>NW_026000026.1:45315582-45358438 GCF_001458135.2 Marmota marmota marmota | reverse complement strand
ATTTTGTCATTTTTTAATGCAGAGTAATACTCCGTTGTGTATAAATGCCACATTTTTTTATCCATTCGTCTATTGAAGGGCATCTATCTTACTGTGCCTTTTTAGGAGCTTTTGCAATTTCAATGAATTCTGAAGTCCACACTCGGAGCAGTGTTTAATTTTTATTATACTTAAATCCTTGAAGGCCTGTGTAGAATGGACAAGTGGTCAAAGGAGATATTAGGAAAGAGTGAGTTACTGTCTCTATTTGGGGCCACCATCGCTCTTCTCGTGGCTGGGACACTGTTCCTCTTGATGCAGGAAACCTTAAAAATTCATAGTTTCCTTCCCCTTGGGCCAAGCCTGGTTAACTTATGGTTTAAAAATCTGCCTTTTGTCATAGCTGCCATAATTTACTTATTTTTTTCTTTCAGTAAAATAAACTCCAATGAGGTAAAATTTTATAAGCTCAGTAACTATCAATACTCCCTTGAAATTTTGTGCCTGTTATTTGTTATAATCAAATAGTACCTGTGTTGTTTCTCCACGAAAGCAGAAAACCCCTATCACTCTCAGAAAGGACCTAGCAGCTAACCAGTAGTCAAGCTACTATTAAAGTGGGCAACCATGAAGGGAGCTTAAAAGAATTTGTATTATAAAAAGTGCATACACGTGTGTGTGTGTGTGTGTGTGTGTGTGCGCGCGCGCGCACATGCAGACAATAAATGTGACTGTGGGTTGAGTCACTATTTATCCATCTCCCATTACCTGAAGACATTGGGCTAGGTGCTTAAGGGGAGGGGTGGATTACAAAAATACCTGTAGGCATTCAAATATGCAAAATTTCCAGGCATGGTTTAAATAATAAGCCTCAGGGGGAGAAGGCAAGTTTGCTGCTGCCTGGGAGAACTGGGAACTTAGTGTTGAGGGATGGGTAAGGGACTGCAGGATCCCCAAGGAGGCAAGGTGCCTCTGGACTCAGACTCAAAAAATGGTGAAGATATATCTCAAGACAAGGGAGGAGGAGGCAGTAGGGAGCCTTGATACAGGATCAAGGGCACAGAGGCAGGCAAGCTCAGGCCAGGTTCCTAGAATCTGGGCCACTTTTCTGAGCTCCAGAAATGTGTCCAGTGTCCAGCTGGTAGTACCATTTGGCCTCTTCCAAAGCACCTTGTGGTCAATACTCCCATCTATGAACAAACTCACCATCCTTCCAGTGTGATCCCCCTCCCTTGCCAAACCAGGTTTTCCTCTCATCTCAGTAAATGATCCATAACCTTCCATTTCCTCCCAAGTACACCCAATCAGCCTATATGTCCTGCCAAGTTGACCTCCCAATACTTTTCAGGTCTTCATCATTTCCCTGCATACTGCCCCCACACTGATAAATGAATTGATATCTCCTTTCTGGATCTCTGCAAAAGCCTCTTCACTCTGGCCACATTTACCTTGTCCTACTGTCTGTCACTCATTTTCTACTCAATAGCAAAAGTGAGTTCTTTGAAACACAAACCTGGCACTTCATTTCCTTGCATAAAACTCTTTAATGCCTTCACAGTGCTTTGGGCACAAAGACCTAAATGCTGAACAGTGCCTCCAAGACTGATCTCCCAAATGAGATTGGGTTCTCCCACTATAGTCTTTCCTATTCCTCACCCTACCCCATCAAACCACCAAGTCCTCATCAAAGTTGCTGTTTTCCACCCATTTGTGTCACTAATTGTTTAGCCATTTTACACCCATTTGTGTCACTAATTGATTTCCCTGCTAGACTAGAAGCTCCATGATGGAAGCAACCATACCTGCTTAGCTTACCTGGGTAACCTGGTGCTTAGCACTTAGTAGGTGCTCAGGGTGGAATGAATAAATGAACCTCACTCAGCACCAGACTCTGATTAAAGGCACATTATCAATGTACAATGATATATATTTGATTTGCATGTTTTAAATTAATATGTAGCTTTAGAATCACTTGTTCACCTTTTTTTTTTTTGGCTTTTATAAGCTGGCAAGTGGCAGGAGGTGGGAGTGGTGGGAAAGGGACCCAGAGAAGCCAAAAAAGAAAAGAAAAAGAAAAAGCCTTGCACAATGCTGCATAATGGCCAAGTGGAAATCATCTATGCAAGTTACTGTTCATAATCACACAACTCATCAAAAGCAAGTGAGCTAGCAATGTTGAGTGCTACCATGGAAGGTGACCCACAGAGCATGTCAGGGACTCTCTTATTCTGCACAGGGCATTCTAGGCTTACCATGTCTTTGTGAGGCCACTTGAACTTATATTTTCCATTTGTCCTGTAGTTATACAATGTGACTTTGAGAACATTTAAGCCACAGGAATCCGGTGAACATCTCAGTAAAATATGAATTAATTACACAATAGTTCTTAATTGTCTGATTTATTAGATTTTTTCAAGAGAAATATATTTCAGAACTACATGCACCACAGTTCACCCACTGAGAAAGGTGGAGGACGCTTTTAAGTGTTTTCTACTCCACTCTAACCTAAGCAGCAATTATTTTTTCCTTTGGGAATCCACCTCAAAGAGTCAATATGACACTGCAATTCAAGGTTGATTTTTATTAAGTACAATTCTTAGGGTCAACATTTCTTTCTCTGGGTCATACCTAACATGTAAAGCTATGGCAAGGCTGAAAAGAACAGAGGGAAAATTTCCCTTAGAGTGCTGGATAGAGCCAACTTGTTAGCTGCCATAGTCAATGAGAGAAAAACAACCAAATTTACTTCTGAAAGCAAAAGAAATGAATGAGTTAAAAGTTACAGACTAGGGGTTGGATTGTGGCTCAGCGGTAGAGCGTTCGCCTAGCATGTGCAAGGCCCTAGGTTTGATTCTCAGCACCACATATAAATAAATAAAATAAAGGCATTGTGTCCAACTACACCTAAAAAAAATTTTAAAAAAAGTTACAGACTAGGGGATATGGTCACCACACTCCATCATATATGCTTGGAATCTGATTGCCTAATATCTGCAAGTGTGAAAGTGACATGTCTGTCTTATATGGCAGAGGTTGGCAAAGGTTTTCTATAAATAATCAGATAGTAAGGAGTCAAGATGGTGGATCAGAGGCACCCAGCATTCTCCCGCTTTTCCATGAGATAGAGCCAAAACAATAGTCAAGTTCAGAAATCTGAACACATTAGGTGGGTGCTATGCCACTGAGTTACACTCTCAGCCTAGCTGAGAGGAACTGTATCTAACTCCAGCCATGACCCAGCCCTGCCCAACCTAAAGGATAGAGGGGACAAAAGTTCCAGGTCAATGATATGTCCACAAGTGGGTATAGATGGTGGGTAAGGGGTCCGATGTTCTACTCCTAGATAGTCACTCCCATAGAAATAGCAAAGAGAAATAATTATTGTGAACATTATACTTATGAGGGTTCTTAGCATTGGTTGCTCCTATACCATGTCAGATCTCACATCGGCAATAAGACTGAATGTGAGTGCCAAAGAGAGGGAGCTCTGATCCTGGCATTTGCCTTGCCACATGAACCACCAAGAACTGTACTAGTAGCTAAACAGAGGATAAAAAGCTTCAGGCCCTTCACTGTGACTGGAGCAGCTATTATCAGAATGAGTAATAGAGTCAGTATCAGCAGTACCCACTGAAACCCCTACTATGTAATAGGGGCTTTCACTCCTATTGTACAAGTAACCACAAAGGGTATACCTCATATATACTATGGTCTACTCCACACTATACTAAATTATCAGAAGGATCTTACTCTTGCATGATCTATAAAGTGGGACACTTGGGCTCTGATACAGTACACATTGTATCAAAAATCACTAATGACAGCTAAAGAAGCCATAGGGAGATTACACTGTGAAGCTTAACTGAAAATAAATTCTACAGAATAAACTGAGATCCCAACATACATGGCCAAGAGGTTGCTTATTAAGAAGGTCCTCAAGGGGCTGGGATTGTGGCTCGGCAGTAGAGCGCTCACCTAGCATGTTTGAGGCCCTGGGTTCGATCCTCAGTACCTCATTAAAAAATAAATAAATAAAATAAAGATATTGTGTCCAACTAAAAAACAATTAAAAAAAGAAATAACTTAAAAAAAGAAGGTCCTCACATTCCAAAGACATCAAAATTGATGAAATGTTGCATAAAAAATTTAAAAGAATGTCTTTTGAAAGCTCAGTGAATTCCAAGAGAATACAGATAAATCAATGAATGAGTTACAGAAAGATAATGAGGGATATGAATGATAAATTTAATATAAAGATTTTGATAAAGAGTCAAACAGAAATCTTGGAAATCAAAAGCTCAAAAGTCAGATAAAAACTCAGTTGAAAGTTCACAAGCAGAATAGATCAGGCAGAACAAAGAATATCAGAGCTTCAAGACAAGTCTGATGAAATATCATTTTCAGGAAAGTATGAACACCACATACAGGATTACCGGGACAACATTAAAAGATCAAATGTATATATAATTGGAATACTTAAGAGAGAAGAGCTATTAGACTAAAGGCATAGAAAACTAATTCATTGACTAAATAGCGAAAACTTTCCCAAATTTTGGGAAAGACATGGACAGTAAAGTATAGGATACATTTAAAACCTCAAACAGCCATGACCAAAGAACCGCTCTACAACATATTACATTTAAATGGCTCAAACTACAGAACAAAGAAATAACATTAAAGTCTGCAATTCTCCAATTTAAAGATGTAGAATGGGTGACTAGATTAGAATCCAAGACTCAAGCTAGGTGCAGTGGCACAAGCCTGTAATCTCAGAGGCTTGGGAGGGTAAGGCAGGACTGCAAGTTCAAGGCTAGCCTCAGCAATTTAGCAAGGCCCCAAGCAACTTAGCAAGATCCTCTCTCAAAATATAGAATAAAAAGGGCTGGGGATGTGGCTATGTGGTTAAGTTCCCCACAGTTCAATCCCCGGTACAAAACAAACAAACAAACAAACAAACAAACAAACAAACAGAAAACTCCAAGACCCAACAATATGCTGCCTACAAGAAACTCACCTCACCTGCAAAGACAAACATAGACTGAAAGTGAAAGGATGAAAAATGATACTCTAAGCAAATGGAATCTGAAAGCAAGTAGCTATGCCTGCATTTGACAAAACAGACTTTAAAGCAAAATCAGAAGAGACAAAGGTCGCTATATATTGATCAAGGGAATAATTTATCAAAAAGATAAAATAAAAAGAGTAGGGGGTATAGCTCAGTGGTGGAGCTGGGTTCAATCCCCAGTAATACAAAACAAAAGGAAAAAAAATCAAACTATAGATTGAATAAACTTAACAGACATCTGTAGGATATTCTACTCAATAGCTGTAGATATTCATTAGCATGTGGAACATAACCAAAACAGATCATATATTAGGCCAAAAAGCAAACCTGAAGAAATTTTTAAAAATTGAAACAATTTCTTGCATCATATCTGATTACAATGGAGTGAAACTACAAATAAATAGCAAGAGAAACTGCAGAAATTATACAAATTCATAAAGATGAAACAACACACTACTGAATGAACAGTGGGTCATTTTCAGAGGTGAGATTTAAAACTTCCTTGAATCAAACAAAAATGGAAATACAATATACCAGAACCTATGAGACATGAAAGCAGTACTAAGAAGGAAATTTATAGTGGTAAGCGCCTACCTAAAGGGAAATGGGGACAAGGAGATAAATATCTCAAATAAATAATGTCGTTAGGTATTTGAAATTAGGAAAACAAGAAAAAACTCAAATCCCAAATTAATAAAAGGAAAGAAATAATAAGAATAATACAAAGCATTGATGGAACAGAGTTGGTTCTTTGAAAAGATAAACAAAACTAACAAACCTTTAGCTAAACTACCTAAAAGTGATGTCAAGAACCAAATAAAATTATAAATGAAAAGGAAGACATTACAACAAATAGTACCGAAATTCAAAGGGTCATTGGGGAATACCTTGAAAAATTATATGGCAAAAAATTGTAAAACCTAGAAGAAACAAACTTCTTGATGCAAATAACCTATCAAGATTGAACCAAAGAGAATATAAATAACCTAAACAGATCAATAGGTCAACAAGTAATGTAACTGAAACAGTAATAAAAAGACTCCCCCAAAAGAAAAGCCCAGGAGTAGCTAGATTCACTGCTGAATTTTACCAGATTTAAGCACTAACACAAATGCACCTCAAACTATTCCATAAAATATAAAGGAAAGGAACTTTTCAAATTCATTCTATGAAGCCAGTATTACCTTGCTACCAAAATCTGATAAGGACACAACAAAAAAGAGAGCTATAGACCAATATCCCTGATGAATACAGATTAATAAGAATTCTCACTAAAACACTTGCAATTTCAATTCAATGGCACATTAAAAAGATAATTCATCATGATCAAATTTATTTCATTCCAATGATGTAAGGATGGTAAAACATATGCAAATAAAAAATTAATATACCACACAAATAGATTCAAGGATAAAAATCACATAATCATCTTAATGGATACAGAAAGTCTTTGATAAGATTTAACATCCCTTCATGACAAAAACTCTGAATAAATTAGGAATAGAAGGATCTTATCTCAATATAATTAATGCTATATATGACAAACCTATTGCCAACATCTTACTAAATGGGGAAAAAGACCAGGGTACCCACTCTTAACAACTCTTATTCAATATGGTACTAGAAATTTTAGCCAGAGCAATCAGGCAAGAGAAAGAAATAAAAGGTATACAAATAGGAAAGTCAAATTATCCCTGTTTTCTGATGATAAGATATTCACACAACGAAAGCCGAAACTATAGACACCTCTCACCCTATATAAAACTTTACTCAAAGTGGACCAAAGATATAAATGCTTGGAGAAATGCTTCAACATACTGGCACAGGTAACAATTTCTTGTATATGTCTCCAATAGCTCAAGAAAAAATAAGAAAAATGAATTAACAAGTGGAATTACATCAAATTAAACTAAGGAAACAAGAGGATGAAGAAGATAATTATTGAATGGGAGAAAATCTTAATCAGCAATTCATCTGATAAAGGATTAATATCCAGAACAAAAAATTTAAAAATAAAGACCCAAGTAATCCAATTTTAAAAATGGGCATACCACCTAAATAGAGACTTCTCAAAATAAGAACAATTGGCCAATAAATTTATGAAAAAAAGCTCAAATTTAGCCATCAGAGAAATACAAATTAAAACTACACTGAGGCCAGGCCTGGTGGCATGCCCCTGTAACACCTGTAACATCAGTAATTCTGGAGGCTGAAGTGGGGAGATATGAGTTGCCAACCTGAGCTACACAGTGAGACCCAATCTCAAAACAGCAGCAAAAAATAAAACAAGAAAACTACACTGAGATTATACCTCATCCCAGTTAGATGGCTATTATATATATAAAAATGCTGGCAAGGATGTAAAAAGAAAGGAATGCAAACCACAGACAATTGATTGAGTAAACTACAACATAACTGCTGGTTCTGCTTGTCTCATTATATTGGACAATTATCTCTGCAGAATTTCTCAGTGGCTTTGATAATTTTTCCCCCAGCTGTACCATGAACTACCACATACCCATCAGGGGGATGTTCAATGATTAACATCTTGCATACTTTCCTGTTTATCCATCAAACCATCCCATTTTCAGATGCATTTTGGTAACTTTTTGAGTTCTCCTGCTATGAATAAATCAGGCTAGAATGATGTAATTCAAAGCCACTCTCTTGGTTCTCACTCTTGTTAAACTTAAGAATTTAAGATCGGCCATAATCTTATAATAGCTTTCTTTAAAAGCAGCCCTGGCACAGATGAACATTCCTACCTAAGTAATCATAGTGGCAGAGCATATTAATGAAATTATGTGCATCAGTTGTTCACTTTCTATGAGCAAAAGGCTCATAGAAAAAGTCTACACAGTCAACATAAACACAAAATTAGATAGTAAAGATTATTGCAAGTACTAGGTTTTCCTTTGTGAAGCTGGCAAATGGAAAAAAAATGAGATGAAGAAAACCTAACACTAAGAAATCAATTCTTAAATTAAAACAGAGCATTTATGTACTGCAAATCCAGATCCTTCACTGTATGGGCATATTGAGCCCAAAGGGGTTGAGGGATGTGTCCCAGGACACATGAAACATCCTAATAGAACAGAAATGGAACAAAATGGACTTATGGTATACTGACTCTTATAAAATGTATGTATAAGTTGCAAGCACCTGTTTTCACCAGCCTTGTGAGAAGCAATACAATACCAGGGTGAAGGAAAACCTTGTGTCAGTTCCACAGGGACCCTGCCCCAATGTGGGACTGGTTGTGTTGAGTTGCTTTCAGGAACTAGGATGTATCTACTCTGTATCGAGACAGTCTTGGCTTCCAATATCCAACTCTGGTCACTTTGTGGTTATGGGCAAGTTCCCTACCTCTCTGAGCATCAGTCTTCTCGTCTGCAAAATGAGAATAGTAATTTCTTTCTTAATGTGTTCTGAGAAGTTAAAAGATCATGTCAAATGAAAGCATGAGCAGCAGACTTCAGTAAACAGGTGCTGCACTGTCAAGAGCATTTTTGTGAATAAAGGAATACTTGTCTGGTTATGTGCAGGTGTGGGCTCAATCTGGTGGCGATGAGTCCTCAGGTACAAGGCCAATGAAAATCAAGGTTTGGGACAGGCTGAGAGGAGACAAGCCTGTGTTTCCTTGAGCAGCCTGACAGGTGGGAACACTGAGGATGACCTGTCAGAACCCCAGAGGAAGTACCTTAGCTAGGCCTTAAAATGAGTGGGTGGGCAGAGTATCTAGTCTGAGTTCATGCACTCTTTTTTTTTCTTTGAGCAAATGCAAACAAAAATCAAAAAACCAAAAAACCAAAACAACAACAACAAAATAGGACATTATGAGTCAGGCTCTAGGATGAGGCAGCAGTGAACAAAACACCACAGCACCAAGCTACATGTCATATCCTGAAACAACATGCTGTTCCATGTTCATGTCTTTTATACCTGTTCTCTTGCTGGAATGCTCTTCACCTGGTTTCGTTCAACCTTCTTAAAGTTTCCTGAGCAAAGGATCTGGGTGTACAGGATGCCCCTCCTGTGGCCCCTGGGGCTGTTCCTATCATAATCTAACACAGGCATCTTCTGCTCCCTACCCCCTGTGTAAGCTTTCCTTTGGGGTGGCAGGAATGTACTTGGCTGTGTTTCAGGGTTTGACATGTATCCTTTGCTCAGGAAACTTTAAGACTAAATATTCTGCCTACCCACTCATTTTAAGGCCTAGCTAAGGCACTTTTCTTCCTCTGAGGTTCTGACAGGTCATCCTCAGTGTTCCCACCTGTCAGACCCCTCAAGGAAACATAGGCTTGTCTCCTCTCAGCCTGTCCCAAACCTTGATTTTCAATGGCCTGTTGTTTCAGGGTATGATATGTAGCCTGGTGCTTGATCTCTGCTCTCAAGGAGCTCATGCTCCACTGGGGAAGACAGATACCAAAATACTAACTGTGATATAGGCAAACTGTGAGAATTGCTGAGAATTGATGGCAGTGGAACTGCAGGATGACATTCCAGGTTTCTGACATGTGCCAAAAGTCTGTACACCTATGCCAAGGTCAGGGCAAGAGCCAGATAACCTTTCCATCAGCAGACAGGACAGCAGTCAGGAAGGGACCCAATAAGATTCTCTATAAGTACACTCCTCCAGGTTCTGCTTCCTGAAACTGTGAAAATGTAATGCAGAGCAGAGAGAGCCAAGTTAAAACTGACCATGATATTTCTCTTTGAACATGTGTACACACACACACACACACACACACACACGTACACATATTCTACACGTGCAGATAACTATAGCATACATGACTCCATATATCTCTATATGTGATGCCATATGGAGATGAGGGCACTTGTATTATTGACTCTTGTAAGAAATAACACTTCAGTAAATGGTGAAACTCTATATTGATGCTCACTCACTCAGGAAATTCAACTATTATTCAGTGCTTGAGATTCAGAAACCTGCCACCCCAAAGGAAAGCTTACACAGGGCGTAGGGAGTAGAAGATGCCTGTGTTAGATTATGATAGGAACAGCCCCAGGGGCCACAGGAGGGGCATCCTGTACACCCAGATCCTTTGCTCAGGAAACTTTAAGAAGGTTGAACGAAACCAGGTGAAGAGCATTCCAGCAAGAGAACAGGTATAAAATATATGGACATGGAACAGCATGTTGTTTCAGGGTATGACACACAGCCTGGTGCTGTGAAGCATATTCTGGGAGCAGGGGACATAGGAGATAGGCTGGCAAGGGCACACTGTGTATAGCTCCTCTGTGCTAGAGGGGGTGCAGGTGACAAGGGCCTTCTGAAAGATAGGCAGCAGCAGAGGTGAAGATATTGGGTTGGGGACTCAGATTCTTGTTCCTGGCTCTCAGGGGAGGAGAAATTTGGAGAACAGCATATCTTGGGGATGTCCTGTCAATAACACATTGACTTGGACCGTATCTCTTTTTTTTTTTTTGGTATCAGAAAAATATATCCAAAGTCTATTAACAAACATATCCAAATTACTGTCACTTTGAGGACATGTCAGTTGAATTTGGAGATGAAATTGAGGGGTTCTGCTAAGAGCAGAGTCTGTAGTTTGGTGCTAGGGACAAGGAATGGCTCCAAGTAGTGTCCTTCTAGTTCTAGGGACTTAGTATAATGATGATTGAAAATAATTAACTAAAGTTGTGGTCTCTAGGTTTTGAATTCTAAAAATTTTATGATTTTGACTGCTAGCTGAAATCAATATTAAATTCCTTTAATAGAATCTTTAGTTGGAATTTTCCTAAAGCAGACACAGGTTTCTAAAAAGATAGAAGAAAATAATCCAGATAGAAAAAAGTCCAATGACAAAGCCAATAAATCTGTAAATACTAATTTTAAGTTTTAAAGATCCATTCAAATTGGAGGCTGTTTTGATTTGACAAAGTCTGAGTGCCCCCTGATGGTTAATTGAGGATCCTACAACAGATACCATTTTTCAGCTGCCTGGGGACAACTTGTTAACTTCTTCCCTTCAAATAATGAGTGTACTGTTCATATTACAGAATTGCTCTGTGTATTAAAAAAAAATCAAAGTATATGGATGGGCTTATGATAAGAAATGTGAAATATTTTGGATGCTGCTAATTCAGTAGAATTTAAAGAGAGTACAGATTTGCTAAGCCAGAGATGGAGATGGGCACTTTTATAAGATAAACTAAAGAACTTCCAGGAAAAACTCATTTTTATTTCACTGGACAATTTGGTTCTTTGTAATTTTTATAATATCCCAGGGAAAACAGCACAGTGACCAGGCAAAAGGAATCCAGGGCCCCCATCAGAGCATCAGCAGCAGGCTGGCGCCCCCCACTGGTCGCTCCTATTGCTGCATGGCTGGCACGGAATGCCACCCACAGCGGCCCTATCAGTGTGCATTGGCTGGGTGACTTCTGCTACCTCTCCTCCAGGAAATTATGTTGCAAGCACACACCCCTTGGTTCTTTTGGCAAAACCTGGCATCTCCAACCAACCAGTAAGCTGAAGTTACAAGGCAGGAACCAGTAAGCTGAAGTTACAAGGCAGGCGTTTAAGATATACTCTCCATTGAATAAATGGATCAGGGAGAGTGAAAACGGCTTCCTGGGGAAGGTAAAGCGAGACAATGTTTGCAGAAGAGAGGAAGCTCTGGCATGCACCTCTGAACAAAAGGGAACAAGTGGTCTTTACTTGGAGAACAGCTTCCTATTAGGACTCACTCCTTCGTACATTATGCCTTTCATCCCCACTCAACCACAAAATGATTTTGCTAAAGCAAATACAATGGTAGAAAAAGATTTACACTGAAAGAATCTTTAATAATAAACTGTTGCCGATCTGCCTACTTGCCCGTGATTTATAATACAATAAACATCGGATTCTATTACGGCTCATGCACTGAAGCCGTTGCTCTGAAAAACGGAATATGAAAGCACCCAGACCCCACCACCATCACAATGAAATGAGCATGTATAAATGTGCTAAGAGTATCTCTTTGCATCTTTTATAGCTTGTGTGTATTAATCTGTAACGCTTATTAAGAAAGTCATTGCTATGCAAAGCAGCACCCAATCCCTTTCTCTGGCTTTTCAACAGAGTGCACTGTTTAGCCAATGGGACGGACCCTCTGGCCTTCATTCTGCATTCATCACAGGCAACATTTGCACAATGTATCTCTCAAAGGCGGCTGAAAAGAAGGCCCTAATACTCATGTAAACAACTGCAAACCAATTACTTAATGAATCAGGCCCACACATAATGAGGTGCAGACAAAGAGCTATAAATGCATTTTTGCGCCCAAGCCGCTGCTTTAAAGTAAAATCCCTCAGCTGTAGTTTGGGCTTAACTAGCACATCATAATTATTGTCTCTAGGACATCAGAGGAAGCCATTTTTTTTTTTTTTTTTTTTTTTTTTGAGGTCGCTCATCAGCTCACTGACAAAATAGAGCAAAGAAGAATTTTTAAAAGTGCTACAGCAGCGCTGCACTGTTATGTTTATTCTCAAGTACTGGGTTTCGAGACCACTTGTAAAAGCAATAAAGCACAAGGAGTGACTGCAGTAAGTGGGATCCTTAAATGTAAGCCTCTAAGAAATTTCAGTGAAGCCAGGCACAAACAGCAAAACCAGAGCTCTCCAAAGCTCAGGGTGGGGTATTAACAAAACCAAACCCGGCACAAGAACCAAACTGTGACAAACAGCACACCAAACCCAGGCACTCGATGGCCAGGTCTTTTCATCACTGGATTCTTATCAAGTGTCTAAAACCAAGGGTTCCTTGAAGATCTTTTTGAGTTTTGTTTTTTTTTCCTTAAAGGTCATAAGATTACTTGTAATTCATTTTCATAAAGAAGCAATAGTAATAAGAAAAGGTCCCTGACTTAATTTGAGGAACAAAAAAGTTCAATTTTAGTTGGTGAAATATAGACATGATGTGAAATTTTCAAGCTGATAAAATGTTCTGCAAAACCCAATTGCTTTTGAATGTATTAAAAACTACCCAAAGATCATATATAAAGTAAGTTTAAAAAGAATTGTTTTCGTGTCTTCAAAATGTAATGGAGAAAATATATATATATGTACCAAACCTATCTGAGGAAAAATGTCTCTGAAAATCACCAATATAGACTTAAATAAAGGAATAGCAATCTCATGTTCTTGGTAATTTCAGTGTCATTAAGATATTAAGTTTCCCTAAATGATATGCAAATTCTATGTGGTCAAAAAATATCATTTAAAAAGGTGGATCTCTTTGCATTGCTTCTATATTCATGTTAAAAATAATGATACCTAGTTAAAAAATTGTGAGGAAAAATACAAAGTAATATTAATAAAAATTATATACATATATATGTATATCTAAAAAATGTAATGAAGAAAAATACTTCTAATAATCTTAAAACTATGGGGGTGTATTATTAAGCCAAACTGTAACATTAAACCCTGAAAACTATCTGTAAATTTATTGTCCTTTAACAACTTGAATTTATGATATAATCATAATAATATAATACTTTAAGACTACCTGACCCAGTTATCTCCCACTTTCTTTAACAATATGGATAAAAACTTGAATATAAAGACAATAATTTCTGATAATTAAATGAGCAATATGGATGCTTGTCAAGTTTAAAAGGCAAGACTTTTAGAAAACCTACCTCATTTTATTATATTCCAAGTCCTAAAATATTATAATGTTTTTTACAAAATATAAATGAAAGCAAGATTCTTTTCATTTTCATTTTCAGTTCATTTTAATAGGACATTTCAGGAGCAGATCATTTTATATTATGGGACATAACATTAGAAATGTTCCTGTTTTAGAACTTCACCAGGGTCAAGTAGTAAATTCAAATGTAACGCAATCATCTAAAGGACATCTTTTTAATGAGCGATGCTATTACAAAAGAAACTTGCTATGCTGTTTTAAATGATATTTAGCCCAAAGCAAAAGGGTAGGCATTTCAACAGATAGTTGCTTACATTCCCATCTATAAATTCTTTTTAAGACTTGAAGCCACTGAATGATTAGTATTTTATCCTGATGACAAATTCAGCATACGACTCACTTATTGTAGTTCAAAAATTTATACAAGAAGTTTCACTGTTTAACAAATGTGAGAAAAAAAAAATTGTGTTCTTTAAGTAAAATAAGAAAGTGCCAGAAAAGGAAAGAGTACTGTAGCCTAAATACTTGACATAAACGAAGAATACAAAACCTAATATCCAACATTTGCTAGGTTATGTATCAGTGGTCTCAGAAAGAAGAAAAATGCCACTTTATTTCTTTTAAGGCCTGATGTTTTCTCTCTGCCCTTTTTCTGACAAACTCCATTGTGTGGTCTCTAAGCAGTCCTACTGAGAGCAGCTGTAGACGCTAATTTGTGGTTCACTGAGGTGTCAATTGAGTCTTAAACCAAGGAAACAACAGCTGCAAAACAATACTTGGCTCTGGTGCAAATATTTTCAAAGGTAGACTAAAGTTTCAACTGTTATTTTAGATAAACAAAAACCCAAACCATCACCCTCCATCAAGTCACACAACAAAATAATATGTGGCCAGAGTTTAATTCATTGTATGGTGACATTTCTCATCTTGTTGCTGCTATTCAAAGAGGCTTTCACGACTTTACCTTGACAAAGGACTTCCTTCGCTAGATGAAAAACTAGCTTCCGAAGGGATTTTATGAGTTGTCTTTGTCTTGAGTGTACTGCTGCCAATATTCAAACCTGTGGTAAGCACAAAACATGGAGAGCGAGCCTTAGCTTCTGTGCAGCAACGGAACAAATGAATGATGAGCGGCCTCCCACTAACTTTGGTAAAACAAACACCAACAGAGAAAGATGTTGTTCAAGCCAAAGAAGTCATGGGAGCTTCTGAGGCAGACTGAAATGTTGCTAACATACTGAAAAGAAATGAGGGGGTTTCCTTGTGACACTCAAACAGAAGCCACAAAATGTAAAAATGTAAAAAATTAAACCACCCAAAGAACCCTATTTTAAATGACAAAGATACATGTTGATATAAGCACATAAGTCTCGACTATGGGATGGAGTATTGGATAATTCAAATTGTTATGACAAACAGGCAGCGACAACTCACCGAAGTATCAGGTGCTGGAAGCTGGGGCTCAGAAATAATTGACACTCCTGGTGATAGATACCTACCCCATCCACTTTTAAGCCCCTCTGCCAAATCCTCTATTTTTCACCCCACAGAGGAGAATAAATCTGCACTGAAAAACCATCAATGCCACTCTTCCCAGTCTGAAAAGGTGGAGGAAGAAGATACACAATCCACCTCTTTGCCTAGGGCTGAAGAAACTGAACTGTATCCACTGCTCCCAGCTTCTCTGATCACTGCTTCCTGGGTGCTTTCAGCCTTGGATATTTCTGCTACATCTGGTTCTTAGTTGGTAGTCACCTAAGATCTCAGATAGTGCATGGGCATCTTAGCAAAGGATTTACTGAGTTTCTAATCTGTAACCTGTTTGCCTTCTTGTAACCTCAGCAGCAAAGCATTTCTCTGAACCATGTGTTCACACTAGGGCTCAACAGAGTCTCCAACATGATTAGCAGGAGAAGGACTTTTAGAAATGAAAACTGAGGCTCCAGGTTTAAGTGGCTTTCCGTAGTGACAGGTCCAGGGACAGAGACCTAAAATATCTGATTCAGAAAGTAACTGAAAAATGAACTGCTTCTTCACAGTTAGATTTGGAGGTAAGATCTATGTTCAAAGCACATTTACACCACTACCTATAACAGTGCTGTGAAGTTTCCCTTTACCCTTCCAACTGGCCTTCTGCTTCCCATTGGAACTCAAAAAGGTCCCAGGATCAGAGGGAGAGAAGGGGTAAAAAGATAGTTCCTGACCACATGTAGAAATGAAAACCAGAGGCCCTATCTAAGTATAACGAAGGCCAACGCCACCAGAAGCACTTGTGCCTGCCCACCCACCTTCCTTCCTTTCTCTCTTCTTCCATACACACTGGAAATTGATCCCATTGTCATTTTACGACCTAGCTCCAACCATTTCTATTTTTTATTTTGGGACAGGGTCTTACTCAGTTGCTGAGAGTCTAAGTTGTAGAGGTTGACCTCAAAATTGTAATCTTCCTGCCTCAACCTCCCAAACTGCTGGGATTAATAGACATCTGGCTGCATTTGTGTGATTCTACCTGGAATGTTTGGAGTCTTACAAAGTATACAATATAATTTGGGCTACGAAGTGAGGGACTTGAATCTCAAGATGTTTGATTATACAATTTATAAAGTATCATTTTACTTATAAATACATTAATAATAGTACCATACTCTTTTTATACATGTCCAAGGGACTACAACTTATGCCAAATTTACTCATTTTTTGCACCTGTACAGTTAGGTACCAAAAGATGCTTACCAAAAATATTTGTGGAGTCACCTTCCCGATTATGTGTTTCTGCTAAGCAGCTGTCATGCTTGGAGCAAGATTTTTAGTCTTTTTGTTAAAAGAACTCAAAAACCTCAAATATTCTAGTAAGGGCAGCCCAGAACAACTCTGCCCATTTGATGATTAAAGAACTAGGAGATGTAGAAAAGAGAAGGAATTTGGGGCATCTCCTCTGGTGTTTAGTGACAAGCTACATGGCAGGCAGAATCCAAGGTCTGTAGGGGAAACTTCCATGCTGGGTCAGTGCACATCCAGAAGGAAGGACTTCCAAATGACTACATCCCTAAGATGAAAAAGTGCTTATTCATTTTGATCCAGTGACAAGCTGTTACAAAGCAAGTTCCAGAAACCTTCAAAGAATGACCACCTTTCCCTCAACCCAGTACTGGTTGCTGCCTAGGCCTCTGGATACTGGCTTTGAATGCTAAATTTGCCTTTATTTACCTGAAAATTGTGATGTAGAAGCATGTGCCTTTGGAAATCTGTCTTCAATTTGGTTTGTATTATCCTGAAGGGTAGACTTCTTCAGCAACTTGTAGGCTTTTGTTTCTATAATTTAAAAAAAGCACACAAATACTAAATTTTCTACTCTCCAGAGAGGTTTCTTTTTTTAAAAAATATTTTTAAGTAGTTAATAGACCTTTATTTTATTCATTTTTTTATATGTGGTGCTGAGAACCGAACCCAGTGCCTCACACATACTAGGCAAATGCTCTACCACTGAGCCACAACCCCAGCCCCCCCGAGAGGTTTCTTAAATGTTTCCTATAATGTTAATATTTCAAATGCATAAAAATGACTTTTTTTTGAACTGTCATCTTTTTAGAAACACAATTTAGTTGAATCCAGGTTTTAAGACTCAAAGATGAGTTTTAAGAGAACATATGAGGCAGCAAATGCCCGTTATTAGGGGAGCAGGTCTGTGGATAGGCTCAACATCATAGTACAATAGATATCTTGCATCCAGACCTTGCAGAAGCATCCCCCAGGAATGAACTTGAAGAAACAGTACTGACTTCCTAGGTGATCAGGTCACTAGGAATGCTCCCTGCTCCAAGTCTCAGGTTCTTACTCTGGAGCTGGGAAGTTCTGGGAGAGGGCTGGGTGAGTGGTGAGAGGGGAGGAAGGACAGTGACAGAAGGGTAAGTTCAGAGTCCCACAATTGAGGATTTAACCCCATGGGGTCGATGAGGGAAGGTATCTGAAGAGAGTAAAGCCAGATGCCCAGAGGGTCAGCAGCAGCCTAGACCTGGCTCAGGTTCAGGATGCCCTTGGCCATGCAGGGTTTCTAATGGCATTTGCTACAAGTTACATTGAAGGTTTTTGGGAAAAACAGTAATCAAAAATTATGAAAAGGACCTGAGTGTTATAACCTTTCCCATTACCTTACGTCTTGAGGACATCTGGATGAAATGGAAACTGAAGAATCAAGAGTTTTAGCACAGATAAGACAAACAGCATCCTTGTCCACATCTTCAATAGGGCAACTGCTGACAGTGTCAGGAATCAGTTGTATTCCTGCTTTTGCTGGCTCAATTTAAGAACTTAAGTGCTACTTCTTTATTACTAAATAAAAACTATTACACTGAAGAATAAAGTATGCTTTACTGAGAATCAAATTAAAAAACGAGTCTTTAAAATGAGCACCATACTTGGGAATACTAAATGTTGTATAATTAAAATACTTATGGATCTGATACTCTTAACTCTGAAGAAAAGAAATCCTAAGGCAACACTTTTTTAGTTTACTGGATTGTGAAATAAATTTGATGTGATGGAACTAATATTTTGAAAACTTTAAAATAAGGAAATAATGAGATCTAGGGAAAAATATAGTGAGTGTGGCCTAGGGTAGAAAGTATTTACTGGTGGAAGTATGGCTCCAATAGGATGGCTCTGCAACACTATTCAATTGATCCTAACATCCATACTATTGCCAATGTGTTGTTAAGTGATTTGGGGAGGAAAAATTAGAATGTCTGAACTTAAAGGTAAAGAATATACATACATATATATATATATTTTTCAGCTCTTAGGAAACCAGTCCAGATCTTAATAACCACAAGCTATTACAACATTCAATTAAATTTATTTAATTAAAAAAGAGAGGGGCTGGGGTTGTGGCTCAGTGGTAGAGTGCTCGCCTAGCATGCACGAGGCACTGGGTTCAATCCTCAGCACCACATAAATGTAAAATAAAGATATGGTGTCCACCTTAAAAAAAAACTGAAAAATAAATATAAAAAAAAATAAAAAAGAGAGACAGCAAAGATTGAAACTAAAAAAAAAAAAAGAGGGGCTGGGGTTGTGGCTCAGTGGTAGAACACTTGTCTAGCCTGTGCAAGACCCTGGGTTTGATCCTCAGCACCACATAAAAATAAATAAATAAAATAAAGATATTGTGTCCAACTACAACTAAAAAATAAAAAAGAATAAAAAGGGAAGTAGCTGTTTCAAAAAAAAAAAAAAAAAAAAAAAAAAANAAAAAAAAAAAAAAAAAAAAAAAAAAAGATCCTGGTTACTGGCCCCCAGAAGTAGACCAGGGTTTGCAATTCCTATCTACTGTTTCAAGGTAAAAATCATTTGACTCCAGGGAGACTCTCTCCTGCTTTTCAGAAACTGGTAAAAACTGTGTCACCGACTTTCGGAAGAGGATTTCTGGGAGAAATGTCAGGCTTATGAAATAATTTCAGATTTGGGGGAATTAAGCATTTTGCCCAAACATAAGATAATGCTAATGTCGAGAAGAGAGAAAATTATCAGTGTAAAGTGAATTGACTTTAAACAACACTCTGAAAATGATGGGCCCTTTTCATTTTCCCCACACTTTCTATCTGGTCTCTTTCCTTTCCTATTTGAAGGACTCAGGCCCAGTGATCAGGCTTTTCCCTCAAGGCTGCCCAAGTCTGCTTTCTGCTGACCTATAGACTTGGAGGGAGATGGCTCATTCTCCTATCGCATCCCACCAGGACTACCCTTTCCTAACCAGGATTCTCCAGAATTGCATCTATAAGCCTTCTGTAGCCCTTCTCCAATCATAGAGTCATTGATAGTTGCCTGGAGAAAATCAATTTTTATCTAGGATGTAGTGGCCCTGACCTGAGTAAAAGGTTGATAAAATCAGGCTGAGGACTGCTGGACATGTCGCTTACTACCTGCTCAGTGCATGCTTCTTTTGATGATTTAAGGACAAAGTGAAGTTTACAAGGAACAAAAATGAAGTGCAAACACTTGGAGGAATTAACAGGAATTGAGGCAGGACCAGAGACACAAACCAGCACAGGAACAGGACATTCTGATTGAAGAGTCAGATGTATCAGAACTGAAACAGTTTTCCCTATGGATAACTATTTTATTTTAGTCATATTACTGCACAAAACAACATATGAAGGATTAGGAGATGATCCAAAGAAGAAAAACAAAATTAATAGGGTTTGATTTTAAAAAATCATAAGTTAAAGGATACGCAGTCTGCATAGAAACAAAGTAGGGTAAGGGAGGGAGCTCAAAGACAGATATTGTAAATGGAGTAGACAGGAAGGGTATTATGATTGCAGATACCTTTTAGGGCCAAGAAAGTACACAAAGAAGTCACTCTGTCCAGGTAGACACAATGAAAAAGGAAAGCCCTGTAGCAGGCTGGGGGGCATACCCCTGTCCACAGGGACAGCTGTTCCCTGGCTATAGCCTATTGCTGCCAGGTGGGAAAGTGGGCCTAGTCTTGCCGGACTTGTGCCTTTTCTTTTTTCTTTACATGAAACACTGCACAAGCTAAATGAAACACATTTACAACCTAGAAACTAGATGTTAGTAAATAATTTTTATGTTTACTAAAAGTGGCACAAGAACACTTAGGGAAACTGCAGCCAAAGGATACCAAGCTAGATGCTGAAAAAAGCTTTTTGTTGAAAGGGTTGAAACCCTGGAACATTATCAAGGGAGGCTGCATCAGTTGTATGAAGATTTTTAAGTAGCTATCTGTATTAAATGGACCAAGTTACAGACTCTTTGGATTGAAGAGAATACTTTTTGCTAGGGGTTTTCAAGCAATTCAGACATTCTCCACAAACAGCCAGGATGTCAACTTCATGATGTAAAAGACACATGAGCCACAACTAAACCTGAGTCTGAAAATTTGAGAACAGAGTGATCATTAAAGGCTTCACTTCCTAGCCTGTGACTTAGAATTCCAGAGAAATATTTCCTCCCAACAATAATATTAAACTCTCAAAAACTATTGAGTAGTGAAAATAATGAGATAAAACAGACATTTCTAAAGGATTCAATTATTTTCAGTTGGAATGTTCTCATATACACAGAAACAAATACACATACGTGCTCAAGCTTGAAGTTCTGAATCTCAGTCAAGCATCTATTATATACTTGAATCTGTGTCAAGATTGAGTTTAGAAAGTGGAAAATATAGCAGTTTCAATCATAAAACATGGCAATGGGTCCCATCCTTTGTAGTATCCAACTCCAGGAGATTAAAATCTATCCTTGTCTATTCCAGACTGATGACACAATAAGATAAACATATTGTCCCTACTTTGTTACATAAGCTAACTGAACCCAATCTTCCAACTTCCTGCACAGTGCTGAAGGATCACTAAGACTATTTTTTCCCTTTTTGATATATATTTTGTGTCTAGAAAATAGAAACAGCTAGAGAAAGAAAGTGAAAACCTGATGAATAGAGAGAGGTAGGAGAGAGATGATGTTGAAGAAAGGAGAAAGAAAAAGCCTAAGTTATCTTTTATTCTCTTTTATATGCAAATGTACACCTGCTAAAATACTTCTAAATCTACAAATAAAAAGAAGAAGAAAATATCTGATGAACAAGTGCTTTTTGCAATCTATTACAAGAGCCAGATAAAGGCGTGGCTCATCAGCCTCTAAGGGTGTCTGGAGGCAGGGAATTTGCCCATAGCTTTTGCAGAAATCCTTAATGAAAAAGAGTTGGACCTATACAGGAAATAACAAAGGGAGATGCAAACAGTACTATCACTACAGCTAGAAAAAAAACAACCTTGAACCCATAAAGAACTGGGCATCTTTGAGTAAGGATAAGCACTATTCCTAGATGAAGTGGTTAGAAATTTTAAAACTAAACTTGAAAAATATCTTTTGTCCATAGGGTTATTACTTGCTTTTGTAAAATAAAGTAAAATGTCTAAGATATATTTCTTAAGTTAATTTAAAAGACAAATATCATCACTGAATATCCAGAAATTATCTTATAATCTGCTCAAACAAAAATGATAAAATATTAGGTGGTATGTGCCTTTTCAGTTCTTAAAATCCAGAAACCTATATTTAGGACTTTAAATAAAACTGTAAGTCTATGTGAGTTGAGAATAATAATTTTTGATCCAAAACAAAAATTACTTTTCACAGACTTTCTATGATAAACTCAATTCCTCCAGTAGACCTGGGCCTGTAAACTTACTGCAGAGGTTTCTCTCTGTGGTTTCACCAAGAGAGTTGGTGCAGGAGATGAACAACTCTTAATTTGTAGGAGCTGCATGGGGATGACCCACAAGACAGAGATTTACATTACTGTCTTAATTTCTATGAAGCAACTCAACACTGAAACTTGAAAATAAATGCCAGGTTTGTAACTGGTATTTAATGAACATTCCCAAGATTATCTGAGACAGTTTTGGGGATATTCACTAAGCCCTCTCTATACTTGGGTTCTGCAACCAGATTGAAACCTAGATTGGAAATACTTGGGAGAAAAAAATGCATCTGTACTGAATATGTACAGATTTTTAAAAAATTATTATTTCCTAAACAAGACAGTATAACAACTATTTACATAGCATTTACACTGTATTACATATCCTAAGGCATCTAGAAGTGCCTTAAAGTATATGATGTTTGTGAGTTATATGCAAATACCAAGCTATTTTATATATGGGAGTTGCAGTCTTTGCAGATTTTGGTATTCAAGAAAATTCTGCAACTGATTCCCCATGCATACCAAAGGATATACTTCCAACACTGTTCATGGGAGGTGATTTTTCAACTCTCAAACTCATGGAACCCTTAAGCCAGTACAATCTTGATCAGAAGCTAATTTTCTTTTCTTTTTTTTTTTTTCTGGTGGTAAGATTGAACCCAGGGCCTCATGCATGAAAAGCATGTGCTATACCATTGAGCTATGCTCCCAATCCTAATGTTTTTTTTTTTTTTTTAAATCTTAATCAATTTGTACTTAATAATTCAAGAGAGGAATCAGAAATAATGGCAATCAGTATTATCTTTATCATCTAAAGAAAGACTAGAAATAATCTGTATGAGATAAACTATATGTTAGAAATGTCAAATATGGACCCCCCACTCCCACCACTGACTACAGCAGGTTGAATGGTATCTCCCCTACTCAGCCACCTCCACCCAAATTCATGTCCATCCAGAAACTCAGAATGTAATCTTATTAGGAAATAGGGTCTTGCAGATATACTAGCTAGAAGGTCAAGATGAAATCCTCATGCACTTACAGGGGGCCTTAAGTCCAATGGCTGATGTCCCTTTAATAAGAGGAAATGACCCAGAGACAGAAAAGAAGATAATATGAAGATGGAGGCAAACACTGAAGTTGTGCCACCATAAGCCATCAGAGGCTGAAAAAGACAAGGAAGAATTTCTCCCCAGAGTCTCTGGAGGGAGTACAACTGTGCTGACACCTTGATTTCAGACTTCTGTATCCATAACTGTGAGGGAATAAATTTCTGTTATTTCAAGTTTATGGTAGTTTGTTTTTGAGACTTGCCTAGGCTAGTCTCAAACTTCTGGAACTCAAGTGATCTTCCTGCCTCAGCCTCCTGAATAGCTGAAACTACTAAGTTTGTGCCACTATGTCTCACTATGTTTGTGGTACTTTGTTATAGCTGCTCTAGGAAAATAATATACCTTCTGGGCCCCGATTTTATCAAAATACCTAAATCATGACTTCTTTTCTCTTTTAGTTTGTCTCCTGTGCAAAGATTGAACCCAGGGCCTCTTGCATGAAAAGCATGTGCTATACCATTGAGCTATGTTCCCAATCCTAAATAACTTTTTAGGTGGTACTTCAAAACATGATCTACAAAGGCACTATGATGGCTTTGAGACATCTGCTCTATTCCCAAACTTGGGTATTCACCTGGATGTGTTAGAAAATGCTTATGCCTAGGTTCCACCCACCAAGGGTTCTAATGTAATTGGCCAAGGGTATGTCATGGGGATCCCACATGGGATTCTATCGTGCAACCACTGTGGAGCATCTCTCCACAGAAGCAGTTAATTTCCTTGAATGCAGAAGCACTCATCAACAGCACTCATCAGAAAGGTGTCTTTTATTCTTTAATGACCACATTAACTAAACACCACCACCCAACAATGAAATAAGGAATGCTGGCTATTGGAAGCAGCAGATAGGAGGCCCCATGGGAGAAGCCCCAGCAGACTGACTTCTGCCTAAGAGACAGGGCCATATAGACTGCAATGGACAATCCCACAGCATATTATGGCTTCCCTGGTTTTATATAAATAGGGGATTCCCTGTCCCAAGTACAGCAGGGACTGATTCTAATTAGTAAAGCATCTGGGACAAGACAGGGGAAGCACATTCTAAGCAAAGCCTTGGTACTGGAGATGATATGCCACTATATTTTGGAGGTCCAAAGTTGTCAGTGCAGTCTTTTCTTCCAGGATAAATCTAATCACTGATGACAACCTGGCCATTGTATGTTTCTAACTCTTTTCAAATTTAGTGTAAAACTCAAATAACAATGTTTGGGGAGGTAGTCCCCCAGAACTCCAAGTGGCATCCTGCAAGTCTATGCTGACCCCCTGGAAAGATGCTAAATGGATGTGTTAGTATGACCTGAAATATTTCAGCTTGCCAAAGAATATCAGTGAGGAATGGCACAGTGAGGCAACCACTTTCAACACAGCTTGACCAAGAGAATTGGTGTCAAAAGAATAAGAGGCTGAATGGACATTCATAGAGGCTTAATCCTCTTGAGATAAAAGCAGAGAGCCCTTTTCACATGGAGCTTAAGGAGATGAGTTTTGCCAGGATGGGCACGTGGGTGGGAAAAGCATTGGTGGAGTAAATGACTGAAAGAGACAGTATTCTGGTCTGAATCAATAATTTAAAGAAACTACTTAATATCCCCATTTTTATTCATTTGTTTGAGAAATTAAGTGTCCACTATGTGGCAAACACTGTGTTAGGTGCTGGATTTTCATGACATTTAACATAAGGTAAAATGAAAACTCAATGCTAAAAGTTAAATTTAGTGTAAATACAAACAAAATTTCCAACAGAAGAATTTGACCTTGGAGGGTTATAAGTAGTTCAAAGGGCAATATTCTCTTATAATATTGATAATCCTCACTGTCCTCCTGGCCTGAGTATTTCTGGGAAACACTGTTCAGAATTTCCTTTTACCTGCACGTGATCTCAGAGGCCTAGCTCTGTTGACTAGCCCCACTTTCCTCTCAGTATAACCTGTACTTGGAAATTGTTGGGAGTTGCTCACTTCTCCAGGCATAGCCCAAGAGAAAGAAAATGTGTGGCTTTGTATATCATGGCTTTCAAAAGCATTCTTGTGGAGCTCATCTTTGTTATGATATACACTGATATTTGATTGAACCAGACACTCTGTTGCAATTGCCTTTTTAGTAAAACAAAAGAGACAGGGTGACAGAATAAAAGGAATTCAGGACTCAAATCCTAAAGTCAGTTTTATTCCTGATACAACACACTAATTACATAGCCCTGAGCAAGACATACCCTTTCTAAGTTTCTGTTTGACCACTGTAAGATGAGTTACTAATATTTACCTTACAGGATTATTATGAAGATTAGAAATGATGGAGGCTTACTGAAGACAGGGGCCCAGTCTGTGCTATTGTTGGTATCCCAGAATTCAGCACAAGAAAAGATGTAATACACATGTAAATGATACTATTTATTATATATGGAAAACTACATACAGATATCAAAATTAATCTTTAATTTCCACCTGGATACTTTAGTGAGAACAACAGACAAATAAAAGTGTAGACTGTGTTAACAACAGAGGATTGTTAAGACTATGGGAATGTTTACTCTGGTTGTGTGTGTAGATTTGTGTACATGAGGGCTTCTACATAAATCTTAGGACAGAAAACTCACATAATGGTGATTAACAAAGCAAATGCCTTTGGAATGACAGCAAACTCCTTAAGGATGAGCCCTCTGCCAAGAAAACTCAAGATCAGGAAATAAGAACGGAAAATAAAATATGAGAATGTTGGCATACTGATTCCTTTAGTATAGAATAAGAATTATGGTCTCAGTATTAGAATGATGCCAAAGTTCCCAGAAACAGGAATTTGTTCCCTTAAGAGAGCCATGATTCCTGCCACAGTTCAAACACCCAGCACAGAATCTTACACCTGGAAGACAGCTTAGTGTTGCTGAAATGAAGAGCTTGAAAGTTCTTTTGTTACTGAACTATACTCTATAATTATGTTCTATAAATGTTCTGCTTTGTATATGGCAGTCTCTCAAATATTTAAAGATAGCATTATGCCCTTCTCAGGTTAAACATGCCCAGGATGTTTCATCATTGTGAAAATGGTGTAACTTCAGAGTTTCACACTCCAACACCTCTTGTACTTGCCCTGGATCTCACCTCACCCTCTTTCCTTACTATGTGTCTTCTGTAATGGCTGCAAAGCTAACAGACTCAGCGAGAAGGACCCACACTAAAGAAAAGCACTCTGGACTACTGAAAGTTACCAGCACCAGGTGTGATGTTTAATGCCTGTAATCTCAGTTATTTGGAGGCTGAGACAGGAGGATAGCAAGTTCAAGGCCAGCCATGGGAACTTAGTAAGACCCTGTCTCAAAATAAAAAAATAAAAAGGACTGGGATGTAGCTTAGTGGTAGACTGCCTCTAAGTTCAATGCCTAATTTAAAAAAAAAAAGTAACTACTGTAATCTGGTCAATTTGAAGAACTGCTTTAACATGTAGCTTTTAACTAAAACATCTGGTTGTAGTTATATTAGAGTAACCTAAAGTCTCATTCGAAAGCAATACTGTCCACCAGGGAGGTTCACACAAAACAGAACTACAAGAAAACAACAAAGATAACTTTACTGTAATGACAAAACTGCCCCTAATAGATTGGTTGTTTTAAAAAACATTCCATGCATGTTTGTGTACTTCCCACTCCATGTTCCATGAAACATTAATTCTATTGGCTGTTAATAGGAAGGATTCCATTTTCAAATAGATGATAACTTATTTGAAACTCTACGTTCATACTTTTTAAATAATTTCTCCACTGAAGGTTTTCTGCACATCTTCAATATGCTCCTGTGTATTCTGTATACTGCAGAGGGAGACAGATCACACAGGGTTTGGCCATAAAAAATGACACATTGTTGAAGTATTTTCTGGGTGAAGCACTGCATAGAACACATTTTGAAAAATGCTACATTGTCTATAAACACTTATAAGGCTGCACAATGCCTTCAACTGTGAGCACATGAGGGTTACTAGGGGCAGGCAGGCACTCATGGGCAGAGATCCAGCTTTGACCAAT
Organism: Marmota marmota marmota; assembly: GCF_001458135.2. NCBI lineage: Eukaryota > Metazoa > Chordata > Mammalia > Rodentia > Sciuridae > Marmota > Marmota marmota. Next base: position 45,331,375 of record NW_026000026.1, on the reverse strand, counting down.
GAGACCCCAGGAAGCTACTCAATCAGCTTTCTGAGATTCTTCTCTAAGTTTTCCTAATTAGAAGTCCCAAAGTAACATGAAACTCTCTTCAAGATTCCTTTTTGATAAGGTAAACATCCTTCTGGATTCAAATCATCAAGTATGTACTCAAGTGGAAATTTTGCAGGAACTAACTTGGTGGTACTAAATTACAGTAGGTCCATGCTTGGGCTGGTCTTAGTCCTAAGAGGCTATCACAAATCAGGGAAAGTAAGCAGGTGACAAATGACAGACTGGAGGTATCCAGACACCATCTGGGGGCTTGTCATCAAATTTCTCTTTCTGTGACACGGCATCCCATTTCCTCTGTTTCTTTTTTTCTTTAGAGTTTGCTTTGTGTGGTTCCTTTGACTAGATGTCATTGGTTTAGAATTTTGGTTTAGAACCAGCACAGAAGACCAACAACCCTACTATTATTTACAAGATTATTATTATACATCAGACATAATATGTACCAAGTATCTAGTTTTTATGTGGCAGATGAACATGACTGCATTTAAACTTGGAAGACAATCCTGTCAAGTCCGCTTTCTCTGTACAAAGGCTCAGTAGGTAGAGAAACAGAGCAGGGAGTGAAAAGACATTGATGGCCGATGCCAAAGCCTAGGCTCAACTGCTATACTGCCTTAACTTCTAGGGGAGAGTCTGATATTCCTTTTCTTTGGAATATTTTAGAAAGAATTCAGACCATACAAACACAACCAGTAAGCACCTATACAAACCCATACTCCAACAGAACTAATATAAAGGGGTGAGTGGAATCTGTCTTAAATCAAACAATACACTTGCTTTATTCTACTAAAACACAAATCTCTAAATAATTATGCCAAAACCACAAAAATTTAATGATGGTCAGAAACTTAAGAGACTACAATGACAGCAACAGTATTAAGCAGAACCAAGATGCAAAAGGCCCTTCAATAAAAACTTTGTGGGAGATTCAAGGGTTGGGGCAAAGACAGAAGAATGAAAGTGTGGTGGCAAAGACAGAGAACAGCAATGCTCTAACAAGTAAGTGGCTTTCCAAAAGTTTTTCATGTCCAGCAGATTGTTGGAATTGTAGTTTCTTTTATAAAGTCTTAATTGCAAATAGCCTTGATTACTTTTAGACACACCATACTTCTTTCTGCATGAAAAGAAGATTTAAAACCTTGAGAAAGTAAGTGACACAGACATAATGAAGAATAAAATTATGTCATTTGCTGGTAAACGGATGAAACATTGAGCTAAGTGAAATAAGCCTGATTTAGAAAGTCAAGGATTGAATGTTTTCTCTTATGTGAAACTTAAGGACGGGGGAGATGGGGGAGAGAATGAATTCTAAATCTACCAAACAATGCTGTGTCCATGTACGAATACACCACAATGAATACTGCTTATATAATTATAATGCACTAATTAAAATAATAATTATAGAAGGACGATCAGTAGGGCAGAGTAATAGGGTTAGGGAAGGGAAGAGGGAGGGAAAGGGTAGATACTGGGGAATGAGATTGATCAAATTATGTTATGTGCATGTATGATATGACATAATGAACCCCACTATTATGCATAATTATAATGTACCAATAAATTTTTTTAAAAAGAAAATCTATGAGGTAATAACATTTGCATTAATTTGGGGGCATTACTTACAGCAAGGGAGATGGGAAAAATCACAGAAAAGAGAATTAAGAATGGGCAATGAGGTCATTTTCTGGTTTCTCCTCAATAATCCTTATAATTTTAACTCAAACAAATCCAGAGACCATTCATTACATACTTCTACATTCAAAAGTAAATACAAGTAAAAGGCATCCAAATGATTTCCTAGTTATTTTCAGTTTAGGATCTTCTAAATTTTTCCTATTAATAAAAATAATCAAGTGGGGACCATAACAATTTTCTCAAAACAATAAACATCACTGAAAAAAAAAATTTAAAAGGAAAGAAAACCCCTGTATTTTGGAGTGAAATACTATCTGACATACAAAATAAATAATAATTGTTCTATTATAAGCTCCTTTTTTAAAAACCAGAGTTCATCACAGAAGCATAAGTTTAAAAAATTAATCATCATGCCATGAATTGTACTGCCATAAAAACAAACCATTCTTTTCTGCTTATAAACAAGAACAAAACTACCACATATGCAGATGCATGCCTTAATACCTCGGTGCAATGGTGTATTTACTTGTATAAATATTTAAAGTCAGACCTTCGAATTTATAATGAAGTAGTACACCACTTTACAAAATAAGGTGCTAGTAAATTTAGATGTATAATAAATAGAACTCTGTTTAGAATACTAATTGCTGCTGTTGATATTCTAAACCTAAAAACAGTAATTATATCATTCAGATTCCCTCTAAACACACCTAATACTTGTGCGGAAATCTTAATAGGTCTTGATGAAGGTTGACTGGTGAAATTTTTGAATTACCAGGTAGGATGTGTAATGAGGCACTAGAAAATTTCCTGTCTGGAACTTTTTTTCCCTGTTCTTATTTTATGGATACACCTGTAATTATTATGGGAAAGAAAAGAGTAAAATCAGAAACATCTGTACTTCATCATGCAATGACTGGGTGTTCCTCTGGGGACTGACCATTCTCATACAGATGCAGGTGCTAAAAGGCTGCATGATGGAGGATGCTCACATGTGTAAATGTATAACAACATCATGATGAAGAGTTCAATGGTCATGGTCTTCTGCCACCTTAGTCTAGGATAATGTAAGTTTGTATGTTATGATCTTATAATTAATGCTCCAGCATAGAGTAGTTGAATATACTTGCTCCTAGCAGGGTTCACAAACCACTAATTATAATGTTCTGGTTATGTAAAAAGACTACAGACTGTGTTTGAAACTGTCAGGCAACCATAATTTTACCTGTGATTGGGACCTTTGCAGCCAGGCTTTCCTCCTTACTTTCGTCTTTGCTGCCACTTGAAGCTTCTAAAAGTTGAATACATGATCATAAAAATGTATTTAAAAGTGATGGAACAGAGTTTTGTTTCCTCTAGCCCTCCCTCCCTCCCTCCCTATTTTTGTTGTGCTAGGGATGGAACAGAGAGCTTTGCACATGCTAGGCAAGTGCTTTACTACTAAGTTATCCTCCTAGCTCCACTTTGGGCTTTTAACTGCCATTCATTTTATTTTCACTGTCTCTTCATTCCTATTTTTGGTTAGTTTATTTCTTGTCTGAAATAGCACTGCTTCTAAGAGGAAACTTATACTAAGGTGTCTCTATGTTGATGTCATGAAAAATAATTTAGCCTAACATCTATCAAATTTGGAAGGGACTTAAAACAAATGAGCCTCAAATCCTCTGCATGTAAATTGACTTCTGGATATTTTTTAAGCAACTCATAGCTGTCTTGGAAATACCATTAAAGTGGTTTACTGGCAGGTCTTACTAGTAATGCTAAAATAACCACAGTTTCTAGGTACTAACAATTGATTATTAAAACTTGGAGCATAAATTCACTGATTCCTAATTATCTGTGTAGACTCTGGTAAGGTTCTATTACAATTTAAAAGCATGTTTAAAATTAAGTGGCATCAAAAACTTCATAGTACTTCACAGAATCATTTTAATGAAATCATCTTTATCTTTATGGGATCAAAATTATCCACTGCCAATTGATTAGATTTGCTAAGATTTCATAACTTATAAATTCTTACTCCATTAGAAATTCTGCAGAGCTACAGACCTACAATTAAGTTTTCCAATCCTGTTGGACTAAATGAGAATGTATATATCTATTGCAAGGTGAAATAAAACAAAGAACATTTTGCATCTTAAAATCAGAGACAGCTTCTAGTCAGTGGTATTTTATAGGTATACCTTAAGAAAGACGATGTTGTATTCACTCTGAATGCCTTTTTGCTGTAGATAGACTAACAATAATTACCTTGTTCCCTTGTACAAACACTGTTGAGCCATAGAGCCGGTTTTGCTTCCTTTATTCCACTATTGTCATTCAGAATAGATGGCAAGCTGCAAGATGATTCATTACTATGAATAGCTGACCTATCACCACACTCTTCTGTAAGGGCTTTTTTCAATAATGCTGTTGCCTACAGTGTTTCAAAGAAAGCACAAAGAAATCAAAACAAATTGTAACCACATTCTCCTTGGTCTCAAAGACCCAGCCTTCAAATTTAATTTTGGGTTAAGCCTTACTTAGGATTTAATTTGCTTCCTAACATTAACTGAAATTAAAATGTCCTCAAGATAAAATAACATCTGGTTATTTTTCCAGCATAACTTAATTCTTCACAACCATTTACACTTATAATAATATATTTTCTGAGGAATGAATCTTATGTAGAGCAGAAATGTTCTTCTATTTGTGAATTATGTGTATAAGATGTGATCACTTCTGTTAATCTGGGCTGTTTTGTCCTTCCTTCAATATATATAAAAGTCAGAGTGCCTGACCTCCTTTCTGAAGAAAAGATTTACACTTTCATTGCACAAATCCTATTTTCCAGGCATGTAACACAGAGGTGGTCTGGATTGAGAAAGACATCTGGAAAAAACATGACCACGAAGTATCCCCAACCTCCTAGAGGTGACTCCTGAACTCCCTCCAAATGAGAAGATGGCAGAAAAACTTTGTGGCCAAGGAAGATACACTGGGCAAAAAGATAACTGACCTGATTCTAAATTCTAATATTCAATGAAGGTTAAAGAAAATCTGCACTTTGCCTTTAAGTCTGCTGGTGAGATGGGAAAACTTACCTGCCATACTGCCTATCTTTCTTCAAAGTGCACTAGACTGTCTTTCTTAAGTAGGGGGACACAGATTTTATCATAGCCAACTTGAGAGATGAAAAAGTGGCAATAAATAGGACCAAGGTTCCCATATCTTTTAATTTTTCAGTCAGCACTTTTCCCCAAAGACATAAAAATATGCTGGTAAGAGAGTTAAATGTTTAGTATACAACCATTGATCACATCATTCCACATCCTATTAAAAAATGACAATTTGCTAAGGTAGTTGAAGAAAAAACTTAGGTGGTAGTGGTGACCTTTCACTACTATCTGATAATGACAGAAAGACAGGGCAGTGTCCAACTCAACATGTGAGGAATGGACACAAGACTTTATAATATGAATAAAATAACTGGCCAAAACCTCACAGGTCATCTTTAGCCCATGACTGTATAAGTAGTGCAATTTTTCAGCAAACAATGAGGAAAAGAATAATCTATGCTTGTAATTAATACAGAAGAAGACAGAGATGCTCTGGCAGGGAGAATAAATGAAGCAGAGCATGGGAGACCTAGCCTTGCTCATTTAGCTCTGAAGATATTTCAAACCACTGTCTTTAGTCCCGACCTCCCTGCAAGGCTATTGCCTTCTGCCCTCCTCGAACTGACTGGTTTCTTGGACTCAGGGAAGGAACAGCTGATTTGGGAGATAGGGATAAGGGATTCTAGTCATTGGTCAAAGGACTTGGGGTCAAGTTAGCCTTGTAGGCAGGACCTTGCTGCAGTCTAGTTCTAGCGACCAGAGGCTTTTGCTCTATTTGTGTAAACTAGTTCCTGGATTTTATTCTAATTGAGATAAATCTCTGTTGGAGTGGTCTGCTCAGTATTCTCATTTCTGAAGACTGGGAGACTGGGCCCTTAAAGCTCAGGCCAAAGCTGGTTCCCATCACTAGCTGTCATACTGCCTCTATCCTAGCAGCATATGTGGAACTCTTCAACTTACCTGCTTCCAAAATCTTCCCAGAAAGAAAAAGGGAAAGAGTAGATATTGCCTGTTTGAACTGCCATCACTCAACTATGAATGTTCCCTCTGGACTGTCCCGAGGGTCTCCATCCTGATCTAGTTGGTGCCTAGTAATCCTAAGCATATGAAAAGCATTTAAAAATATGAACAAAGACAACTGGGCTAAATCCTGTAGCAAAAGCTATAATTTTCATTTGCTGAGGTTTAAAAAAGTTGATTTTCAGAGGCTTCAAATCTGTACTTCTAAATTATATTACTTTATGTAATAGCTATAATTAATAATTTATTGACATGACTTCTTAATAATCATTTTTTTTTTTTAAACAAGTTAGAGTATTGAACCCAGAGGCACTTTACCACAGAGCTACAGGGCCCCTGCCCCACTGAGCCACCCCACCCGCCCTGTTTTTTAGAGATAGGACCTCACTAAATTAGGATCTCACCAGGCTTGGCCTTTTGAACTTGTGATCCTCTTGTCTCAGTTTCTTGAGTAGCTGGGATTATAGGTGTGTGCTACCATGCCTGGCAATAATCACTGTCTTAGCACACATTTTAAGAATAAAATTGTTAAAGGTCTTTTGAAGTTTCTTAAACTTTTTTCCTGTAGAATTTGTAATGTAAAGATTTATAGTTCTTTTTTTCTCTCCCCAGTAGTAGAGATTGAACCCAGGGACTTCACCACTGAGCTATATCTCCAATCCCCCCCCCTCTTTTTTTTTTTTGTTTTGTTTTGACTTTTTTGGTACTGGGGAATTAAACCCAGGGGTGCTTAACCACTGAACCACATCCCCAGCCCTTTTTATTTTTTGAGACAGGGAAGTTGCCTAGGGCCTTGCTAATTTGCTGAGGCTGGCTTCAAACTCATGATCCTCCTGACTCAGCCTCCTGAGTTGCTGGGATTACAGGCATAGTCCATCATGTCTGGCTTTCCTTTTTGTTTTTTCTTTTGATGGGATCTCATTAAATCTCTGAGGCTGGCCTCAAATTTACAATTCTACTGTCTCAGCCTTCCAAGTAGCTGAGATTACAGGCATTCACCACTGTGCCTGGCCCAGATTCAGACATTTTTAAGTAATTTAAAATAAAACAACTTTATCATTGCTCTCCTCCCCTAAATCCTAAAACTGTTTTGGATTATAAATGACTCAGATTATTTCTCTTTAGTCCCCATGCAAGGTATCAGGATCAAAAGGAGACATGTCAAATTAACAAAATGGAACCAGAAGGCCATGTAAGAAAAGTCCTTTATATATATGCTCATGACAGAATCTATGCAAGGAATTCCTCAAAACTACAGTATTCCACTCCACACAAGCCAGCTGCAATATTCCTGTATGCTGTTTAAACAAGGACATTTGCCTAACAATGGCTGTCTCCACTGAGGCATGAACACTAACTTCTGCAACAAGCTCCTATAATCAAGGTCTTTGTTTTAAGATAGTTATGTGGACTTCTCCATTTCTAGCACTTCTCTTTTAAAGCTGCCCCTTTGTCTAACCACTTTGGATGCACCTATGGTCCACCACAGCATGTGCATCCAGGATTACATGTATCTATAATCACAAATAAACTCTGCTTCGGAGAGCTGATATCTGTTAAGCATTTTAGACTGACACTCCTAATGCTACAAACTGATCTCTCTGTTTCATGTGTCTGTTTCATATAGACCCTTCTCTTGTTTGAGATGGATTTGAACTGGGCTTCAAAAGAATATAGAATAAAATGCTGTAATATCTTTCTAATATGTCCCCATATGTTTGATAAGAATAACAATACTACCACTAGTTCTGTGCTGAGATCTCTTCTCTATGGTGAGATCTCTACTCGATGGTGAAGTAAGTAATGTGGTGGGCATACCACTCCAAATTTAACACATTAAACCCATATTTTGAATTCTATGAATATTTCAATAAAATTAACACTTAAAATATGTTGAAAATCATAATCTAAAGTTTACATATCCTTATATATCCTACAAAATTTTCATATATATATATGACATATACATATATTTTCAAATGCTTGAAAAACCATCTATTTATTACTTTTCTCAAAAGAATACAACTCTAAAAGCATAACATTATTTCAAAATTACCACAAGTGGTATATTGATTGCCCAACTTAAGTTTTTACAGGTTTTGCTCATCTGGGATGATAGGATTTAATGAGTTAATTGATTTTATATATTTTATCCCATTTATGTTCACCACTCAATATTCATTTCCAGAATTTTTTTGACAGAAACATTTATAAAAGAAAGCACTCATCTCGGGCTGAGGTTGTAGCTCTGTGATAGAGCACTTGCCTAGCACATGTGAGGCATTGGGTTCAATCTTTAGCATCACATAAAAATAAATAACTAAGATAAAGGTATTGTGTCCATCTACAACTAAAAAAAAATTTAAAAAGCACTCATCTTTTAGAATACTTCTGTAGGCAATTTCTCAAAAATGAGTAATTTATATCCATAAAGATTTTGGCGGATGATAAAATTGCAACATAAGAATGAATGATTTGACTCTACTAGACCATGGAACCAAAAGAGAGAGCTGTGGATCTGCCTAATTGGTCATCTGTAAAGGAATCCACAAGTTCCTAACAAGCAGGAAATAATGATAAGGGGATACACAAACAAAAGACAGTCTTAGGCAAGGAGAGGTTATAAGTATTCTAGTCAAAGACAACTTCTTCAGAGTCAGGGAAAACATCTGTAAAAAATTCTCAACACACAATGCTTGCAGATGTCCCCAAAATAGGTACTTGTGGGGAAGCCCCAATTTGAAAGAGCTTATCTAAGAGTGAGGAAAGAAACTCATACCTGCAAAGGGACAAAGGCCCAGAGAAGGGTTAGCAAGCTGTTTTACACATCTCACACTGGGACTGAATGAGTTTTGCAAATTAGAGTTCCCTCTGAAAAAAAATACTGCCAGATAATCTACCATGGTCCTTCTGATAGGGCTTATGAATGGCCTATGCATAGCTTTTAACTTGTCTGCTACTAATAAAGGCTGTCTTTGAATTACATACTTTTGGAGCCCAGGAAGGGAAACTGAAGAGTATCTCACTGTTCTCAGTAGTCTGAAGCCTAGGTCAATACCAACAAATAAATCCCTCACCTTTCTGCCTTTCCAGGAGCAGGAGACAAGACTTGGAAATCAAGCACCAGGGCATCTATGAGTGACTGATGCTGATACCTCTGTATTTCAGATCTTACAGCAGTTAAGTCACTCTATGAACTATACTTAGTAGTTTATTTCTAGAATTATAGACCCAATTCTATTAGAACTTTCCTCAAAGTTCAGTTTAAATATGGATCTTATAATGTTTAGAACCACAAGGGTCATCTAGGCTGACTTAAGTTATACCAAGAAACAATTTACCAATTTATATATTCAAATGCATACATAGCTATTAATGGAAAGGACATTGTGTTCTGATACCATTAAGAAAAAGGAAAGGCTGCTAAAAATATTTAAACAAAATTTATGTTTAAAAAGTTCTCATAAATCAGTAAGAACAAGTATTACTTATCTAATGTACAAATGAGCCAAGAACATGAACTGGCAAATTATAAAAGTACAAATGGCTAACAATTGGGTAGGAAAAAGTTTGACCTCAATAAAAAGGTCAAATGAACAACAACAAAAAAAGGGATATCATTTTTACTTCTCAAATTGGTTCCACAAAAATTGATAATATTTGTTTTATAAAGAAATCAGAGAAATGATATTTTCATTTATTATGGCTAATTCCTATGACCCTTCCAGAATGAGATCTAGCAATGAATAGCAAAAGCCTGAAAGATGTACATATTTTTTGACCTAATAATCTATACCTAGGAATTCATTTTAGGGAGATATCATAGATACTTGAAGAAACCAAATTGTACAGATGTTCTCTGAAGCTTTCTTACGGGACGAAATATTAGAATAAATTTATTTGTTCAACAACAGGTAACCAGTTAAAGAGAGAATGACAAGGAACCTGTGTAAACTCATTTGAAGTGAGGTAGAAGAACATGTATGAAAGAAAATTCTTTTGAGGCAAGTGGAGAAAAAAAGGAGGTTATGTGTATAAAAAATGGAACGCCTGTTTGTCAATAATATTAAATGTTAACCTCAATGCCAACAGTTATATATGAATTATATTTGTTTATCTTGGTATTTCAAAGTTTTCTTGTTTCCTCCTTGTTTTTTAAAGAAAACACATGATAGCTCTAAAGGAATCTGATTTCTGTAAGGGTGGTACAAATACAAACTGAATATGAAAGGAGCTGATAAAATTAAATTCCCTTCTACATATAAACCAGTTCTACTAACACAGTTGCAAAAAAGCAAGGGAATTAAAAACCATGGCTATAGATGGTAGATGACATTTTCCCCTATTATACAGATTTAACTGACTTTTCCTCAAGAAACTTCTTTCTGGACACCAAAAATAATTTTTTAGTGTTTAAAAGGAAAACAGCACCATCACTTAAATTATACTTAAGTGAAAGGAGAGGAGATATTTTGTGCATTTAACAATTAAAAGAAAGAGGAAATATTCATATGAGTCTGCAAATGAGTATTTAGGAAATAAGAACAAGAAAACAGTCCATCATTTAGGGACTGAATCTTACTGATGAATAAAATTAGTATGTGTATGATGGGGGACATGACTTGACTTATCCTGGAAATAAGTATCACTTAGGAAAAAAAGGACTTTTAAGTCAATTTGCATTTTTTTTTTGAGAAGGGTACCAGGAATTGAACTCAGGGGCACTGGACCACTGAGCCACATCCCAATCCTCTTTTGTATTTTATTTAGAGACAGAGTCTCACTGAGTTGCTTAGGGCCTTGCTGTTGCTGAGGCTGGCTTTGAACTCGTGATCCTCCTGTCTTAGCTGCTGCGAGTGCCACTGCGCCAACCCAATTTGTATTTTAATGAAGCACCCAACTCACATTTTTTTTCCAGATAAAGTAATTACAAATATTTCTGAATTAAAAGCATGCAGCTCAATTATGTAATTGCTCAATGGTTATATGGGCACTGCTGGATCTTATCTGGTCTCAAGAGGATATAATCTGAGTTTCTGTGGCTTTCATGATGTATTTACTCAAGAGAAGGGATTGACTGGAGCTGACAGCACAGGGACCCACAGGTAAACATGATTTTCATGTGGCTGTTTAATTAGCCATTTACCCAAGAGATCAAAGTAAATATTTTAATCTTTACCAGACTCTGAACCAAGTAATTTCTAATAAAGCTTTCTTAAATTTTGAAAATGACTTACTTTTAAGATTTTATCCAAAGAGAGATATTTAGCCCATAGTATTTACTAAATTTGTGTATTACTTCAATACACAAAAAAATTAAAAGATACTGTATTTGGCTAATCATAAAAGGATGGTGTGGTCTGGGGACAAAGCTCAGTGGTAGAACTCTTGCTTATTAGCATGTGTGAGAGCCTGAGTTTGATTCCCTGCAAAACACACACACACATACACACACACACTACGTGTAAAACCTAAACAGTTTCAGAGCCCACAAAAACATTTGGGAAATTTCTAAAGTTCACAAGGCTTGCCTTGCCTCAATCATTTTGGTAACATTGCTTCTTTGGGGGTGTGCATTTCTTCAGCCACACCTAAAGATTTAAATGTTTGAAAAACTGCCTTTTCCATTTTTAAAAATGGGTTGTGTCATTAATTTATTGGTACATTTTATGATTATCACTAAGATGAGACCATGATGGGTTAAAAAGGAATAAACATCTACTGGGGGAGGCAGAATATTATTTGACTCATTAGTTATTAGTTGGGCAGGGCTCTTCCCCACTAAAAATGAAGGTATTATTTGAAAAATTATGAATAGGTTGGTTGCTTGTAACTTGGAGCATGTTTTCTAATGTAAATAATACCTTTTAAAAAAAGATTAGATAATAAAGGGAAGTCAACCAATAATTATTTCATTCTTAATGTGGCTGAGATATGATATACTTGGAGTGAACAAAAATAGAAAACAATGTTGTTACAAAAGAGTGTCAAAGAAAATGAAAAAATAGAAACAAAATTCTTTTTTTTTTAAAAAAATATTTATTCTTTAGTCATTGGTAGACACAATATCTTTGTTTTATTTTTATGTGGTGCTGAGGATCGAACCCAGTGCCTCACACAGGCTAGGCGAGTGCTCTACCTCTGAGCCACAACCCCAGACCCTAGAAACAAAATTCTTAAGATCTATGTTAATCAGCTGTGTACAGTAGAGCCAAGTCTGTAATCCTAGGAACTCAAGAGGCTGAGGCAGGAGGATTGCAAATTTGAGGTCAGCCTCAGTAACTTAGTAAGACCCTGTCTCAAAACAAAAATTTAAAAAGCTGGGGATGTGGCTTAGTGGTAGAGCACCTCTGAGTTCAATCCTCATTATGCCAACCTCTCCACACCAAAAAAAAAAAAAAAAAAAAAAAAAAGACTCCACAAATGTCTTGCTTTTCTTAAAGCATACTGAAAAATTCATACAAATGGTATCTATCTCTAACAAAACAAAATGATACATTGTTTATTGAGTCACACACAATGTAGTAAATGAAAATTCACAGGAAGGATATGCACAAGATGACCTCTGAAGATGGGCTTGTAATCTATAAAGAACACACAGGAGGCTCTGTCTCTATCTGTAATTATTTATATCTTTCCCACTAAGTAAAAGGTACGGGGAAGGATTAGCAGAGGAGGGGGTGAGAAGAGAAAAGGAACAGGAGAAAATGACAAAAGATACGTGAATGTGGGAGGGCAGAAGAAATGGGGGAAGGACTGGTGGATTTTGGGCATGGGATTGGTGGGTGCATCCTATTTTGTATAATACGTGTTTGGAATGCTTAAAAAAAAAGTCCTTCTACTTTCTTTTAATTTGGGGGGGCAAGGAAAGGAGGGGCTTGAGGACTACTAAAGGTGCTCTGAAAGGCTTAAGGGGCTTTAGAAAGCATAGCCACATGGGTATGTGACATTAGAGATAGAGGTCCCTCTGGGAGGGAAACATGTAGAATCCTTGAACTATGTGGATGACAAAAACAAAACAAAACAAAACCCCCAACCAACCAACTAAGAAGTCTGAAAATCTTGTGTTATATAAATGGAAAAAAAAAAAAAAAACTACTTTGAAACAAGACCTTTCACAAGACAATCAACTTAGGAGAAGAAAGGTGTTTCTCTGAATATGACTTTTTCAGGGAATGATAAATAATAGAAACACTGAATCTGGGCTTCTTGGTCCTTTCATTGTGCTCCTCAGGAATTTCCTCACTGTTTTCATTTTCTATTCAGCATATTCAAACTCTCCCTCTGCACCAGCTCCTAAGTCAGGTTTTTCCTTTCTCTTGCCCAAACCATGGCAGAGCTCCCTCTTTTACTGCCTCAATCCTAAAACAAATAGATAAAATTCCCTAAGGGACTACAGAAATCATTTCATAGCACTGTCCAAACACCTCCAGTAGCTCTCTAAAACCTACTAACTGAACAAAGCCTCTCTAGCTTGGGACTAGAGTAGTGCACAATATGGCCAGGGATTGAAATCAGAGGCACTTGGCCACTGAGCCACATCCCTAGCCCTATTTTGTATTTTATTTAGAGACAGGGTCTCACTGAGTTGTTTAGTGCCTCACTTTTGCTGAATCTGGCTTTGAACTTGCAATTCTCCTCCCAAGCCACTGGGATTATAGGCATGTGCCACCATGCCTGGCTGGTCCACAATTTTGATTAAGAAAACAGGTTACTTACCTCTTCTTTCAGAGGATTATGTTCTTTCAAGGTGGTAATACACTGACCCAAATGCGCCCCCAGTAAGTCTGGGACTTGTTTAGATCTGTAAAACAGAAACAGAAGACACACCACAGATTTACAGCATAATATTCCCACATTTTTAAAGGCAAGTTAGTAGGAGAAAGTTTATCCAGAAAAGTCTGGAACCAAACATATTCTGAACTAAAGAAACTTTGAGCTTTAAGTCCAAATATTTTTTTTTAATTTTAAAATTTTTGGTTATGATTTCATTGCTAAATGAGCGTTCTCAACTTTGGCTGCACAGAGAACCACCTGGGAAGTTTTGTAAAATCTGGTACCTAATATCTTACAGAGTATAATGGAATTGGGCTATGGTATGGCCTAACTGTTGGTTTTTTTAAACTCATGGAGTGATTCCAAAGTGTAGCCATGAACTCTGGAAGTCCCTTCAATTAAAGGTAAGTAGGAAGACTTTTTTTTTTTTTAAGTATTTCAATCATTCCTGTAACTAGTGTAGGAAGTACTGTGTGAATGGTTAATTTCCTAAATGTTCTTAAGAGAAACAGATCACATTTGTTTCACTTTTACCATGTTCTGCTTATAATTTAAGAAAAAATTAAGATACTATTATCAGAAAGTTAAAAAGTAAGTCTGACAGGAGTGAGATGAAATCTTACAGTAGTTTTGATTTGCATTTCTCTAATGCTAGAGATGTTGAACACTTTTTCATATATTTGTTGATCAATTGTATTTCTTCTTCTGTGAAGTGTCTGTTCAGTTCCTTAGCCTCGCAATCATCAAGAATACAGGCAACACAGGCTGGGGCTGTAGCTCAGTGGTAGAGTGCCTGCCTCATACATGTGAGGCACTGGGTTCAATCTTCAGCACCACATAAAAATAAATAAAGATATTGTGTCCATCTACAACTAAAAGAAAATATTAAAAAAAAGAATCTAGGCAACAATAAATGTTGGTGAGGATGTGGTGAAAAAGACACACTCATACATTGCTGGTGGGACTGCAAATTGGTGCAACCACTTTGGAAAGCAGTATGGAGATTCCTCAGAATACTGGTAATGGAACCATCATTTGACCCAGCTATCCCACTCCTTGGTCTATACCCAAAGGACTTAAAATCAGCATACTATAGTGACACAGCCACATCAATGTTTATAGCAGCTCAATTCACAATAGCTAAACTATGGAACCAACCTAGGTGTCCCTTAATGGTTGACAGGATAGAGAAAATTTGGTATATATACTCAATGGAATATTACTCAGCTTTAAAGAAGAGTAAATTTATGTTATCTGACAGCAAATGGTTGGAGTTGGAGAATGTCATGCTAAGTCAAATAAGCCAATCCCACAAAACCAAAGGCTGAATGTTTTCTCTAATATGCAAACACTAAGTCACAATAAGGCCCTGGGGGTGGGAGGTGGGCACCAGGGAAGAATAATGTTACCATAGATTAGGTAGAGGGAAGTGATGGGAGGGAAAGGGAGGGGATGTGAGGATAGGAAAGATAGCAGAATGGAACAGACATTATTATTATATCTATATATGTAACTATATGACCAATATGATTCTGCAACATGTACACTCAGAAAAATGAGAAATTATATTTCATCTATGTATCAAAGTGCATAAATGCATTCTATGTCACTTATAGCTAATTAAAACAAATAAAAAATTTTTAAAAAGTAAGTCTGTACTGCTGTGTAGACAGTGATATTATTAAACTAAAAGCAACCAAAAGAAATGTCTCATTATATGGTTGCAGAAAATGTACAAGATGAACCTGGAGCATCCTGCTGTACCAGAAAATAAGGAAGCTCTTAAAGATTACTGAGTCATGTCAAAAGGACTTAGGGGCTCTCATCTTGAAGGGGCTCCCATTGGTCAAAGATGGGACAATCTGGTCTAAGGGATGGCCAATGCAGACTTCTGATCAATCCCTGAGAGGACTTGGATATGCCCAAGCCCCTCAAATCAGCTGTAGACATCTATCTTGGAAAGACCCAGAAGGACACAATGGCACCTTTCAGCCTTATGTACTTGATTTACCTATCTCTTTATGGGGCCGTGATCTGATGACAGACATGGGGTTCACTCTTAGTAATGACTATTCCCCAGTGTCTCAACAGATTATGCAAAATATGGGGTATAGGCCAGGTCTAGGACTAGGTACACACTTACAGGGGCGTAGACATCCTGTGCAAGGTCATCAAAAGCTTAACAGATTTGGTCTGGGTTTTTCCTAGGGGCC
>NW_026000026.1:45303220-45315445 GCF_001458135.2 Marmota marmota marmota | reverse complement strand
TCGGCTGATATGGTCTCGGATCTGGGGAAGGGCCCTCCTTAAGACTGAGCCATACTATGCAGCCACTTCTGCACAGTGGGATAGGACCTCTACTCTTGCCTGTATTGTTTTAAGAAAACAGAAAGGGGGAACTGTGGTGAGCCGCTTCTGCCGTTTATGCAAATTATGGTCGCCATTACAAGATGGCGCTGGCTCCGCTGTGGTCTGTGACAAACAACTCCTTATTTGGGAGAGTTGGCGCATGACTTTTCATCACCCTATGAGAAAGCTCCATGTGGCTGCTTTGCATTGGGGCTTGAGATGCTTTATTAAGGCTGGAAGGGGCATCCGAGAGAGAGAAGAAGAACTATCAAGGGCCTGAAATAAACTACTGAAAGAAGATTCCTGAGTGTTGCATCTTCCTTGCGGGCAAGAAGTCGCGACACCTAAGCACCAATAAAAATAAATTTAAAAAAATAACCAATTAAATTAGGAAAAAGTAAAGCTAGGTCAATTCAAAATTTTATTGAATATATTATATTAAAACATTTGCCTAACCCGACTTTAGTTTTTACTAAGGCTTGAATAAAGTGGGATAAATCAATGGGATCCTGTAACTTATGGAAAAGCTTCCAAGGATGATTCTAAGGCTTCTGACTCATTTAATAGAAAGCCCCCTTCAGCAACTTGCCTTTCCTGGTTCCTACTATACCTCAATGATGTTAAAAAAAAATTAACATTCAATTCCTTTGTTCTGACTCCATGTCATAGGTGAAGAAACCTTTACATTTATATTTAGTTTTTCACTAGATTTTCCTATTGAGAAAATGCACTGACTAGCCTCTAGCAAATTCTAGTCTAATCAGCAATTATATTTCCCATAAGTCAATTGTGTTTTTGAAAGCAAGTTTAATTAGGATGAATTAAATAATGAGAGAGAGTCTTTCTGGTGACGCATACATGTGGTTTTCTGCAGAAACAAAGCCAAGGTGAGGTTATACTTACTATCACTCCAGCCAACTGCAACTGCCCTTTGGATCGCAGTGTGCAAGAACTAGCTAAGGTTTCCATTTATTGTATTTATTTCCCACAAAAAGGCTAAACCAATTAACTTATTTGCTCATGGTCAAATAGCAAATGAGCTGTTAAAGGATGTACAACATCTAGGATTTGTGACTTCTGCGCAGCTGAGCCAATCCTTAAAGTCCCAAACCAAGCTTTCCTGCAGATTTACTTTAATACATATTAGGCAAGAAGTGTAAGAATCATGGCTATCCTTGAATGGAGTCTTGCTTATGTCTCTACATAAACACACCAAATCAGGAACTGATATGTGGGTATGATGAATTTAAAGAGTTTTTTTTCTCTTGAATTTACAATTGGAAAATGTGTAACATTGATGCCTCACTGAAAAGCAAAACAAAACGACAACAACAACAAAAAAAACCCCAAAAATGCCCAAAAAATGCAACATAAAAAAAGCTTGAGCTGAGGCTGTGGCTCAGCGGTAACACACTTGCCTGGCATTGTGAGGCACTGGGTTTGATTCTCAGCCCCGGATAAAAATAAATAAAATAAAGATCAATCAACAACCAAAAAAATTTTTTTTTAAATTTGATGTTAGATACTTATGTACTCCTTTAATTCAAAACATAATAAAAGTACTGTACTATAAGTCATGTTTAATTAGTTTCACATTCTTTTTTTTTTTAAGCTTTATTTATTTATTTATGTGGTGCTGAGAATCGAACCCAGGGCCTTTCACATGCTAGGCAAGCGCTCTACCACTGAGCACAACCCCAGCCCCAGTTTCATATTCTTTTTTTTTTTAAAGAGAGAGTGAGAGAGATAGAAAGAGAGAGAGAGAATTCTTTATTTAATATTTTTATTTTTTAGTTCTCGGCGGACACAACATCTTTGTTTGTATGTGGTGCTGAGGATCGAACCCGGGCCGCACGCATGCCAGGCGAGCGCGCCACCGCCTGAGCCACATCCCCAGCCCCAGTTTCATATTCTTAAAGAGGCTTCTAATCAGAAAACTACAAGTTAAATATATCAGCATTTTCTAACTACAATTGTTTTATAACAGATTGATAATTTGACCAAAGTTTTTAATGAAAAGTAGTAAATATTTTGAATTTTATTCTGAATATAGACAGAATAAAATAAAGTTTTTTTTACATAATGTAGTCTGAACAGTATAAAGCTGACTCAATGTAAGCCTGAGTTTAAGAGCATAATATATCTGGAATATATCTAGCTACTAATAGACAATTAATTACTCCTGGAAAAAAATGAACAATTGGTGGGCAGTCTTGTGTTTTTCATATATGATAAAACTACCTAATGTTAAAATAAGTTTTCCTGAAAGTAATAAAGAGTAAAATTTTTAATCAATTACCCAAATGACATGAATCATATTTTAATAATTCATAATTGTCTAAATTAATATTTGGTCCTTCACCTTATAGTAATAAGGCTTTAACATAAAGGTCTTTGAATATTTAATCCTTGATATAACATAAATCAATAATGATGACAGCAGTGGTTTTGAACTTTTTTCTGCTTCATTCTGTGGGCATGAATTCAGAAATCTTTACATATCTTCTAGAGTATGTTCCACTTTACAGAAAAGATTTAAAAAGATGCGGCTGCTGTTGTTTGATCAGGGACAAGGCAGGGCCACTGCTACATTGAACATTACTCTGACAGGCTTTAAGGATTTTATAACCTGCTAGAGCCTTTCCATCTTGCCTGGATTTGAATTATATGACATCAGAGACAATTAATAAACAAAAGTATGATGTATGACTGGTGATGTAGCTCAGCACTAGAGCATCTGCCTAGCAATGCTGGAGGTCCTGGGTTCAATCTCCAGTATGGGGGAAAATAAAAAATAGATCATTCTTTCCAAATCAGTGTTTCTAGAATAGTTGATTTAATTGGCTGGTTGATTACTTGGGTTCAGGAGATCACCAAGCAGAGAGAAATATTTCATTTAGGGGAGTTCCCAGAAAGAACTCCTGGGTGTTAACAGATTCAGCCAGTAGCTGGTGCAAGGAGAATGGGGGGAGGGAAAAAGAGGTCACTTGCTGATTAAAATCCATTAGAAAGAATCTACATTTCAAAAACTGACTGATTATCTTTCATAGGTCAAATACACTTGGAACTTATTCCAAGGCCAGAGAGTAAACCAGTGACAATCAGTGTGCATAAAAAAAAAAAAAAAAAGCATCTATAGTGACAACATATGTGGCAATTCTAATCATAACAGAACATAACGCTTACAGCAGACACCATTTCTGACTTCTTTATCTGGCTTTAAAAAATTACTGTGGTAAAAAAAGCATCCTTGAAGTCTCTAGATATTAATTTTAAAATTTGTGTTGGTCATAAAGAAGGATTGCTTCTTATGGAAAGCTGATTTATACAGAACTGTAGATCAATAGTCCTATAAAATGCAACCTTTCATAATGGAAATCAAGGCTGTGTTATGAATGTTGAGAAACTTTAACAATCGTTAGTCTAGTAGATGTAGAGATCATATCTTATCACCCACAATCTCAGTTTGGCAGCCTGAGTTAAGAGAGTCACAAGATGAATCATTTAGGATAAAAAGTCAGTTTGCCCAGAGAATTATAAATGCAAATAGACTTTCTATGTCACATACCACACTATTTGGTATGCCAAATAGTACATAAACAGATATAAAAGGCAGCCAGAAAGAAGCAGGAGATCAGTTAAAGAGCCTTGCAATGCATCATCACCAAACAACTTGTGGAGCTCCTCCCATGCGAGCTTCTTCCACCACTTTGTGGAAGAGCATTTTAAGACTGCAGGTTTTATTCTGTATGATAAAAATGGGAAAGAAGTTTTAAAAACTACTGACTTAAAGGGTCATTTCTAGCATCCTCCTTAGTTCAGATATCACTAGGGCAGATGCAGAAGCTAATGTAAAATGCAACTGCCTAATCTCATTAAGTTTGTGTCTGTGTCCCTTCAGAGACTAGTATCCTGACTTCTATCCACCCTATGATGTAATCCAAGATATATTCATTGTATGCTGAATTCTACTCTAAAAAAAATGCAGTTGTCCTCCTCCCTGTTTGTATCATGAACATAAAATAGCCAAAGTTTCACATGAAAAGTGGAGAAGATTAGGCTGGGGATGTGGCTCAAGCGGTTGCGCGCTTGCCTGGCATGCATGGGGCGCTGGGTTCGATCCTCAGCACCACATAAAAATAAAATAAAGATGTTGTGTCTACCGAAAACTAAAAAATAAATATTAAAAAATTCTCTCTCTTAAAAAAAAAAGAAAAGTGGAGAAGATGGTATTAGATGTGAGCTGAGCCAAAAGTCACTGCTCTCTTAGCCAAACACATAGGACGGGTTTTCACGAATAAGCATTTATTGACTACTCCTGGGTAATAATTTGTTCTCTGCTAGTAAGCAGTGTATATATATTTGAATAAGAGAAAATATAGTCAGTCCTCCCACCAAAAGTAAGAGTTAGTTAGCTGGGCAATCTCATTGATAAATGTTATCAATATCACTACTATTGAGCGACATCCCCATATTTTGAGCAGGGTTACACCAGGATGGCCTTGAACCAGTGATCCTCCTGCCTCAGCCTCCCAAGTAGCTAAGATTACAGCCTTGTGGCACTGTGCCTGGACACATTTGTGATACTATGAATGAAATGGCTCAGAAACCACAAAGCTATGACTAGAAACTCAAGACTATCTAAACAGTGGGTGGATGGTGTGGAATAGATTTCTGACTAATATAGAAAGGAGGTCTAAGAATCTTGGCCAATATGTGCCTGCTACCCTAGAAACCACTATTCCTCTCTCTAATTCCAGCTTTATGGCCATTTAAGGTACACCTTTAGGATGGTGGTTCTCAAATTGGAACAAGCAGAGTCCCCTCAAGGGTTCATTAAAGCCCTGATACTGGCTGATTCGTAGTGGGGTAGGAAGAGGGAGCATGGGAGGAATAGACAAACTCTAGATAGTGCAGAGGGGTTGGAGGGGAAGGGAGGAGGCATGGGGTAATTATTGATGGTGGAATATGATGATCACTATTATCCAAAGTACAGGTATGAAGACATGAATTGGTGTGAATATACTATGTATACAACCAGAAATATGAAAAACTGTGCTCTATATATGTAATATGAATTGTAATGCATTCCACTGTCATGTATTTTAAAAAAAAAGTCCAGAAACTGGGCTCCACCCTCAGAATTCCTGATTCAGTAGTTTGGGATGGGGTCTGAGAACTCAACATTTCCAACTAGCTCTCGGATCTTGTTGATGCTGCTGGCCCAGAGATCACATTTGAAGAACTAGATAGGCTGACCTTGCCAAGGACTTCCCTCTAGCTATGCTGGATATATCTTGCATTGTTAATCAGGACATGAATACAATAAAAGCTATGCCTCCCTGCCTCTCCCATCAAAGCATGTACTTT
Organism: Marmota marmota marmota; assembly: GCF_001458135.2. Taxonomy (NCBI): domain Eukaryota; kingdom Metazoa; phylum Chordata; class Mammalia; order Rodentia; family Sciuridae; genus Marmota; species Marmota marmota. The sequence goes on along the minus strand of NW_026000026.1, from coordinate 45,309,994 downwards.
TCTGTATCCCTTAGTTTAGGTACAAACCTAATCAAACACTGCTATTAGCAGGCACTGAATGGATAAGTCCAGTTAACAATTAGAACCAAATACATTTACAATAGATGGGGAAGTTCATAAAAATATTGTATTGATGACGACAAGTATGTATCCCTCTGTGGGCAGTATGGATTAGTATTTTGCCACTTTGTGATCCTTTAGATTTGAAGCATTGGGAACAAGAATAGCTATTCTACCACAGCAGCAATTTCATGTCAGTAATACCTGACTTGCTTTTCACTGCTGTGGCCCTAAGCTGAGAATCTGGAAAGCTAGTGAAGGACAGCTTCTCTGAAAGCTTCAAGGTCTTCTTTCAGAAAGTCACTGTGATTACAGGGCCTACAAAATAAAACAGGTGCTACTAGGAGATGTTTATTTAAGCATAGACCGCCAGTTTCTAGAATCTATGGTGGTTTGCTGTGGTTTATTGAAATATATCTGTAATATAATCTAGACATAAAAATGCAACAACTATACTGTCTCTTGACAAAGATGTAAAACAGGGCAGCTTGAAAAACTTGTTTGTATGTTTGTGGCAGTTTTAAATCCATCTGAGGCTGAAAAACTTGTTTGTGTGTTTGTGGCAATTTTAAATTCATCTGAGGAAGTAACTTTTAACCCTTTGATGACTTTAATGATGTTCAAATACACAGCTGGGCAATCTCATTCCACATTCCACGACTGATAGAAATGTTAGATAATCTTAACAGTAGAAAAGGCTAATTTTATATTGTCAATCATAATAACAAAGTTAGATCTCCACAATTCATATAAAATTTACTTAAATTGTCACCACTAAGAAATTGAAAATTTGGCTGAAATATAGGTTACATACTCTATTTCTAAATGGAGAAAAATGACACTCATTTTTCTATTCACTGCAGTAAAATTTTCTATATTCTTTTCTTTTTGGTACCGAGGACTGAACCCACTTAACCATTGAGCCATATCCCAGCCCTTTTTATATTTTATTTAGAGGCAGGGCCTCACTAAGTTGCTGAGGCTGGCTTTGAACTTGAAAGCCTCCTGCCTCAGCCTCCCAAGTAGTTAGGATTATAACTACTGCACCTGGCAAATTTTCCATATACTCAAGAAGAAAAGTAAGGTTTGGAAAGAGGAAAGGTATTCACTGATAAGTAGTAGAATCTTATAGGTCTACCACTATATCATAGTAGTCTCCAAACAGATTGGATTGTGACTACCTTTTAAAATATGTCTATATGGGGTGGGGGAGAGCATGATTCTAAAACACTATAGGAGAAGATATCAACAACAACACAGTGAGCCAGGCATGATGGCACATGCCTGTAATATCAGTGGCTCAGGAGTCTGAGGCAGGAGGATTGCAAGTTTGAGGCTAGCCTCAGCAACTTAGTGATCCTGTCTCAAAAAAATAAATAAATAAATAAAAGGGCTGGGAATGTGGCTCAATGGTTAAGTGCCCCCTGGGTTCAATCCCTGATACCAAAACACATGTGCATGTGTGTGTGTGCGCATGCACGCGCGCGCGTGCGCGCACACACACACACACACACACAAATCCAATACAATGTTTTTACTTTGGGGGAGCTGATCACATTCACAGTTGAAAATTTTTTTCCATATTTCCTGCTGGTGCATTATAATAATTTTTTGCAGTACTAGGGATTGAACCAGGGATGCTCTACCACTGTGCTTTCCCAGCCTCCTTTTATCTTTTATTTTGAGACAGTGTCTTGCTAAATTGCTCAGGTTGGCCATGAACTTGTGATCCTCCTGCATGGCCTCTAGAATAGCTGGGGTTTCAGGTATGCGTCACCATACCTGGCTTAGTGCATTATAATTAGCATAATAGTGACAGTGATGAACCCAATAATTCTATCCTAAGATTGAGAACCATCTCGTCACAAAGTTATGAAAAGTTCATTTCTGTTTTACTAAGATATTTATCTGGCCTGACCATATTCTGAGGGCTAATCTTGGTTAATTCCAAACTCACCCATGCCGGGCTCTACTTAACCAGATAACAACCCTTCCTAAAACTTTAGTAGACCCTCATAAACTCTGGCTTTCCTTGACAAGATAACAACCCTCCCTAAAACCTCAGAAGCACCTCATAAATTCTGATGTTGGAATCTCAATTTACTCCCTACCTTGAAATGTAAAGCCATGTAGATTATTAACCTGCTATCTTCCTTTGTTTTATGCTTGCCAGAATCCTGTTAGCTGTAAGTTCCCAAGACACCCCCCTTTGTAACTTTTTGGGCTATAAAACCTTTTTCCTGGGCTGGGGGGCTGTTCTCTAGCCCGGCTTTGGGTGAGACAGTCGCTGGCCAGCTCTCTCTGTGTACACAATATAAGCTTTAATTTAATTTAAAATTGGAGTTGGTGGTCTTTCTTTGCGTCGTGGTTCAACAATAGCTGTGGTTACATATTTGTACACGTACGTGATACATAACAATTTACAGTTGGGAATATTCAACATGTGTCACAAAAAGAAGATGACGATTATTTACAAAGGAATCTGTTAATTTACAAAATATTACTCATTGATAATTAGTACTACAGTTGGATAAGTTACTGAATCTAATTAATGGTCATGTCCGACACCACAAAAAATATGGAGGAGATGTGGTCCATCTGCTGGAGGTAAGGTACAACTCAGACTCTGATGGGTCCTCTGCCCATGAGCTTTGCTGCCCTTAAACTTTCTGAATCCAGGCCTACCTGACTTATATACATATGAAAAACCTCTTGCTACTTAGGCAAAATCTAGATCTTGATTCTTCCTGGAAAACTTAAATTCCCAGAACAACACATGCCCTTAATTCCCAAGAGGTAAACCAACTTCAGAGTAGTTTAAGGATAACATAATCTTTGGTAAGAGACCATCACACTAGCAGGAATTATAAAGTAACAGAGATATCCTTGGAGTCCCAAGGATCTGATTAAAGAAGAGGAACGTTAGCCAGTCAGATTTTAGAGTGTAGGATAGAGGTGGTAATGTTTGAAGCCAAGATACAGGCAAAGGTAACAGAAGTGGCAGGGTAAAAGGGGTATGAAGACCAGCCAGAGAGAAAAGTTTGGATGGGTGGGGGTTGCTGTTGGTGGTAACAGGATAGTAACAGAAATAAATTTAATATGAAACTTTTAACAGAATACAGCAATAAACTCATGGATTTCTGATCCATCTCTGGTTTCTTGATAGCAGTGTTTTTGAGAGGGTTTAGCCTAGCAGTCTTACCCGGACAGAGTTGGTGAGGAGATTAAACAAAGTCCCTTTGAAATTAAAAGGTCCCAAGTGTTTCTGCTCCTGAATTCCCTCATGCTGAGAATGAAAACAAAACAAATAAAAACTACAAACAAACAAACAATATCTGGGGCAGGCATATAAGGAAGCTAAAACTAACATGTTCACTAACAAAGCCTAGCTAAATATCCATATGCATATATCTCCTGGCTTTTGTTTCTATAAATTAAAACTGCTTCTGTAGGACAGGCTGAGAAACAATCTAACTGCTTCTCCCTGGTTTGATAAAATTGCATTAAATTCAATTTTCCTTTCCACATTGTTTGCCTATTTCTTAATGTGGGTGGGTGCTGAACCCTATCACCAACCAGGATCCAGGCAGGTTCTCTGGTTTGGCAGCCAGTAACAAAGAGGCTGATCTTATGCAAAGGAAAGCAGATAAGTGTGAGAAGGAGGCAGGTGTTCACTGCTTATTGGGAAGGTAATGAAGAAGGCTGGAGTTGGAGCTCTGCTGTCTGCTGTTGGGCTGGGGCTGGGGCTGGGGCTGGGGCTGGGGCTGAGTCTTCAGAGGGTTGGGCAAATGCCTCCATCAAAGGGTCAATCACCCTTAGCTCCTACTATGTGTCCCAGTAAGGCTAGATCTTTCTAGTTCTTAAAAGAAGCTAGAAATTAACAACTGCAAATTTTATTTTTATGTGAAATCTAATTTTTTAACCATGGCAACAAATTGAAAAGAAGGATAAACACTGCACTGGATAAATGGAAGGCATCTGCAGCCCATGGCAGACCCGTGGACCACTGGCTATGATCGCCTGCTTAGACAGTCTTTAGTCTCACTTCTACAACAAGACTGGAAACCTGGAGCAAGGCCCACAGCTTAATATCTTTGCACATCCTCTAAAATGTGAATGTAATGGTGAACTTGGCAGGCTTGTGATAATGCTGGTGGAAATGTAAGTATTGCAGTGGGTAAGTCTCCTCCATGGGAGAGAATTTTATCTGACATTCTTAGTAATGGTGTTAAGAAAATGCAGTCTGATTTTTAGTGGTTTAGTTACTGTTTAAAATTCTCCACAGAAAATGCATCCCCTTATTGTAGACATCTGAATCTCCCCAATTCCGTCTTACCACCACCACAGCATGTCAACGCTCAGAAACACCTGACTGCCTCTCCAGGGCAAATGTCAGATAACCTTTGTTCCAACCTAATCACTTCAGTGTCAGGCTTACTTGGACTGGCTCATGCCCCTCTAGAAGTTCCCTGACTACCTCATGCATAGGGATCTTCTTATCCTTGAATTCCTTTAGCACAATGTAGACAACTTCTTATATTGCACAGTTCTCTGGTTATATCATGTCTGCCTAATCTCTTCAACAAGACCAAAAACTTGTTGAGAACAGTAACTGAACTTCTGAATTTTAAGTTTCTCACAGAACTCAGCACAAGGCTGAACACACAACTTAATGACACTATGCATTGAAAGAGAGATCAAATTTAAACACAGATAAAAGAAATTAAATGACACATCTATTTTTACAGTATGTATTTTTTATGGTTATTTTATCAGTCTAGTGCTTCCTATGGTCTTGGCACAAGGTGATCAATAAAATGGCCACAAGAATTGTCTGTACAAAACTTATGAGCTACTCTAGATTAATGTAGAATTTTCTCTAGCTAAAAAATGATTAGTCTGTGCTGAGAAATTCTAACAGAGTTCTCCCCAAGGGGGTCCAAGGAGGTCCCAGAGAGAAATATCACAATTCAGGACAATGTGGTCCTTGACAGAAAAGGTACATGACAGAAAAGAATTTCAGCATGCTTCAAATACTGAGACATAGAGATTTGTTTAGGAAAACAAGAAGTATACATTCAGGGAAACTGTGGACAGTGAGGTGCACCTTGAAGGTCTTAGGTCCTTTTTTTAAAGGAAACTTGGTGAAAGCTGGGCAGGGGAAATTTTCATAAGTGGTTACATTTTCAGTAATTTTAAGATGTCACCATCTTAAAGGTCTCAGATTTCCCAGAAATTTGGAAGCAGACAGGCCTGGCAGAAAACTGGCTTTGGGACTGAATTTAATATAAAGCTTTCAGATTAAGGTTATAATCTCCTTGTCCTTCCTATTTTTTTTCCCTCCTTTCTACCTATATTTTTCTACCATACCTTTACACCAGACTTTAATTATAAAATATTCAGTAGTTCTTTTGCTGAAAATAACTCTACTAAAGAATTCCAAAATTGTATGGAGCAAAATATTAAAGATTATGTGCTATAAAAACACTATAACTACTGTGGAACTCAAGACCTCAATTTGTTTCATCTCCTATGTGCATTCCTACAAAATAATCCCAGCTGGAAGGGAACTGACCTCAGGCACCTTGTCCAATCTTTTATGAGAATATATGAAATGGCCTGACACCAACATGCCAGCCCTATCATCATCCTCTTGTTCCCTGTAAAGTCTAGCAGGTGAACACAACTGCTGAATGGCAAGCAATCCCTAGAAACACCAATTACACTTTAAAGAGGGATATTTTCTTTTATTCAGCAGCAGTTAAAGCATAATAAATTTTTTAAAATTTTGGGGCCAAATTTAAAATAATTGCTTTCTTGCCACATTTCATCTTTTAGTCATACATAATTTAGGAGATAATTTAAAAAAAAACAACTCCACTGCAAGCCATTGTGAACACTCAAATTAAGAAATAGTTTAAAAAAAAATAACAGAAGATAGAAAAGGTACGGTGCTTTTTCTTTTGATACTGCCAGTTGAGAATTACTTCATGGCAAAAATAATCTGATAAGAGCTACAGAAACTAAACTTGTCCTTAATCCTACCAGATAATTTTTGCATATTCCTAGAATGCTACCTTTTAGGGAATTAAACTCCATGCTTCAACTGCAGCACAATAAGCTTGACTTGCAGGTATTATTTTCTCTAGGGTCAGCAGTCTCAAAACAGTGTGGTAACCAGTGATAATAAATAGTGACAAGTTCAACTGCATAATTTATATGTTATGTAAAATATTTTTACTAGGTTTTTAATGAGACTAAAGAATCATAAAGTGGGTGAATTTTCAGTAAGAGGCATTGTTGGTCCTGCACAGAACAAAGTTTTAAGGAAAGAAACTATTTCAAAATGAAGCGTGCACACACAAAAGGCAATTTTTAGAGAAGTGGCCCATAAGTGAAGAACACTTAATTTAGGAACTATGCATATCCACAGAGGTGGGAAAGGGGCAAATTCCAGTATCTGCTAAGAACTGGGAAATTCACCTGCTGCTCTTACAGGTTTGGTCCTATCTTCCTGGTCTGGCTCCCAGGAGCTCTAGCTTCCCTTCTTTCAATCCCAACTTTACTGCTTTCTCACATTAAACTTCTTTGGTCTGTGGCTCCAAGCTTTTTTTTTTTTTTTTTTTTCCCTTGTGCATGTTTATACAGATTGAGCATTTAGAACAGGCCAAATACACTAGACCAATCCCACAGAGAAGATGACCAGTGAAATGG
>NW_026000026.1:45291243-45303146 GCF_001458135.2 Marmota marmota marmota | reverse complement strand
CCACCTCCCCCATCGTTCTGCGCCACCATCCCCCCCCGCCCGCCCCCTGCAGCCCCAATGCCTGGCCACAGTGCCTTTCTTCACAGGTCTGAAAACACCAAGATGCTGCTGTCATTTCCTGGGGAGCCCTCAAATACCCTTCAGCCATGCATTCAATTTTCTTTAAGATTTCTTAAAAGGGTAATATTTACTTATAGACAATTGCATCTACCTACCTTCCTTCTGTCTGGCATGTCTGTTACATAGAAAGTGTGTAGACTGCAGGGTCCTTTTAAATTATATTTTCCATCCTGACCACTCTTAACAAACAATATAATTATTTTTGCTCTATGTACAACATCATTATAATGGCTAGCACAAAGTTTGGCATAGACATCATAAATATCAGGTGAGTAAATGAACAAATATTTCATGATGGAAAAATGGTGGGAGTGGCATTCAAATGTTCCAAATTTTCTATTTCCATCCCAACCAAGCCAAATTTCTCTCCCCATTTCCCTCCTGTACCTTTTTTTCCCCTTTCCTTTCTTTTCTCCTTCCTCTCTCCCTTCCTTTCTTTTTTTTTTTTTGAAATAGGAATTAAACCCAGAGAAGCTTTACAGTTGAGCTACATCACCTTTTTATTTTTTATTTTGAGACAGGGTCTCACTAAGTTGTTGAACTTGCCATCTTCCTGCCTGAGCCTCTTGAGTAGCTGGGATTGCAGGCATCTACCACCATGCCTGGTTCAATTTTCATTTGTTTAATACAGCTGAATCATAACTCTTTCTTTTTTTTAGACTGAACTCATGACCTTCTAGCGTCCATCCATTGCTTTGCCCTCTATCCCTTGCCATTCCACTATCTTACGCTATATAAAACACTTCAGACCAGTGCTGAGCATCTGAAACTCAACTTTACACTAGTGAAAAGAATTTCATTATTGCCATAGGGCATTCATACTAAGATATAATCTGGAATAGAAATTACTTTTAAGTCTATAATTTTATTATGCTATGGCTGTTTATTTTATATTTAATTTTGAAAGAAATCTGTTGGTTATAATTAACATTGTAAAATCCTCCTAAGACCCACAAAGATTTTTAGATTTAAACAGATGTAGCAAGATGTATCCATGTACCAAACACATAAGGACAACAACTACTATAAGATATAACTAATTAACCAAATCAGACTTGTCAGTCAAAACCTGAGACACTAATGCAATTTGTGTGTGGCAGACTGAAACCATTTAGTACCTTCACCAGTAAGAGAAACCCTCTAGTGACCTCTCACCCTCAGGTATACAAATACAACTAAGACCACAGAGAGGTCTGCAGAAGTGCTACCTCCATAAGGATGCAAATTAAGATTTAAACAGTGTAACAATCGGCTGGAGCTAATCCTTTTACAGAGGTGTAAATGGCTATTGAGAACAAATTCCGGGCTGCTAGCTTTTGTTCAGCAGCATTACAGACAAATTTCACTCAAGAGCAATGCCCAGACTCCAACTCTAAGGTCTACTGATAAAACAGTATAATAAAGCCAGTGCAACATGTTTGTTTTTATATCAAATTTCCTGGTCATAAATCCAAGCATGTGAATATAAACCATATTAAGAATTAGTGCCCTGGGAAAATAAACTGGAGGCAACTATCTCAAGCCTGATACCCTATGGCTGAAACAGCTGTATGTGAGGCCACAGTGAAGTTTGTATATGGGGTTTTGTTTGCCACACAAAACGGGTGTAGAAAGGACAAACACATACATAGTTAAACAGTATTTTTCTTTAAACAGCCTATCTTACAAAACCTATGTTTTGGTGGCTACTTCGGTCCCCATTGTGCAGCCCCCTGGGTGGTCCCTTCTAGGGGGCCACTTGAAGGGAGCACAATGCCCAAAAGGGGGGAAGGAGGGGACAGTGACACAAAGGCCAACAGAGCAGGGCGGTCTGTGGCAGGCTGTGGACCAGGGGTCAGCAAACAACGCTGCTTCTCTTTACCCAGGAAACAAGGGCTCCTTCTCTTTACCTGGAAACAGTGTGATTAAGCTGACAGCTTGAATTATGGGCTACATTTTGTAGGGTACTGTCCGTCTGTGTTGAAGTCCTCTTCATTGTAGCAGTGACTGCACAAGTAAAATCCTTGCCTTTCCCTTGCCATGGCCTCCAAACAGAGCTCATCATTCTGTTCCATTTTCATTCTCAGAACTAGCCTCCCCCGCTGCCTGAACAACTTTTTTTTTTTAAGTTCCTTAATGAGGAGCTGGAAGGCCTGGGAGAATTTACAATGGATGCTTCCCTCCACCCATAAAGGGGTAACCAGCCTGAACTCCTTATGCGTTTCTAGTAGCCAAGAATCATTAGTGATGGCTGCAGACGCCCTGTAAGAAATGGATACATGTTCTCAGTCCATTCTCTGATAACTCTACCATCCTACACTTAACAAATGCATTGATAAAAATCCTCCTTGTTGAGAAGGTAAAGGTTGGAAAGATTTACTCTTGCTTTCTTGGGTTTCTTTTAAGTCAGTATCTACAGGTTGATAGAGGGAATCAGGGTATTGGCTGAGAAGTGAAGCCAAGGACAGAGAGAAACAAGGACAGTTCTATGATTTGCCAACCAGCCACCAGTAACAAATGCCAACTGTTCTGATGAACCACAACTCCCCCATTTGAACCCATACACATTGAGTGGGGCACGAAGCATAGGGTCCAGGCATGGACCAATGGTATACTCCTTTTGCTACAGTGATTGTATAGGAGCTGGGCACATGTCATGGTCACAGTCAATGAGAGATTTCGATTCAGAATGACAGGACAAAGATCTCTGGCTACTGTGTCTGAGAACTGAGACAGTCTAGAGAAAGAAGAGCCAAGAAACAGAAGTCAGAGCCCACTGGCAACAGTTGAGCTTTGGGCAAGGCCACCATGCAGACTTTTGACCCCTGGGCTTCATTGACATGTGCTAGTAGAGTCTCTTTTTACTTAAACCTGTTGAAATTGGGTCCTCTATGATTTATAACAGAGTCGTAATAGGTATAAACAGAAAATGAATTTTTCAAAGAGGATGAAAAGGATAAAAATGTCCAATAATTTACTGCTTCTGTATCAGTTTTATTTTTATTGTAAGCATACAAAAGATTTGAATATAAAATATACTTTGTATGGCATGAAAAATGTTTGGTACAGATGTTTTTAAAAATGGGGGTTAAAAGCATCCCCTTTATAGGAAGATTCTGAAGGCCATTAACGAAAGCTGTGACACCACCTACACAACCAGGTGTTCTCCTCTGCAGGGAAAGTAACTCTGTGCCTGGTTCAGGAGTAGATCATGATTAGTCTAAGCCAGGGATGACATATGCAGTCTCAATCTGTTTTGTACAGCCCTCGAGGTAAGATTTAAAGGGAAAAGGAGGAGGAGGAGGAGGAGGAGGAGGAGGAAGAGGAGGAAGAGGAGGAGGAGGAGGAGGAGGAGGAGAGCCTAAATTATTTATTATCCAGCCTTTTATAAAAATATTTTTTTATCTGTAGATGGACACAATACCTTTATTTTATTTTTACATGGTGCTGAGGATCGAACCCAGTGCCCTCCACATGTGAGGCAAGCACTCTACCACTGAGCTACAACCCCAGCCCTTATTATTCAGCCTTTTATAGAAAAGGCTTTTCTAGGCCAATTATAATACATATTGCTAGTGATTATCTTTGGAATGGGCCTGTGGTTAAATTTTAGTCAACATGAACTGAAGGAAAGTCTATGGAAGACTTTCTTTTTTGTTCTCTCTCAAGAAGAGAGTCTTTTTCTATCTTTGGAAGTTGTGGTATCCAGACGAAATTTGTGGCATATATGTCAGGATACTACAACAAAATACAATAGATCAAGGGACTTAAACAATAAAATCTATTTCTCATACCTCTGGAGGTTGGAAAGTCTAAAATCAAGGGTCAACTAATTTGGTTCCTGGGAGGGCCCACTTTTTCGCTTGCAAATGACTACATTCTTGCTGTGTCCTCCCATGGTGAAGAAAGGGAGACTCTCTTAAATCTCTTCTTTCATAAAAACACTTATACCCAACATGAGGACCCACCATTTTGACCTCATCTAACCTTAATTACCTCTCAAAGGCCCCATCTCCAAATACCATCATACTGGGAGTTGTATAATAGTCCATAATAGTACTGCTGCCACCATTTTGCTCATGGACTTATGACAAGGTCAATCAAAAAGACTAAGAAGAAAAATGAAAAGGACCTGAGTCTTTAATGACAAAAGTGAGGAAGTATTAACCAACTAAAAGGCCTCCTCTATCTTTGGACTTACAGAAATAAAACATAACAAATGTGCTTAGTATTTAAGGCAGTGTTCCTGTTACTTGCAGCCACATCCTGAGACATCAAGATAATTAATAACTGAATGTTCAATAAGGCCAGAAAGCAGAGTTTGGAAAACATTCTTAATGGAGGCTTTTCAGTCATTCAAATTTATGTTTCACTGAAAAGAATTTAGGAGTTACCTTAAAATGACAAACGTGCAACCTATTTCAAAAATGAGTTAGCATTTTTGAAGAAAATGAGCTTAATCACAAAACCACAGGCCCATTCCAAAGATAATCACTAGCAATATGTATTATAATTGGCCTAGAAAATCCTTTTCTATAAAAGGCTGGATAATAAGGACTGGGGTTGTAGCTCAGTGGTAGAGTGCTTGCCTCACATGTGGAAGGCACTGGGTTCGATCCTCAGCACAGTAGAATTCTTGCCCTTGGTGTGGCTTGACCAGTATGAATCTGGACTATGTGACTGCTTATATGATGCGACTGGAGAAATGAGGAAAAGACTGTGCAGATCCTGAACGCATCCCTTGGCCTGCATTGGTACTATATGTTGATTTGTGAGCTACCACTTTGGCTGGAGCAGCCAACAGTTTCCTAAACAAAGGCCACATTGGCTTGTCTTCAGGCCTTTACTCATACTGCAGACCTCCCACATAATCTGGAAGGGCTAATTTCCTTCACCAGCCAAACCAACCATCATCATCATGGCTGTTCTACTTAGCTACTGCTATGTAACAAAATAACACAAATTTAGCATTATAAGCAATTCAACGTTTTTTTTTTTTTTTTTTCCTTTTTTTAATGCTTATGGCTTCTGTGGGTCAGGAATTCGGATGAGGTCAGGGCACAGTATAGGTGGGTTTTTTTGTTCCACAATGTCTGAAGTGACCCCTTGAAAATTTTGGTGTGACTTGACATGCAGGGTCAGGAATTATTTGGAAGTTCCTGCTTTCATATCGGAAGCCTGAGCTGGGATGACTTTAGGCTTAGTTGGGATAAATGACTGAAGCTACTATTCATGGTCTTTCTCTGAGACCTATTTGTGATTAAGCTTATTTTCCTGGAAATCTATCCATGTTTTGCTCTCTTCTACACTATTTGCATTTGAACAACCAGGATCTGATTTCCAGATCTAAGTTCTGAAACCATGGGTAAACCTGTTCCACTTAGAATAAACTACTGTTAGATCTCAGCTGGGCATGTTGATGCATGCCTGTAATCCCAGCAGGTTGGGAGGCTAGGCAGGAGGACCTTAAATTCAAAGCCAGTCTCAGCACTTAGTGAGTCCCTAAGCAACTTAGTAAGACCCAGTCTTAAAATAAAAAATTAAAAGGGCTGGAGATGTAGCTCAGTGATTATGCATCCCTGGTACCCAAAATTAATTAATTAATTAAAAAATAAAAATAGAACTACAATATGATTTTGCAATCCCACGTCTGGTTATTTATCTAGAAGAGAAAATCAGGATCTTAAAAAAAAATAGTATTCCAATGCTCACTGCAGCACTATTCAAAAGAGTCAAGATGTAGAAACAACCTAAACGCCCATCAACTGATAAATGATTAAAGAAAATGTAGTACCTACTTTGGAGTATTACTGATCTATAACATGGATGAACCCTGATTGGGTTAACTAATCTAGATATAGAAGTTTCTACTGCTCTATCTTCCAATAGAAACTTGGTATTTCCTCCACCATGTCCAAACCAATGACAGGCCCATCAAAGGTATTTTCATTTCTGTTACTGTGTTTCACTTTTAGTATTTTATTTAGATGTCTTTTCTTTTTGATACTGTGAATTGAACCCAGGGCTTTACACATGCTAAGCATGCCCCTGAGCTATAGTCCTAACCTATTTTCTTTCTGCTTACACATCACTCATCTGTTTTTCATGCTGTACATTTTTTTCTATTCTACCTCTACCACAGTTACTTTAAATTCCCAGTCTGATTCCCCAAATCTGCCATATCTTCTTCTAGTATACCTTTTAATTTTCTGTTGAAAAGCAGACATGATGTAGTAAGTAAATAGTTGTAAATGTAATAATCAGAAGCTAAAATTTCCTTGGGTGCCCTTGTTTCTTGTTTTTGTCTCCCTGTTGTCTTCTAGTTTCCCTAGAGACTTTCCTCTTCTTTTAATTAAAAAAAAAAATTAAAGGCACAAAAATTTATTTAGGAAAGCCTAGAATACCCATTTTCAAGGTAGAATACAGGCCATCTCAAGGGAGAAACAACCAAGACTTTTTCTTTAAAAAGTTATGGACAGATAGTTCTTTTAGCTGTATTCCTGTTATTATACAGGAACCTTACTGACATGGTGATAGTGTGTGTCTGTGAGCACAGGCATGAGTGTGCATGGGGAGAGGGGAAGATGGAGGGAGAAAGGGAGGGGGGAGGGAGAGAGGAGTATTATATAGTTTTAGGATTAGAGACCTATGCTCCTGAGCACCATTATAAGTACATCTCAGTACTTATAATCCCTTTTGCTCCAAGTCACCTGTACTCTGACAAAGAACAGAAGCCTCTGGTGAGATGGCTGGCAAAGGCTGGGGAACTAGGTTCAAGTTGGATAATGGAGACTTCTTTTAACATCTCTTGTACAGACACTTGGTGATAATAACTCTGATTATCAACTACTTTTCTGATGATCAGGTCTCAGTACTCCTTCCCAGGAAACCTAGTTCTAAACTTTTGAATATTTAAACCAAAGTAAGGATAAGGAAAGTCTTACATTTTTTTTAGATGAAAATAGGTCAGCTAATAGGAAAGAAGAGGCCACACTGGGAAAATGAAGTTCCAGGCAGAACACAAAGGGAATACCCTAATGGCCATACCTAACAGCACTGGGTTGTTTTTCCAAAAGTATAACACATAATCACCTTACTTCGGGAACAAAGACCAGAATCTTTATGGTGGCAAAGGTCACCTGTAATGAGAAGGCAGAGTGTATATTTTTTATATATATATATATATATATATATATATATATATATATATTACACACACACGTATATATATAAATAAATTATATATAACAAATTATATACATATATAAACAAAAGTGTGTTGAAGAAACCAGCCATCTAAGAACATCTGAAGATATCATCATATTTAAAGAAATACTGAATTTTTAAATATGCTTCCAGTTCCTTATAAATTTAAATTTTAAGAGAACATCATTCTAATCTATTATTCTAGATGATATGATTTCTAGCAGCAAATCTTTCTCTAATGAAATAACTTCTTACCTATATTTAACTTTGAAAAGGGGTTAAATTAAAATCAGTACAATGGGATTCAATCTATGTGATCACATTTTTACGACCTTGAGAAACCAAGGCTTTCATTTCACTCCAGGCAGAGAAAGAACAAAGGAACTTTGTACTTTGTTCAATCTTGAAGAAAGGCACATAGCACTTCATCAGCTTATTTGCAGCTAGAAGGCACAAAAATCAATATGGTGGAGCAAAAAGTCAAATTGTCACTGCTTAGTTTTTTTTCCTTATTAAAGAATCTAATTTGTTTATTAAGCTTCCATATTTAACCTTACAAAATACCTTTGATGATAAACCAGCTATGAGCGTTACTGGGAAACAGTAATACTAGGAGTAAAGAGTTACTGGTAACAGTTAAGAATGCCAACTTTTGGGCTAGGGATGTGGCTCAAGCGGTAGCGCGCTCGCCTGGCATGCGTGCGGCCCGGGTTCGATCCTCAGCACCACATACAAACAAAGATGTTGTGTCCGCCGAGAACTAAAAAAAAATAAATATTAAATAAAAAATTCTCTCTCTCTCTTTCTATCTCTCTCACTCTCTCTTTAAAAAAAAAGAAAAAAAAAAAAGAATGCCAACTTTTTAAAAAAAATTTTTTTAATGTTGATGGACCTTTATTTATTCATTTATTTAAATGTGGTGCTGAGAATTGAACCCAGTGCTTCACACATATGAGGCAAGAACTCTACCACTGAGCCACAACCCCAGCCCCTAAGAATGCCAACTTTGAGAGCTGGACTTGAAGCTCAGTGATAGAGCACTTGCCTAGTATGTGTGAGGCACTGGGTTTTATCATCAGCACCACATAAAAATAAATAAATAAAAGTACTGTGTCCATCTACAACTAAAAAACATATTAAAAAAAAAAAAAAAGAATGCTAACTCTGAACCCAGATGGCCAAGTTCAAAGTGTACTGAGCCACTCTGTGACTCTGGGTATGTTACCCAACTCTCTGTGCTTCAGTTTTCTCATCTGTAAAATAGTGATGATGATAGGATTAAACTAATTATTATATTTGTAAAACAAACAAAATAAACAACTCTTACAAGAGTGCCTGGCAGAGTTGGTACTTTTGAAGAGTATCGCACCATTATGATTAGGATTTGGGTGATAAAACATAAAAGAGTAAGAGCATGAATGTGGACATTAGACTGTCAGTTTGGATCCTGGAAGCACTGCTGAACAGTTTTTTAAAGGTTATTTAATCTTTCTAAACTCCACTCAAAACACTACTTGGCATCTGCAACAACTTCCTGATTCTCCTTGAACTCCCCTATAGTTCTGAATTGGTCTGAATTGGTTCTTTTTGATCTTCCTGACCTTGAATGTGGAGTTAGGCCTTGGGTCTGTTTCTTATTTATGTTCACTCCCTAGCAATCTTCTCAGGGCACATGGCTTTAAAATACATTTATCCTCATATGATTTACAAATTTATTTCTCTAGTCCTAACATCTCTCTAAATTCCAGATTCATAAAATTCATCTGTCTACTCAGCATTTCCACTTCAATGTCAAAAAGGTATCTCAAGTTAACATATTCCAAACTTCCACCTTAGTTTTCTTTTCCCTCAAACCTGTGTCTCCTATATGCTTCTTATCTCAATAAATAACTCAATAGCTACTCCCTTTGTAACTCTGCCCCCAAACTGGGGTCATCCTTCTGCTCCCTTTTGCTCACAATTCACATCCAATTTGTAACTAATTGTGCTGGTATTTAAAAAAATATGCCCAGGATCTATTTACTTCTTATAACTTCACTGCTACCATCCTAGTCCAAAACAACAGCACCTCTCCCCTGAATCACTTAAAAAATAAATTTATATATATATATATTTTAGTTGTAGGTGGACACAATACCTGTATTTTATTTTTATGTGGTGCTGAAGATCGAATTCAGTGCTTCATGCATGCTAGGTGAGCTACAACCTCAGCCCCTAAAAAACAAATTTTAAAAAATAAAACAAAACCAAAAATTTTAGTAGCTTAAAACAGTAACCAATTTATTAATAGTTCATGGTTTTGTAGATTAAGAAATCAGACAGGGGGCTGGGGATGTGGCTCAAGTGGTAGTGTGCTCGCCTGGCATGTGTGCGGCCCGGGTTCGATCCTCAGCACCACATACAATAAAGATGCTGTGTCTGCCGAAAACTAAAAAAAATAAATAAATATTAAAAAAAAAAAAAAAGAAATCAGACAGGGCTTGGCTGAGCAATACTCCTGTTTCACATGCTATCAGGAAAGTTTATTTGGTGATACTGAAGATGGACTTGTCTGGAAACTCACCTGTGCATCTGAAACCTTGGTGGGGATGGCGGAAGGAGAAGATTCTACTGGGACTACAGACCAGAGTAAATATGCCTAAATAGGCATAACTTCTTTAGCAACAATAGCCATGGCATTACCAGACTTCTTATATGATAGCTCTTGGTTCTGAGAATGAGTGTTCCAGCAAACAGGGGTAGAAACTACATGACTTTTTATAATTCAACTTCAGAAGTCATAGCATCAACTTCTACCCATGCTCTACTTATTTAAAGCCTACCCATATTCAAAGGAAGGTTAAGAGGAATGCTAAAGAATTTTCAGTCATATTTTAAATTATCACAACTCATAGATTACACAAGAGCTTTGGGCCTAATGGTATTCAGGAAATTTTGGTTGAATCAAAATGGAATTAAAGGATGGATTTTTTCAATTATCGTACTATATTTAGAAGGGAGACTATCTTAATTCTTTAATATGGGGCCTTAGAAAGAAGAATTATATACTTTCAAATCATAAAAAAAGGTAAACATCAAAAGTTAATACATAATGTCTAGTAGACTGGACATAGTCAAGAAAAAAGCATCAGTAGTCAGGTGTGGTGACATGTGCCTACAGTCCCAGCTACTTGGGAGGATCAGGCAGAAGGATCCCTTTATCCTCCCTGAGCCCAGGAGTTCAAGGTCAGCCTCAGCAATGTAGCAAGACCTCCTCTCTTTAAAAAAGAAAGAATTGGTGGGCTTGAAGTTCATGTTAAAACAAACCTCCAAAATTAAAGTATAAAGAAAAAAGAAGAAATAGAAAAATGAAATAGAATATCCAAGAACTGTCGGAGAACTACTAAGGATGTAACATACATGTAATGGGAATACCAGAAGAACAACAAATAGAGAAAGGAAGAGAAGAAATATCTGCAGTAATGATGGCTGAGAGTTTTCCATAATTAATGACAGACCAAACCATAATCTGGAAATCTCAGAGAACACCAAGGAAAAAATACCAAAAAATTTATATCTATGAATATCATTAAAATCCTTAATGAGTACATGCCTGACAATAAGGCATCAAAATACATAGGCAAAAACTGGTACGTAGAGAGAGATAAATCCTTATAGTTGGAGACTTGCACATACCTCTATCAGTAACTGACAGATCCAGCAGGCATTTAGTAATGAAATAGACAAATTGAATAGCACCATCAATCAATTAGATCTAAGTGACGTTTATAGAATACACCATCCAACAATAGCAAAATATAGATTCTTCTCAAACTCACATGCAGCATATGCCAAGAAAGACCACATTCTGGGCAACAAAACATACCCTGACACATTTAAATACAATAATAAAATCATTACTGTGATTAGGAAGTATGCTTTCAGAGCAAACAAAATATAAAATGCCACAGAGTGGTTGGCTTAAACAACCAAATTTATTTCCTATAGTTCTGGAGGTTGGAAAGTTCAAAATCAAGGTATCAGACAACTCAGTTCCTGGTAAGACTTACAGGTGTCCACCTTTTTATTTCTTCACATGGTAGAGGACAATGAGTTCTGGTGCTTCTTCCATTGATAAAGGCAAGAGTCCTACAGGATTAGGGCATCATCCTTGTGACCTTATATAACTTTTATTATGTCCTCATAGGACCTGTTTCCAATTATAGCCACACTGGAGGTTAGGTTTACAACACAGAAATTTAGTGAAGATACAACTATCTAGACCATTACATCAAGGTAACTAAAGACAAAAGACACAAATATCAGAAAATGTGAAAATCAGAAAGATACCATCATTAGTTATCCCATAGATAGTAAAAGAATTATAAAGGAACAGTTATGAACATTATATACCTAGAAATTTGATAACTTTAATGAAATGGACCATCCTTGAAGGGCATAATCTACCAAAATTTATAGAAAGAGAACTAGATAATCTGAATATCTGTGTGTATTAAATAAACTGAATCAATATTTAACCTTCCAAAACCCAGATCAAATAGGTTCACTAGTGAATAATTCCTCCTCCTCCTCCTCCTCCTCTTCCTCCTCCTCCTCCT
>NW_026000026.1:45272729-45284670 GCF_001458135.2 Marmota marmota marmota | reverse complement strand
AGATTATGCTTAGTGAAGCTAGCCAATCCCTAAAAATCAAATACCAAATGTCTTCTTTGATATAATGAGAGCAACTAAGAACAGAGCAGGGAGGAAGAGCAGGAAGAAAAGATTAACATTAAACAGATACATGAGGTGGGAGGGAAAGGGAGAGAAAAGGGAAATTTCATGATAATGGAGGGAGACCCTCATTGTTATACAAAATTACATATAAGAGGTTGTGAGGGGAATGGGAAAATAAACAAGGAGAGAAATGAATTACAGTTGATGGGGTAGAGAGAGAAGATGGGAGGGGAGGGGAGGGGGGGATAGTAGAGGATAGGAAAGGTAGCAGAATACAACAGTTACTAACAGGACATTATGTAAAAATGTGGATGTGTAACCGATGTGATTCTGCAATCTGTATTTGGGGTAAAATTGGGAGTTCATAACCAACTTGAATCTAATGTATGAAATATGATATGTCAAGAGCTTTGTAATGTTTTGAACAACCAATAAAAATAAATTAATTAAAAAAAAAAGAATTTACCAAAAAAAAAAAAAAAAGAACGGCTAAAATTTAAAAAAATAACTGAGAATACCAAATGTTCACAAGTATGTTGACTAACAACTTTCATCCACTAGTATTGATAATGCAATGGTACAGCTAAACATAAGCTTGTCATATGATTCAGCAATTGCATTCTTGATAAGTTGAAAATGTATGTCCACACACCTGTACATGGATGTTTATTGCTGCTTTTTTCATAAATGACAAAACTTGGAAGTCACTAGATGTCCTTCAATAAGTAAATTGATAAATAAACCATATTATATCCAGATAATAAAATATTTTTCAGTGCTAAAAAAAATGAACTAGCAAGCCACGGATAGATATGACGGAACCTAAAATAAATACTGCTTAGTGAAAAAGTTAATCTGAAAGGCTTGATTCCACCTATATGACATTCTGGGAAAGCCAAAGCTACAGAGACAGTAAAAAGTCCAACCCTTGCCAGGCATTCAAGTTGAGGAAAGAGAAGAGGGATGAACAGATGGAGCATGAGGGATTTTTAGGCAGTAAAACTATTCTGTATTTTGTATACTGCTATAAAGGCAGATACATGTTATTGTGCATTTATAAAAAAACAAAAAAAAGCAAAATAAAAATCCTCAAAATTTCATTCCTGTAATTATGGCATTTTATATAACAAAGGTTTTTACAAATATAACAAAGGTTTTTACAGATATGATAAAGGTCTAGAGAAGAGCCAGAGAAATATGTTAGCACGAGAAATGGCTTGTTGGTTAATGTAGACGTGCACAACCACTTTTCCAAGTCCTTATCATTCTACCATGTTCTATCCTTGATTACCCGAAAGTGGCCATGCATGGAAACACATTTCCTCAGATGATGAGAGTACAGAGTGAGGAAAAGCTCAGGTTCCCTTGGCTGCTGGGCTGCTTGTTGCTTGGCTCCCTATTTCCATTCATTCCTGGAACACATGTGACTGAGCCTGCTTCTGGTTGTTATGAGTAGATACTTTTAACCCATACAGTGCTTCCAAAGATAAAATCCTTGCTTCCAAATTCTTCAGTTGGATTGTATTAATTGTCTATTACTACATAACAAAGTATCACAAATTTGGCTCTTAGCACAAACATTATCTCATAGCTGTTATGGGACAGGAATTTGGATATGAGTTAATGGGGTCCTTCACTCAGGGTCTCATCAGGCCAAAATTAAGGTATCAGCTGGGGCTGCAATCTCAGGTAAGGCTCAGGGTACAATTCTAAGCTCAATGGTTTTCAGCAGAATTCATTTTCTTGTAGCTGCAGGACTGAGGTCCTCAGCCTTTCTTAAGGCTGTAAAAACCATTCCATGCAATGTAGTTTTTCAACAAGATGGTATTTGGCTTCTTTCAGAATATCTCAGCTGTTCTGAATCTGATTTCAGTAAGGGCCCATTTTCTTTTAAAGCCTTGTCTGATTAGGTCGGACCCACCCATTTTGATTAGTTCAAGGTCAACTGATTTGGGACTTTTATAATATCTGTAAAATCCTTTGTTTGTTATATAAAATGCCATAATCACAGGAGTGAAATCCACCTAATTCCCTGACATTCAAGGTGAGAAGATTATATAGAACGTACACAACAGGGGGTAGGTCTCTTGAAGCCATCTCAGAATTCTGCCTACCACATGGAGAATTAATCCTGATGAAACTAATACTGTCAGACTAATCTTTATCTGATACTCACTATCTGACTTTCTCTTAAAATATCCTTCAACTGTTCTACAAAACACACAAAAAAAGAAGTCTAAATTCATTAATCTGATATTCAAGCCCTTTCTCAATTTTTCCTTAGGTGACACTAAAGCTCAACTCCCACAGGTCCCCCATCAATAAGCCCTCAGTCACGGTCCCTTTGCTCTGGACATCCCATGCCCCTATGTCCTCTGTGTCTGCATTCCTTCATGCATTTTTCCTCCAAACCTAAGTTGCTCTTTCACTCCTTATTTAAAACTGACCCAGCCTTCTAGATATTGCATTGGTCCTCCCATAAAACCTTTTCTGATTCTTTGGACTCACACTGACCTTTTCTTCATTTGCATTTGTCCTGAATCACTATGGTAGATTGCCAAAAATGAACATAACTTCCCATCCCCGAGTGTGTATCCTTTTTCAATGCAATTTTACTGCTCAGCCCAAAAGATGAAGTGGATTTCTCTAGTCCTGACTCTGAGCT
This sequence comes from Marmota marmota marmota, assembly GCF_001458135.2. Classification (NCBI taxonomy): domain Eukaryota; kingdom Metazoa; phylum Chordata; class Mammalia; order Rodentia; family Sciuridae; genus Marmota; species Marmota marmota. Next base: position 45,281,942 of record NW_026000026.1, on the reverse strand, counting down.
GGGCCCTGTGATATTGGCAAATATGATACAAGAAGACACTATAAGGCACTTATGTGCTTGGGCTTGTTCTCTTGCTGTCTTGGGAACCTTGCTACTAACACTAGGTGAGAGGCCAGACTAGCCTCCCAGATGACGAAAGGCATGAAGAAAGTCATCCTTGTGGTCTCAACTGACACTCTGCCAACCATCTGCCACATGAAAAATAACAAATGTTATTTTACTACAAGTTATACAGCTTTGTACCAACTTTTGTAGCAAATTATTTACTAAGAATAGAAATTCAAGGTCATCCTTTTAGTAACATTTATTTTACTTGGTTTCATTCTAGTATGCTTTCTTGTGAAAGAGTTGATTATAGCTTGTGATAGAGAAATTGTACATGAACTACAGTCTGGTTTTCAATATCTGGAAGCATCTTTTGGAGGGTGTCATGAAACTTCAAAAAAAAAAAAACCCAAAACTTGACTTTTAAGGTTTAAATGATCCAAATGTCCACTGAAAGATGAATGGACAATGAAGTATGGTATGGATATACCATACAAGAGAATACTGTTAAATCATAAAAAAGGAATTAGGGTCTGATATATGTTACAACATGGATAAATCTTGAAGACATTATGCTAACTGAAATTAGCTAGACATAAAAAGGATAAATATTATATGATTCCACTTATAATTAGTACTTAGAATAGGAAAATTCATAGAGCAGTAGATTAGCACTTGCCAGGAACTAGAGTATAACTAACACTACCAAATTATGTATTTAAAGATGACAAGTTTTGTTTTTTTGTGGTACTGGGTATCGAACCCAGTACCTTGGGTATGCTAGGCAAGAACCTTACCACATCCCTAACCCTAAAGATGGCAAGCTTTATGTTACATATACTTTACTATAACATTTTTAATTAATGTGATATATTCAGTTGCCTTAAACTGTACACTCAAAATGTGTGACTTGAATAGCATGTGAACTGTACCTCAATAACACTGTTTTATAAAAATTAAAAATACAAGCAAAAAACCCAAAACAACACTTGGTTTCAATTTTCTTTTTAGATGTGAACTATCCAACAATATTACACATCCCTTTTCACCTTTGCTGCTAGAAAACTCAAGACCAAGTTCAAGCACAGCAACTTGGATGGTACATAGATGTGCTAAACCATAATAGCTATCATCGTTGTTCTTATCACTGTCAACATATCAGAGGTTCCAAATTCCTGTTTATATCCTCTTTTTTTTGGGGGGGGGGGCGGTACCAGGGATTGAACTCAGGGGCACTCAAGTAGTGAGCCACATCTCCAGGCCTGTTTTGTATTTTCTTTAGAGACAGGGTCTCACTGAGTTGCTTAGCACCTCACTGTTGCTGAGGCTGGCTTTGAATTTGCGATCCTCCTGTCTCAGCTTCCTGAGACGCTAGGATTCAGGCATGAACTGCCATGCTCAGCCTACATCCTCTTGGTGTGTTTTTCTTTGTACCATTTCTTCATTTTTGTTAACTAAAATTCATTCGCAAGATTTTTATACAGGCCCCTGACAGACTCTAAAGTAAACTGAGATCCTAAATTTCTGAGATTATAGTATTAACACCGTAAATACGATGCTATAATCCCAGACTAATAACTCTCAGAGCAAGGAAAATAAGAGATCATGCTAAAAAATAAATTAAGAGAATATGTGCCGGGGTTGTGGCTCAGTGGTAGAGTGCTTGCCTAGCATGTGTGAGGCACTGGGTTCAATCCCTGGCACCACATAAAAATAAACAAATAAAGGTATTGTGTCCATCTACAACTAATATACACACAACACACACGTATATATACATATATATATATATATATTTTTTTTTTTTTTTTTGTTTTTAAGAGAAAGAATATATGTCTTTAAAAGCAGTGGGGAGCAAGTGAGCCAGCATTATTTAAAATCACTTTCAACTATTTCTGGGGAATGCTTTACCACAAAAAATCAATAGTCTCAAATTTGGTAAGAGTGACACACCAATTATTGACTGACCTTTTCATTCTGCAGGGCATCTTATTTACATAAGTATTCAAAAATTCACCAAATGCCAATTTTTCTAATAAATATTTGAAAACTACATCCAAAAAATTCAAAGAAGCTTGGATTTAAGGTCATAGAAAAAGGTCATTCATGCAGGAGAATGGGAGATAGAATATTCTTGACATTTAGAGAAATATTAAACAGTAATTCCACATATTTACACAACTATTTTTTTAATTTCAGAAAACCACCAATTCGGGCTGGGGATGTGGCTCAAGCAGTAGCGCGCTTGCCTGGCATGCATGCGGCCCGGGTTCGATCCTCAGCACCACATACAAACAAAGATTTTGTGTCCGCCGAAAACTGAAAAATAAATATTGAAATTCTCTCTCTCTCTCTAAAAAAAAATAAGAAAACCACCAATTCTTGGGTAAATATGGTAGTCCCTTAGTTAGCCTACCAATGTACTAACTTATCCAATAATAAGCCTACAAACACAAAATGCAAAACTTTTCCAAAAATAAGCCTACAAACACAAAATGCAAAACAGATCATTTCTACCTCTAGGAACAAAGTTTCTGGTGTAAAAATTTGTGATGTAATACCTCTTTGATGATATATATTATTGCTAGAAAAAAATTCATTTGGCTTGGTTCTCCAATGGATCAAATTTCCCAATGGCAGAAACCATAGTAACATGTATTTTGTACTTACACATGCTCTTAATAAATATATCCTGAACATCTGAGTCAGACTATCAATTAAACTTTTTGTTGTAAGTGTATACTGAATAATAAGAGGCAATTTTTTTTAAAGTGGTACTGGAAATTAAACCCAGGGGTGTTCTACCACTGAGTTACATCCCCAGCCCTTTTATTTATTTATATTTTTATTTATTTCTCAGGCAGGTAGGATCTCACTAAGTTGCCTAGACTGGTCTCAAATTTGGATCCTCCTGCCTCAGTCTTCTGAGTAGCTGGGATTATAGGCATGTGCTCCTGTATCCAGCAAGAGGCAACGTATTAAAAAATATAAGGGTGCTCTGAAACAGAACATATGCCCTCATATAAAAGAATTCTTACTTAGTTTTCCACTATTGTCAGGAGGTTGAGGTGAAAGGTGACCAGCATCACAGTGTAACTGAAAGTTCTGAGGGTGGCATGGGGGGATTGGAAGGCAAGCTGTATAGAGTGTTCTGCCCCATTTGTAATACGTAACACTACTATGTGATACATGTAGAAGGTGAGATTTATCTTAGGTTGTTTACTTAGGTTCCTTCTCCACCTAAAAGAGATTTGATTCTATTGATGCTAATTTTTTTTTAAATCACAGAATCAGTTTTCAACACAGTAGATAGAAAACTTGGATGAAATAAATCAACAGTATAAAGTATACATTAGTATTTATGAGTTCAATATTGTTAAGTGCACAAAATATATAACATTGCGTTCCTGTCTTACATTAGAGACTCCAATAGCTAGATATTTATATTCCTTAGAATGACATGACAAAACCTTACTAGCTTATTTAATCATATGATTAAAAAATGACAAGTATATGAGGATAAAGTAATTAATTTAGTCTCTAAATCTTTAAAACTTTTAGTTTCTAAAGCTGAATACCTAGTAAGTTTACCCATTTGTCACTTTTTATCTTAACAAAACTTCAAAATGGATTTATTTTTAAAAGGCCTGAAGATAGAAAGTGGGTAAAATAACTTATGCACTAACCAGGGATTGTTTGGATATAATTATAAATTGCCAATCACCACAATTAAATAATACTTAGATTAAAAGTTATTTTGTTAAAAAAAGGAAAGAAGAAAGAAAATCAGATATTATCTAACAAACTAATTATGAAACTTAAGAATGGTCTCTAAAAATATCTATAATTAATACAGAACAGTTTTTTTAAAAAAAGGCTTACTGTCTTGGTGAGTTAGCAGAGAATTCCTCTTCTGAATCAGGAAAGCTTAGGGTTTGCCAAACACGACTATTTTTTTCAGTGGAGAGGGCATCTCTTTCTTGCTCAGGGTGGATTAATTTTAAGGTCTCTGTTCCATTTTCTCCCTCTATCTTGTCACTTGGATTTGGTTGTGGTTCTGGACTCTTTAAAATCAGATCATCTTCACTTATAGAGACTGTGAGGTCATTGCTACTGCATAAACTTTCCTTCTCCTGTTCTTCCTGCATTTTTTGTAACTGTGGGTCCCCATGGGCAAGATGATCTGCAAAAGGGGATATGAACAGATTATTGATCAAGAACTTCCTGGAGAATCAAGGTAACATAGAACAGAATTATTCATCAGTTAAAAATATGCAGAAAAACCCACAACTAATGATAGTATTTAAAAACCCAAAATTATTTTTATCTTATTTTTTATTTTATTTAAAAATTTGTTATTTTTGTGCTGGGTTTGAGCAAATCCAGGGCCTCATGTATGCTAAACATGTGCTCTACCAATGAGCTACACCCTCCACCCTCAAAAAATATTTTAAAATATTTTTAAAAAATCACAGTGAGTTTAAAATATCAGTGAACTAACTGTAAAAAACCATTTACATGTACACATTTATGAATTCATTAAAATGGAATTCATTCACATAATAATCACTATTTGGGTTTCTGGCAAAGAAAAAAAATAGAGTATATTTTATCCTTATGTAAGATCACTAATACCCAGAAAAATGAAACACTAACAAAAATCTGCAAACTCAGACAGCCTCTCACCCCACCTGAGAAACCTTCCCAAGCAGAATGCTTCTCTTGAGACCACTTATTTTCAGATGCACAGTGTTCTGAAACTGATATCGCAGAGACAGGCGGGCTGGCTCTTTCTTCCTCAACTTCAATATGTTCTCGTGTCAGTATTTCTCCCTCTGATCCCTCTGATCTGCTGGAACTGTCACACTTTAAATCAGTGGTCCTGTTCTCTGGACTTAATCTTTTCTGTAATGAGGAATGAAGTTCAGCAGACTTTTTGCCTTCTGATAAATTACTCTTGCTATGATGTATGTTGCTTCCTATCTCCAAGCAATGAGTTTGTTCCTCCTCAGACAATACACTGGCTGTGACTGGCGTTTTCTCACCAATCTGAAGAGATGTCTTTCCATCTATTCTGTCAGACTTATTTAAGCACTCTGTGTCACTGCTAGTTTGTACTACACAGCTGTCTGTCACATTGCTTCTCTGGGCTGTCTGTTGGTGTGAATGTGGGTCAGGAATTGAAAAGTTCTTTGTGGGTTGGGGAGATTTCTGCTCTATACTGAAAGCTCCAAGGCTTGAGACGGCTGACATTTGGCGGCCCATAAACATTGTTGCTGGTTGATACAATCCTTTTGACACAGTTGTCCCCAAGTTAATTCTTGCTTGCACTGCAACCTGCAATGAGATGTGAGTTAAACATTATGTGTAACAATCAGGTTTTTTTTTTTTTTCAATCAGATTGTTTTTAAAAATGAAAGAAACATGACCATGGAAATCAGCACTTACCATAATTTATAAAACTTGTTCCTCTCCATGTAATGATGAACAAAAACAGTACAGTCCATGCTATTTAATTTTAATAATAATGTGATCCACAAAGCAACTAATGCCAAGAAACTATGAATGTTTTTTGAAAAAAAAAGAAATGTATGTACTTAATATAATTAAACTGCATGCTTAAAATTAAATTAAAATGGTAAATTTTATGATATGTATAGATATTACAATAAAAAAACCAAAAAAAGCTATGAGTTTTAAAAGCACTCCATGGAGAAGCTCAGATTCAATCAAAGTAACTTGACCAAAGGAAAAAAAACGGTAAGGGAATGGGTATACAAAAAACTATTGGAGGTTTCAAAGTTCTATTTCTAGTATTATAAGTAATATAAAAATTTCTTAGGCTGGGGATGTGGCTCAAGCGGTAGCGAGCTCACCTGCACGGGGCGCTGGGTTCAATCCTCAGCACCACATAAAAATAAAATAAAGATGTTGTGTCCACCGAAAACTGAAAAATAAATATTAAAAAATTCTCTCTCTCTCTCTCTCTCTAAAAGAAATTTCTAATAATAACCTTAAAGACAGAATTAAAATATATTGTATCATGTACAAAATATTCATAATTTATAGTCCAACTGTAAACAATATCTATTTTTCCTGACCATCTTCAAGTAATTTTACAGAAATTTCAAGCAATTTCCACTTATTGGTATGTGTATAGGAAGAATGAGCATAATCTCTTACAGAGATATATATAGAGAGAGCAAGGAGACACTGAAGCAACTAGTTTGTTGGCTTCATCAAGGATGCACAGAGGAAAGAGGAACTAGAGGTAACAAGCATGAAGACTTCAGAAAGTTAAGTGCTTTTCTTCAAAAGGAACCAAAACACTTCCACACATATAAGAACATTTATTTCACAGAGGCAAATAGAGTATATAGGGAGATGTATTTGCACCCCTTTGCAGATGAAAACACCAAGGGTCAACTATTAAGAGAGAAAATGTCGTACACACAGCTGAAACAATCCAGATCTTGCTTCTCTTCAAATACACTGTCTTTTCTATGCAAAAGTAAAAGAAATAACTTTGATGTGAACCAACCAATGACAGTGATATCAGAGAAAGTGGTAGAATCAGGACCTCTAAAATTTCTCTGCTCCACAAAAGAGATGATAATACTGGGAAAAATTTTTCAGAATGACGTTTCAGAACTCTGGAAAATAACCAGGCTTGCAGCAACCTGGGGGTGCATTTAAGAAAAACAGCTGTATCTTGATAAGAACAGAGAGCTTTATGGTATGTTAACTTATCTTATTCCCATTCCTTCCCTAGAAGTCTGCAGTAAACTTCAAAACTTGTACTCACAATGAAAACCAGCAGCAACGTTAGAGAAGATTATGCTAAGTGAAGTTAGCCAATCCCCAAAAAACAAATGCCAAATGTTTTCTCTGATATAAGGGGGGTGACTCAAAGTGGGGTAGGGAGGGAGAGCATGGGAGGAAGATTATTTCTAGATAGCAAAGAGGGGTGGGAGGGAAAGGGACGGGGGAAAGGGATTAGCAAGGATGGTGGAATGTGAAGGTCAACATTGTACAAAATACATGTATGAAGATTTGAATTTGGTATCAACATACCTTATATACAAACAGAGATATGAAAAATTGTGGTATATATGTGTATTAAGAATTATAATGCCAAAAAAAGAGTTCATGTATAATGGCATAATTTGGTGTGAACATGCTTTATATACAGAGTTACAAAAAATTGTGCTGTATATGGGTGGTAATGAGTGTAATGCATTCCACTATTGTCATGTATTTAAAAAAAATTTAAAGGAAAAGCCAGTGAAAGAGCTGCCATGTGGAGGGTCTGAAAAGCTCCAACCTATTTCTGGGAATCTAGATGGCTACCTACATGCTCAGGAAACATTTCAAGAAGTTCCTAAACTTTCACCTCCGGCTTGCCTTGAAGCACTGTACAAGCAGGAAGTAAAGACTAAGGTAGGGCTGCAAACTACCTGGATGAGTGTAAAAAATATGCCCCAACACACATCAGAGCCTGTTGGCAAAGACTATGAGAATTCTAGTTCCAAGTATTAAAGAAAGTTCTGTCTAGTCATTACCTTCCGTCACTAAGTAAACTAAACAGAAACGTCAGTGAACAGACATGAAAAATAATACAGATTTTACATATTAGTTCAGAAAGTCACTTAAACAAAAAACACAAAAACAATTCTGGGAAGGGGGAAATTGTCACATTTTATTATTTAAAATGTTTGTTTCAATAAAAAAGCAGGAAAAATGAAAAGAAACAAGAAACTACGGGTCTTACATGGAGAAAAAAAAAGCAGTCATTAGAAACCATTCCTCAGGAAGCCTAAGTATGGTATTAAACTTACTAAAGGCATTAAAAGTTATATTAGATATGTTCAAGGAACTAAAGGAAATAAGGTCTAAATAACTAACATAAAGTATGAAAATAATGTACAAATAGAGATTATCAATTAAAGAAATATCAATAGGTCCTGAGGGTAGCACAGTGTTAAGGGTGCTTGCCTAGTATACACAAGACCTAGGTTCCATCTCCAGCACCGCACACAAATACACAAAAAAATTAATACAAGAAACCTAAGTTATAAAAAATAGAAATGAATATAAATGTGGAATTTATGCAGTTAAAAAGTACAATTGCCAGAATGAAAAATTAACTACAGGGCCTCAGCAGCAGATTTGATTAGACAGAAGAAAGAATCAGCAATATTGAGTTTCTCTGGTCTGAGGAAAAGAAAGAGAAATGAATAGAAAACAAAGAAAAATGAATAGAGCCTCAAGAGACCTGTAAGACACATAAGCATACAATTAAAAGTCTCAGAAAGAAAAGGAAAGAAAGAGTTCTGAAAAAAAAATGAAAGAAAACTTTCTAAATTAGATTAAAAATAAGCTACACATGAAAGAAGCTAAATAGAGTCAAAGTGTGAGAAACCCATAAAGATTCACATCTAGACACATCATAATCGAATGACTAAAAGACAAAGAATCTTTTGGTGTATATATGATGCTGATGATGCAACCCAGAGCCTTGTATATGCTAGAAAAGTACTCTATTACTGAGCTATACCCAACCCTCAAAGAGAGAATCTTGGAAGCAAATATAGAGAAGTGATGCTGTCACATCCAAGGATTCCTCAATAAGGACAAAAGCTGATTTCTCATTAGAAACTATGGAGGGCCGGGTGCAGTGGTGCATGCCTGTAAACCCAGAAGCTTGGGAGGCTGAGACAGGAGGATTGTGAGTTCAAAGCCAGCCTCAGCAACGGTGAGGAGCTAAACAACTCAGTGAGACCTAGTCTCTAAATAAAATACAAAATAGTGCTGGGGGATGTGGCTCAGTGGTTGAATGCCCCTGAGTTCAATCCCCAGTAACACCCACCCCCCAAAAAGAAACCATGGAGGTCAGCTGGCACATTCAAAGTACTGAAAGTAAAAGACTGTCAATCAAGAATTCTATACCGGCCAACACTTTCCTTCAAAACTGAAGGAGAAATTAAGGTAGTCCTAGATAAACAAAGACAGACTCTGTTACTACCATACCGCCAAGGAAATACTATAAAAAATACTTCAGGCTGAAATAAAAGAACACTCAAGAGTAACTCAAATCTACATTAAGAAATAAAGAATACTAGTAAAGGAACTGGTAAATACAAAAGGTGATGAGATATATATATATAT
>NW_026000026.1:45244438-45270265 GCF_001458135.2 Marmota marmota marmota | reverse complement strand
ATATATTATATATATATATATGTATATTGTTGTTGTTTTACAACTTTTTTCTCCTATATAAAGACATCTTTGTAAAACAATAATTATAAATCTGTATTAATATCCAACATATAAGGGGCTGGGTTGTAACTCTATGGTAATGCACTTGCCTAGCATGGGTGGGGCACTGGGTTCAATTCTCAGCACCACATATAAATAAATAAATAATAAACGTCAATCAACAACTAAAAACAATTTATTAAAAACATGTAACATGTAAGATACAAAGCTATAGCTTGTATTATAATAATATGACAAAGAAGTAAAGAGAGAATGGAGTTATATAGATGCAAAGTTTTTACATGCTCCTGAAATTAAGTTGGTATTAATACAAACTAGATTATTATAAATGTTGTCTTAGTCCATTTTCTACTGCAATAACAAAATACCTAAGGCTGTCTACTTTATAAAGAAAAGAGTTTTGTTTATATCAAAGTTCTGGAAACTCAAGAGAATGGTGTTACCATATGGTTGGCTCTTGTGAAGACTGGCTATATTACATGGTAAATGGCATCACTGTGAAAGCATGTGTAAGGGGCAGAAATCACATGGTGAGTCAGGAAATATTCACAAGTTATGCTTGCTTTTATAAATAACTATTCTTACAGGAATTAACCAGGGTTCAACAACAATGACAATCTTTTTCAGGGGCAGCACCCTCTAACTTTCCACTAACCTAGCTTTCCACTAGGTCCCACCTCTTAAAGGTTTCATCACTTAAATATCACAATGCTAAAGACCAATCTTCCAGCAAATTAACTTTTGGGGAACACACTTAAATATATCCAAACTATAAAAGATGCTAACTGAAATACCAGGGCACTAATAGGAAAATAAATGACAAGAAAATTAAAATGGTGCATTAGAATATTCTGTTTAACCCAAAAGGAAGTAGTGTTGGAGAAATAAAGGAAAAAAAATAGGTAAATACCAGTAATTCTATTAAATGTAAATGTATTAAACACTTCAATTGAGGCCAGAGACTAAAAGAATGTACTTTAAAAGAACATGACTGTTCTTTTAAACAATGCATATATACTTTTCAGAAATAAAAAAAGATTGCAAGGAAAATCTTGAATAGATGTATGCTAACATATTAGACCACCTTGACAAATTAGATAAAAATCTTACAAAGTTACTATCAAAACTGACTCAAGAAATAGAAAATCTGAATAGACCCATAAGAAGTTAAGCAACTTAATTACTGATCAAAAACTTTCCACAAAGAAAGTCCAGGACTAAAGGGGTTCACTGATGAATTCTACCCATATTTAAAGAATTAAAATAAATCCTTCACAAACTCTTCCAAAAATAGAAAAAAACATTTCTTGCCCAGTTTATCATGCTGGTTTTTGACACCCAACTCAAAGATGTCACAAGAAAACTGCAGGGCCCTATTTCTTATGCATAGAGATTAAAAGTTCTTAATGAAATAAAGCAAACTAAATCAAGCAACATATAAATAGGATTGCACATTATTACTAAATAGGAGTTTTACCCAGGAATGCAATCTTTATTCAACATACAAAAATCAATAAACTCCACAATGCATATATACTTCAAAAACAACATGCTGTACATGGCAAACACATACAATTTTACCTGTCAATGTAAAAAATAAAATAATAAAATAAATCTGGTGGCAAAATAGGAAAAATACTCTCAGATTTTAAAAAATCAATTAAAGAAATATATCCTATTAATTGGATAAAGAGAATAAATACGATTATCTCTATACACACAGAAAAAGCATTTAACACAATCTAACACAAATTCATGATGAATATTCCTCAACAAACTAGAAATAGAAGGGAATTCCCCCAACCTGAGAAAATGCATCTATGAAAAAAACCACAGTCACAGTGAATAGTAAAAGATGGAAAGCATTCCCCTCAAGATCAGAATTGACACAAGAATACCCCTTTTATCACTTTCACTTAATGATGTGCTACAGGTCCCAGCAAGGGCAGGAAGGCAAGGGGGAAAAAAGAAACAGAAGAAGAAGGGGGAAAAAAGAAGTAGAAGAAGGAGGAGGAGAAGAAGGAGGAGGAGGAGAAGAAGGAGGAGGAAGAGGAGGAGAAGGAGGAAGAGGAGGAACAGAAGGAAGAAGAGAAGGAGGAGGAGAAGGAGAGGGAGAGGAGNATATATATATATATATATATATATATATATATATATATATATATATATATATATTCTCTAATCACAGCTCATACCAAAACACTCAGCAATCAGAAGAACATGTCGAAGAACATGCCTAGAGATAAACAAAATGAGAGTTTACCCCAAAATAAAAGATAACAATATGTAATAGAGAGGAGGATTATTAAATTATAGTAAAATTTGTGAGAATTCAAATGAGGCCTTGACTTTGTCTTTTCACTATCTGAAGTTTCTAACTAAATTAAGAGTGGACAAAGAGGAATGAAGGGAAGGGAGGAGGGATGGGAATAGGAAAAAGACAGTGGGATGAATTGGACATAACTTTCCTAGGTTCATATAGGAATACATGACCAGTGTAACTTCACATCATGTACAACCACAAAAATGGGAAGTTATACTCCATGTCTGTATGATATGTCAAAATATATTCTACTGTCATGTAGAAGTAAAAAAAAAAGCAAATAAACAATTTTTATAAAAGAATGCAAATAAACTTGGGGGATGATGGCCAGTTATTCATCCTCTTAAGAGAATATGTGACTCTAAAGAGCAGCCACTGGATGCATGCAAACAATGGATGTCTTACAACAAAACTGAGCTAGAGTTTTACATTTAAAAAATTGACAACCATTACTTGATGATTTTTTCTTGGCATGCAAGTCATTGCTTTTTGCTAAATTTTTAAAACTATCTTTTTATAATTCAGAATCATCACTAATTTGATACAGCATCCCCTCTTATTAGTGCTTTCCCCTGCAACAACCACCCCAAATGCAGGCCCTTGGTTAATTCCTCATGTTCACACTGTCCCTGATTTCCTCAGCTCCATACACTCATTCCCCAGGTTCATACTGCTTTGTACTGCTAGCCTCATCTTCCTGCAGCTTCAGTCCTATAATGGAACCACTGTACTCACAAGTCTTTCCATCATCTGCCCCAACACACACTCTTACAATGATAATTCTAGGAGTAAATCTCAATTCCTGAGCCTGGGGCATTAGTTCCAGGTACCAAGTCTCAAGATTTATCTGTCCATTATCTCTACAAGCTCTTTAGATTTCAGGCAGACTGGACAACTACCCTCTGGTATTTCCTATTTCTACTCCTTTATTTAAAACATCTCCTACTCCTAGAGTATCTACACACCTCCACTGATCGTTATTCTACTCATCCTTCCATGCTTGTTCAAGCACCAACCCCTCCACCAAGGCTTGGGTTACCCACTGCAAAAGAAGCAGTCCCACCTTTCTTCATGTTGCTCATGCCTGTTCCCTGTAATTGTTACTTATCACACACTATCCTGTGCCTTAGAAAGAGTACTGCTTCGTGAGAAAGCACCTTGAGAGCAAGAGTTGTGACATTTATAGAGGGACCTACTGTGGCTTTTCAAACAGAACAGTTGCTCAACAACTATATACTGAATTCAGTCAGTGAGACTGTATGTGTACTAGGTAAGTCCTTGGAGACCAGAGACACTGGGCTCAGTGGCTAATTCATATGACTGCTAAAAGAAAAAGAACTTGGATTTCCAATAAAAATACAACATTACTCATAAAGAATTTGGGAATTAGTGTATAATAAGGATTAACTGTCATGATTTTTTTGCAATGTATTTACCTTTTAACTGACTGAACATCAATAGAAAATTGAAAGAGGCAAGATATAAGTTTCTCAAAATGTTACCTAATTGATTCTTACAGTCAAATAGTCAAAGATTTAATAATCAAAGATGACAATTTTCAATCAAAAGGGAAAAACTTCATTCTAGTTATTAAACATTTTACAGTGTTGTCAGCACTGTGTCTCTTGTTTCTGTTTAAATATAACTTAAAAGAAGACTCCATAACTTTGTGCAAGGTAGTGCAAATAGAAAAAAAAGTAGCGCAAATAGAAAAAAAGTCTCCCACATTACTTAAGTACCATTGACACTGCCATACTAAGAATGTGTCTATCAGAAATGGCATAGAAAGAACATGCTAGTTTGTAGATTAAAAACATGTCAATTATTTCATGACTGAATGTCAAACAGGAAAACTGGCTGAATGGTTTAGAAGTCTATCACATCATACCACATTTGGCCTACATCTAATGGCATATAAATCATTTATCATTAAAGGCCTTTTTATATAGGTCAAGGTTGCTGGAGCTTGGTGTTTTGTATCTTACAGTTTAAAGAATGCTCTAAATTCTAGGTTTTTTAACTTTTTAATCTATGGGGAAGAAAAGCTAAAACTTCCTATAAACTCAGATTAATGCCTGCTAATGCACGGAAGAAAGAAAAACTAAAACCTTCCTCCTACTATAAAAACAAAATAGTGTGGCCTCTGTTTCTTTTCTGATAAGAGTCTTAAATACCAAACAGTTAACTGCATAATAACATTTACTGGCAGCCAGGCAGCCTGCTTAGCAGATATATAAAGCAGGTAAAAGGAGAAAAAGTTAATTTCTTGGCTGAATGATTCCATCGGTAGCTATAGGGCAAACCTGAAAGTCTTTTAGTAAAGTAGCAGTTGATTCTTCTATCAATCTGTAGCACACATACTCTTCCAAGGAAAGCATTAAATATGAAAATCATATCCCGTTATCATCTGTTTCCAGCTTTCAGCCCAGTAAGCTTTTCTTAATGAATGCTGCAGCCTAAGGAACAAGCACGCTGTTGGCTTTTCTGAATAATGGAGTGATGCTACCATTTTTGCTTATTACAATATCGACTGGCTGAGGGGGTTTCACATATAGTCACAAGTGACTACTCTTGCCAGCATGCTCCAAGTTATTACAAGATGTTTTTAGACATTTCATCTAAAAGAGCTTTACTGCTTTTAGTGAAGAAAACATCTATGGTCTTGAACAGAATCATTTATATGGAGATAGGCAGGAGGATTAGAAGCCTGCATTATGGCAGATACATAGCAGAATTTATTTAAGTATTCCTTGCTGGTCTTTTTGTCTATTGCTTAGATATGCAATCTCTTCTTTCCACTTTCTCTGTGAGAAGGTTAAAATGTACAAAATTATATATAAAGGAAAGAATCAAAATACCACATTTTCATTGAAAACATTTCTCAAACTAAGAAAAAGTAGTTACAAAGCATTATTTAGAAAAACACAATTTTACCTACTAACCCTGAGGTTTTCTTGGGAATCTAAATCTTAACCCCAAAGTGATTGCTTTCAGCCAATTTAATTAAGTTAGACATTAAAGCAATAGGAAATAGGTAAAAATCTTTAAATAATCACTTAAAGTTTAACCCAAAAGATGTTTGTTAATAGAAATTTTATCATTTTAATTTGTTACCTTCTGTCTCTCTTCATTTTTCAGTTCACCCTTTATTCCCAGTCTATCTTTTGAGAGTAGCTGCATCTTCTTAAGTTGAGACTCATAATCAATCTAAATATAAACAAATTTGATTTTGTGCTGGATATTATTAACTAGAACTTATTCATATCTTGCAGTCTTAATAACATAAAAGGAATAGTAAATTAGAAAGTAAAAGCTGATGTTATCAAGAAATTCAACTTATCTTAGAAAAATAGACAATTTCAAAAGTAACATATACCAAAAAGTTGAATTCAATAAAACGTTACATATATTTTGAAATAAAACAAGGATTGATGGAGTTTCACTTATTAAAATCTATTTAGGGAATAAAACTTTGATATGTTTAACAGCTTGATACTTTCATTATATTATCATGTAAATCTAGTTACTTGGTTATGAAAGTAAAACATTTGACATCAAAGATTTTCTTTGAAAAGTTATATCTTAAAGGGGAAAAAATCAGTCCAACTGATTTTTATCTACATGACATCTACATTATATCATGGTCCTAACAGTCACAGCCATTATGTATATTATTTGCTAGACATCAACTTAAAGTAGAAATATACTGCAGTCAGTCATCAGTATCTTAAAAATCAAGTTTGCTCTGGTACTAATAACTACATTAAGAATGTCTGTATCATTACCACACTGTAATAGATTGAAATGATTAAATCATCAAATGACTTTTCTTAAATGCAAGGCATAGAAAAAGCACCTTGATTCAGTACACTAGTAATTAAAGCCTTAAAAAAGTCACTGCTTGTGTTCCATCACAGATAAGTATCAGAACATTTTCTAAATAAAACAGCTGCTCATTGCAATAAAAACATACATAAAAATAAAGTTAAAAAAGAAACACACCATGAGATAATCAAATTAGAAAGCTATTTCATCAGTTCTCAGTCTGAATGGTAAACAGGCCTAAGCTTTGTTTTGACAAACAAAAAATGCATAGGCAATAATGGCCAAAACTGATTTCTTTCCCTCAAAATATTTTAAAAGGTATTATATGCTGCCCCCTTTTTAATAATAGGAATTTTTTTTCTGTAGCAAAATGTTATTAACATGATGAAGGGCAGTAATAATCTAAATAGATAAAATAGATACCTAATTAAAGTTTTATAAGGCCAGTACAAGTGACAAAATAATAAACCAATAAAAGATAAGCAAATAAGGCAATTATGAAAATACAATTTACATATCTGTGTTTTACATCTACTTCTTTAAATTTATAGATGTTTAGTTTTTAACTTTAAGTGCCTTAAACAGGCATACTTTACAGATTCCAAAGGAAAGTATCTTTAAAAAAGGAGGTTAACTAGATTACGATATAAACATCTAATTAGAGATTTTTTAAAAAATTATTTTTTCTTGTGGCTACAAACATTTCCTTTTGCTCTTTGAGATCAGTGGGCTTTGTACCTGATATTTTCATTATGGGATTATTTAAGTCATACCTTCCAAAGATAGAGCATTTTCTTATGGAAACATGAGTTTTATTCAATTCTTTTGTTGAAACAAAATAAAAGTGATAACTACATAAAAGCTTCATAAAGAATAGTTAAAAAAAATACAGGGTATGGTGGCACGTGCCTGAAATCCCAGCTATCCTAGAAGCTGAGGCAGGATGATCACAAGTTCAAGGCCAGCCTGGGCAACTTAGTGAGATCATCTCAAAATAAAAAATAAAAAGAGCTGAGGATGTAGCTCAGTGGGAGAGCATTCCTGGGTTCAACTCCCAGTACCAAGGAAAATAAAAAGAGTAAGAAAATTATCTTAAAGAGTCCAATTTAGATTTTTCTTAATATATCTGAAAATTTTACTGAACTATAGGTCACTCTTTCTAAAGTACTAATGCACAGAAAAACTGTACAATGTATTTCGAAACCAGAGTTGTACTACTGACAAATTGATAAAACTATAACTCTGCAACCACTACCTAAAAGTACTTTGTTCTCTTTTGCCTTTTATTTATTTTTTGCCTTTTGTTTTTATACACTTATTTTTACTTGGTCATTAACAATAAAATCCACCTTCTGAAAAGCTGGAGAGGGGTGGGTTTCAACTAGGCTCTGCTGGACCATAAGGTTCCCTAGTCCCACTTCGTTCTAATTGCATTATAAACAAAGGATTCTACTACTTTAAAGATTTTTTTTAAGTTTAGAAAATACTAGGTAGATTAATCTTTCTAAGACTTTCCCAGTTAAAAATATCTCATGTGACATCAGAGTACATATGACCTTATTTGCACCTCTATCTCTAATTGTCAGTCTTTCAACATTCCATTCCTAATTTCTTCTCCAATCAGGCCCTCTGTGTTTCTTCTATTTTCACAATATATCAGGGTTTGGAATGTATTCCTGTCCCCTTCCTGCCACATGACCTAAACTTTTCATGGTCAAATTTGTTGCTTCATGGGCTAAACAACCCATGCTCCAGTAGCACTGTCTGATTCCTGAAAGGATAATCCCCTCATATTTGCCCTCAACCTGGGAAATGAAAGCTATTTTAATAAACCTAAGAGCATTGAATTAGCCCACCTGGTAACTCACTCTTCTCATTACTGTACTGCTTCATGATATTGGCTTGATGCTGCCACCTAAACATTAAAAGGATTTTCCCATTTAGTACCTCACTGCACAATTTATTTTAGCTTAATTACAAAAATCTGTTAACAATAAGCTGGGAACATGGGAAGAGGAGATGAATGTTCTTGCAGATGTTTCAGATCACTGGGATATATATGTCTCTGTGACCATCCCATTTTCCTTTTTGCTTCCTTCTTCTTTCTATATTCTTACTTTCCCTCCTCTATTTTCTTTTGTCACACTGTTGTTTGCCTGATGATGCCACCACTATCTTTTTTTCCCAAGCTTCCTTGTTTCACTTGGTCCTTGGGATTGTACAGTAATTCTCAATTATAGAAAAGTGAATAGTTGAATTGAATAGATATTTAAGATCAGCTGGCCCTGCCTCCTCATATTACAGTTGAAAAAATGGGTTTTATTAAGTAAGTTGAATTGATTCTTGGGTGAATACAAAATATGAGACTATAATTCACAGTTTTTTTCTTCCCTGCTTCCTTCTAGATGGTGAACTTTAACCAAAAGATTTGGGGGGACATTTATTTATTCAATTAATATATATTAACAGAGATGACATACTAGTTGATAAAGTATAGGATTTGCTACAGATCTTGTCCTTCAGGAGTCTGAATGTCGTGACCTGCCCACAATGTCTGCCATAATGTTTAGTAGAAATCTGAATGAGCACTCAAGAGAACTGTTCTCAAATTTTATCCCCTTTCAGCACAGATAACCTAATGACAGAATTTTCAAGGAGAATCACAGCTTTTAATAGTGACATATTTTCATGATGTCTCTGCTATTAAGCACAAATGCTTCCTGGGAAGGTACAACATTTGGTATAATCAATTCCACATTAATTCTTTCATAGCTGTTCATGGTCCATAAGAAAAAAAGACAAAAAATATGGTGGAATTAATTTTCAGTCAAGGGGGGAATCTCAATGCTTACTGAGTGCTTACTGCATGCCATATTCTGGGTCAGACATTTGAGAGCATTGAAATAACAAGACAAGGATCTTATTGCAAAATGGGAAAGCAGACATGTAAACAATTATAATACCATGAAGGAAGTGCTTACTAATTATGACACAGACTTAAGGCAGGTCAGGGCATAAAGGCCTTCTAGTTGAAAAACGGTTATAAGATAATGTGAAAATTTCAAAGAAATCTAAATTGTTCAGCAGGTTTAAAGTACTGAGGATGCATGTGAGTAAGTATGAGTGTGTACATATGTGCATGTTAGAGAGAGTGTGAGAGAAAGCAAGTACACATGTGTACAGGAGATAAAAGATGTAGAGAAACAGTGGGAAGATATGGAGGTGAACAAGCTAGAGGACCTCGGGGAGAAAGAGGTGGGGTATTGAGTGTAGGGAGAGGCAAGGAGACAGATATAGGGAAGAGATGAAAGGGAGAGACAGAAATGGGAATAAGGAGATGGGGACATGTCAGGGAGAAAGGAGGCAGAAAATTGTACACATCTGTATACTTGTGTAAGAGAGAGAAACAAGGAGAGGCAGAAGGAGAGCACACATACATGTGTGTTTATATGCAAGACTAAGGCTAGATGGGCTGTATGCAGGCAGAGATCAGCATCTAGGGTTTGTCCTAAAAATACCGAAACAGCACTTCAGGCAGGGGAGAAATGTAACAAGATGATAACTCTCACCCAGTAAGGGGAACCTTCTTGAATGCCCTGATGTGTCAGCTCCATGCATGGCACTGCTGTTGTGAGGGAAGTTAAGCAGATGTTTGCAATGCTCTACACCTGTCCCTGGGACCTTTCTGGGTGCTCCCAACTTCCAGTATTTGGGTCTCTGTGCCTCCTCAGAACCTGGGGAGGCTGCTCTGCTCACAGAAGCATATGGTTGGCTCCCTACTCCCTGTACCTCCACCTATCAATTCTCAATCCATGCTGCTCAGGAGCTACTGTATACATATCCCAAATGCTTCCAACCACTTGCCAATTTCCCTGTATGCTTAAGCTTTAGTGCCTACTGTGAAAGTTGGCTCAATAACATACCCTGTCAACTCCCCTGCCTCACTTCTCTCATTTGCCTACTGATGTTTCTTCATCTTACAAATAAACCACTTATAGTCATTATCTCTGGGTTTGCTTAGGGAGAACCCAATCTGAGACAAGGACAAAGGGCACCTGGGAAAAACTGCTCTAAGTTAGAACCAACTGAGGTCCCCTCTATAAAAGCATTCTGGGGAGCAGAATGAGGAAGTGAAAGACATAATCTTCTAGCACTATTAATACTAAAATTTACATTCTCTCTTTTTTTTTTTCTGGGGGAGGGGGGGTGCGTTTACCAGGGATGGAACTTGACAACTGAGCCACATCCCCAGCCTTATTTTGTATTTTATTTAGAGACAGGGTCTCACTGAGTTGCTTAGCACCTCGCTTTTGCTGAGGCTGGTTTTGAACTTGCAATCCTCCTGCCTCAGTCTCCCAAGTTGCCTGGATTACAGGTGTGTGCCACTGTGCCTGGCAAAATTTACATTCTTGCATTGAGTTTATTCAGCCTCTTCACCTGTCTGACAAGTGGCAACACAGCCACACAATATTCTCAAAACAATTTTAAAAAGATCAATATCTTTAGCAAGCCCAAAAATTATTATAGGCCCCCAGAAAACATTATGATTCATAAAATCAATTGAAACTCTTTTTCAGCTTTTATCCCATTTTAAAATATTTAACATTACATAGGTACTAAGGAGGACCCATCCCATTTCTATAAAGAAGGAGAAATCTTAGTAAAATTTGGGCAAAATACCCACCTCTCCCACACTGTTTTACTTTGTTTCACTTTCTGAAATTCTACCAATTTGGAATTCATTTGCATTAAGTGTACACTTCTCAGGGGGAAATATCCCTGGCACTTTGGGGTGTGTGGGCAAAGCACTATGGACACCATTCTCCTACGATTTATCTGGGGTTGGCCTACAAAGAAAATAAAGATCTGATACCTGAATGCAGAAGCATTAACAGGAGACAAGTGGTTCCATCATATCTAAGGTCACTACCAGCACTGGCATAGAAAAAAAGCAGCAGAAAGAAATGAGAAGACACAAAGGACCAACATCCCCTACTTGAACTTATGCTTAGTGGCCAGTCTACTGAACTACTGGTATCACTGGCTGGGTTGCTGACACCACTGTCTAGTTTTATGGACACACAATAAGCACTTGACTTTAGACTCAGGGTGATGGTTAAAGAACAGTTTTTCATAGAACTCTTGTCTTTCACACATGATCTGCTACATGATCTGCTCTTTTAAGCCATTAGCAGAATTATTTTAAAAAGGCATTTGTTATCCAAAATTCAAAAAGCAACATTCATGCAACTTTTGAACCATGTTTATGAATAAAGCTTTTCATATTTCTATGAATACAATTTGTCATTCTTTTCTTTAAAATGGTGCCCTATACCGATATCCTTTAGTAGCTCATCATATATTCTTTTTTACCTATCCTATTATTCACAACTAATATTCTCAATATGAAAATATTTACAAATGATGATTCTTTGAAATTTCTTGATCCACATTTGATTATAATGAGAAATCAATATTTAAATAAGCCACAATATGAAAGTAAGAGGACATTTGATATTATGTCCTTTATTCAGTTGGGAAGGTAAAAATTCCCTGTTTTGTCTACCACTTTTCTCTGGTAGACACTTTTCTCACTTTTCTCTGTGAAATCTCCAAAAAGTGTTTTTTGGAATTTAAGCATTCTACTTGAATACTAGTAAGAGACAAAACTGAAGTGCTGTAGCTAAAACTTGCTATGGATTAAGCACAGTTAACCCCCAGAGCTTGGTTGCTAAACACCCTTCCCTGCTTAGAGCAAACATAGCTCTCTAGGTAAAAGGCAATATCTATTTCTAAGACAGGGAAAATATTAGGCAACCTGAAATATCTTGTTATATTTAAAGCAAAGAAGGCTTAGAATTTAAGGGGTTTCGTGAAAAGGACACAGGAGCCAATCTAAAGAGACTCCCATTGGCTGGAAGTGTAGCTCAGTGGTAGGACGTGAAGTTGGCATACACAAAACGCTGGTTCTATAACCAGCACCCTAAAAACAGACTCCCACTGGCCAAGTTTAGGACAACAGGAGCAACAAAAAATAATTATAGTAATTGATAACATACTGATTAAGGAATTCATAAGTCCACTGTGATATTAAAAAAAAAGAAAGAATACATAGAGGGAGGGAAGAAAATGCTCTTTGTTATAGAAAAGTAAGCCACCAGAAGATTAAAAACAGAAAAATCATCATTTCACAATCTCCACTGTAATAATTGATTCAGGCAAGATTTATTAACAGATCCCAATATCACTAGGTAAAATTCTAGTGATGAACACGATAGTCCAGTGATGCCAAAACATCACTCCACAGATAATTTACTACTTACAAAGCTGAACAATAGAGATCACATTTAGAGATCACTATCTTACCCAGAAGATCAAAGTCAGCATCACTCAGGTGGGACTATCTTATATCATGGGCCTCCTTATGGGATGTTGTGGTAAGTATAATATTGCTTGTAACTACTTAAATTAATTAAAATTAACAGAATTAAAAATATAGTCCTCAGTGTCATGATCCACATTTTAATGGTGCAGAAGCCGCATATGGCTAGTGGCCATCGAATTAGCATTAGCATAGATATAGAACATTTCTATCTGCAGAAATTTTAGTTGGGTAGTGCTGGTCTCAACCACATTTCCAATTTACAGTAAAAATGGGGAAATTCACAATGGTCAGTAGCTGACCTACCTTCAAAATACCCAATGTCATGGAAAAAGAAAAAATGTTAAGTGGCAGGCCATAGGAGATAAAATCAGATTTAAAAAATTAAAAAAATAACTAACAATACAACAAATAATAGTGGGCTTATGGTCTGGAAATATAAGGTACTTTTTGGGAGAACTGGAGAAATTTGAATATGAACTATATATATTAAATCATATTATGGAATTCTTATTAGTTTTCTTATATAACAATGCATTATGATTATGTAGGAGCCCACCCTTATTTTCAGGAGATCCACACTCCAGTGCTCAGGAGAAAAGTGTCATGATATATGCAACAGACTTGCAATGGCTCAGAGAAAAAAAATACAAATGGCATGCAAAAAGCAATATAGCCAATATTTAAATTGTTGCATCTAAGTAGATAATACATAAGTGCTCATTAAAAGAACTTTTATGATTTTTATGTATATTTGAAATTTCTGCAATAAAATTAAGCTAGTGAAAATCTGCTAGAGCAAAAAGAAAGGGAAATACATAAGCCAATTTTTCCTGTAACTAGTGTTTATTTGGTTAATTTGGGTAATGTGCCTAATCAGGGAAAATAGTAAGGAAGAATGCCTCTTTCCTGGCTTGCCACACTTAGCATAATTTGTGGAGCAGCAGGAAGCCAAATACTGGAGAAGAATAAGGAGCCCGAATCAGAGATGGTCTCATAAATCAGTTGCTCAGGGTCACATAGCCCAGGAGCATGAAAGAATCCTCAGGGCCATTTCCACCCCTCAGGGCTTCCCAAGTGCACATTTGACCTGAAAGAGCTCAGACCACATAAAAAGGATTTTTTTTTTAAGAAGGAAGAAATTTCTAAAGGAAACCCTAATGCTGCTCACATTCAATAATTCCTTCAATAAATACCACGTTAGACCCTATACCTTGTACTGACTAGAGACCTTGCCTATGTTGTAAATATTCCATTAATTCTTCAACTATAGTAGGAATATTAGAAAATATAACTTAAAGGTTTAAGATCAATATTGGTCATGTGGTAATTTACAGAAAAAGCTGATACTTAGTCTTCAACACAAACAGCTGAACATTATAGTGACTGCCACTAATCTGAAAAAGATTTTAGCTGAGTGCAGTGATGTAAGCCTGTATTCCCAGTGGCTTGGGAGGCTGAAACAGGAGGATCACAAGTTCAAAGCCAGTCTCAGCAACTTAGTAAGTTAGCAAAACCCTGTCTTAAAATAACAAA
Organism: Marmota marmota marmota; assembly: GCF_001458135.2. Classification (NCBI taxonomy): domain Eukaryota; kingdom Metazoa; phylum Chordata; class Mammalia; order Rodentia; family Sciuridae; genus Marmota; species Marmota marmota. Next base: position 45,256,139 of record NW_026000026.1, on the reverse strand, counting down.
ATAAAATAATAAAAGGGTTGGGGACATGGCACAGTATACTACACTATATTACAAAATATACACTATACTACAAAAGATCAGGGTTAAGTGCCCCTGGGTTCAATCTCCAGTACAAAAAAAAAAAAAAAAAGATTTTACAAAACAGTACAAAACAAGACATCACCTTCAGTTCTTGAAGCTTCTCTATATTTGTGGTAAAGTGTCCAACATGAGCTTTAGCACACTCAAATCGTTTTAAATATTCTTGGTTTCGAGTACGAGCCTTCTTTTCAGATTCACATATTTCCTTCAGGTATTTCTTCAGTTTTACATATTTCAGCTTAACTCTGAAAAAAGATGTAAAAACAACAGAGTTAGACTTTGACTCAACCTAAGCAGAAGAGTATTCTTTAATAAAACTGTTAATGAAAAAATCAAATCTAAGATATTTTACCCAAACAATAAAATCCAAAGGACAGAATGTATATATATATTTTAGAGAAAATTAATATGATGCCACTAAGATACTGTGTTGGTTACATCATGGCAAAAACTCTCCTGAGAAATGTATATAAGAACACATGATAATAGTGTTTATTATAAAGATTTATATGGATTTATTTCTCAAAATTAAATGTGATTTCAACAGTGGTATCTACATGACCATTTTAAGATACACAACCTGACATCTTTATAAAACAATGTTAAAACTATTTGCTCACATGGAAACAGAATCAAATGATAAACCATAATCCAAAAAAATGCAGAAATTTTTAAATACCAGAAAAGCTTCATTTAGATAACATAAAAATATTTTTAGACATTACAACAATATTATTAAAGTATTCTCTAATAATATATGGACTATGTGAAAAAAAACCCCACAGATTACTCTCCATGGTACCGACACTGCTAATTCTGATTCTTAATGCTTCACAAATATTTAAATTATAAAAGAGCACAGGTTGTGCAGCATTTATGCTGTTGCCTCAAAAAACTATTCAATACTTTTTCATCAAGCAAAAATAGTTTAAAAAGTCACAAACATATTCATTCTCAAAACACCAATTTGCAAAGATGGGGGAAGGTTTCCAAAATTAATTAATCACAGACCTTAAACCCAAACCAACAATTTTCAAGAAATTATTGTGCTAATAATGCTATGCTCTGGCTATGGTTGGCTGTCTCCATTTTTCTTACTGCATAAAAAGTTTATTTTTATTGCTGCTATATTTTTGACAGTAATAGAGGTAGAACCTAACATACTGTCTTTCATACTCGAGCATATTAGTAAGCTGGTGATGGTATCCAGTGTCTACCTGGAGTAAGTACAATAGTAACCATGTTTTCTGCCACCCAATACCCTTCAAAGCTGATTAAATTAGTAAGTCATCCATCCATCCATGTAATCATTCATAGATACAGCTACAGTCAACAAGAAAACAAACAAATAAAAACAGTGTGATAAATGCTATGAGGCAAACTAAAGAAATTTTTCTAGACCAAGCAATCTGACCTAGTTGAAAGAGGCAGGGAGGCCTTCCCAGTGTAAATAAGTTTTTAGCTAAGACCTGAAAGATGAACAAAAGTAAACCCAAACTGAGGAAAAGCAAGAATGAAGAGATGTAGAGGAAAACATTCCAGGCAGAGGCAACAGCATGTTGAAAAGCACAAAAGCAATAAATAGGAAAAATAATGAGGATATTAACAAAAATACAATAAAAATAAAATTATTAACTCTACCTCTGGGTCAGTGTTTTAAGGCTCTTTACATATTAACTCACTGAGTGCTCATAAGTATCACTATTCCCATTTGACAGATGTAGTCACAGAATATTGAAATAATCTCTCAAGGTCACTTGACTAAGAAGTGGAGAGTCTCAAACTGAACTAAAGCACTTGCCAATAGAGCCTGCTGCTTACACTATACTACAAAAAAATCTTATAGTGCTTAAGATATTGAAGTTTCAGTTAGTGCAGAATTTTGGGGAAGGGGGAAGAGAGATGATGAAAATGAAATATGGAGGGACAACAGAGAATCCCTCAGCTGCAGCAACCTAATAGCATCAGCCTCAGCTATCCACATACTTCTCTCTCACACTCACTTTTCTATACTACCATACCAAGAAGCTGCCCAAGAAAGACTGTATTCTGTCTTCTGTCTGCCCCTGTAACCATCAGTGAGAAAAATGGCACTGCACAGATCTCTTCAGACGTGGGCCCACTCTTGATGTCATGACATTCTCAATACTATTTCTTCCAGAGACAAGACAAGCCTATGGTCTCTTTTCCAGAGAGAATGGTCATCTGTTTCAGTCAAGGATGTCTACCTTGACTGGAAACCTTAGAAATACTAAATTTTAAAATAAAAAAATAATTTTGAAGATAAGAAAATAAATGGACTTAATGGTGATTTGGTTTTAAAGAATTCTTAGACTTTTTTTTAGATGAGATCTTTTCATTTTTCACTCAGTGTGGCATGGATAAATCACAAGTTTAATGCTATTATAGTCAGAAATTCTTCATATGAATTATATAGGAGATAATGCTATCCATTTGGCTTAAGGATGAAGTTTAATAAAATTAAACATTAAAAATCTATTCTTAACATATATTACATGTATATGCATATACATACACACATACATATATATTTCCTACTGCTTATAATACTTTTAATAGTAATTCTCATATATCCATAAACAAACGACATACTAGGTAATCCTGCCTATTGCAGTTTTCTTCAAAATTTAGCTATTATAGTTATATGCCTTAACCATTATAGAAGCTCAATATGTTTAAATTGTGATCAAAAAGATAAGACTATATACTGTATCTCACATTAAAATATTTATGCAAAACAGTCTTGAAATAACACAAATACCAAATGATTAAAATAATCTTTATTGATAGTGATTACATTAAATTGCAGCATTCACTTCAAATCATTATAAATACAGAATTCATGACATTAGGGTTTAAATTTTGATTTAAAATTTAAACATCATATTTACATATGATGTCATGGCATCATATGTAAATTGGCTCGAAAAATGTCACCACTATCATCTCTTACCTGCACATATCAGACTGATTATATTCACAAAGTTTCTTTTCCAGGTCCAACCTCTTCTTTTCACTATTATATAAAAAGAAAACATTGCATAAATCATTACATTGATAAGTAATAAACTGATAAATTTAGACCATGATCATCTTCAAAATCACATCACTTTGAAAGTCTACTTCTCTTGGTATTTCTAATAAGAAAATGCCAAATGTGTTTGAAATACAAAGACACAAAAATATTTACCACTCACCAGGGAAGTCTAAAAAACAAAAGACACAAATATGAAGCAAAAAGATTTTCAAAATCGGGGGAAAGCATATCCTGAAAAAAGGCTGGGAAGCAAGTTCATTAATTTGGCAAGCATTTCTTGCATGCCTGTGCTAAGTCAGGTACTATTCTAAGTCTGAAGACTAACATGGCAAGCCAAAGGCCCTGTCCTAAGGCAGGTGACATATCAGGGGAAGGACAGATAACAAAGAAGATAAATCAGTAAAATATGGCCAGTTTTCTCTGAGTCAGCAGCATTTGAACATAGGGCTGGACAACCATTCTTCTCCAAATCCACTTTGGACTGAAGATTGGCAGCTTCCTCTGCTCCCAACCAGCAAAGCTGGGGCATAGCCAAATGGCTGAGTTCAGAAGAGGATTCTGAAAAGCAAATCTGGCTTCACATTTGATGAAGAGCAAGCTGCTTAACACTTATCACTTCAAATTTCAGGAAATGTCTTTTTATAACTTTGTAATGTCACCATTACTTGTCAGCTATGTTTTTGGGTGGCGGTACTGGGGATTGAACTCAGGGGCATTCAACCACTGAGCATCCCCAGCCCTATTTTGCATTTTATTTAGAGACAAAGTCTTACAGATGTTGCTTAGCGCCTTGCTTTTGCTGAGGCTGGCTTTGAACTTGCAATCCTCTTGCCTCAGCCTCCTGAGCTACTGGGATTACAGGCATACACACCATGCCCAGCTTGTCAGCTCCTATTAATACACTTAATCTGTGATGGTCAGGTGAGTGCTGGCAGTGAACTAGAGGAGGAAGCCTGGGGAAGAAGCTGGAGAAACTGGGTAGCAAAGGTGGCAATAGTAGCCCAAACCATGAGGCTGGTGGTTTTTGGCAGGTTCAACATTAACTAAAGGCTATTAAGACAAATTCAACATTAGAAATTTTTATTAATCACTTTTCCCCCTTCAAAGATTTCATAAATCAGTTGAGTACTTTGATCATGAGGAATGAACTGTCATGTATAACTAAAAGGAATGAATAATTGGGTAGTATGGGCAATTTGTCATTAAATTAGTAGGCCAGAATGACTTTTAAGTGCATCTATGACCCCGTGCCTCCAATGCAATGCTTTATTTATGTGGTATTCTTGACAAAAATGAATGACTGTGGTATGCTCATGAGGCCATCAGATGGATCCAGCTTGAGAGTCACTCTCTAGAGCAAATATTGAACTCTTTGAAATTATCAAAAACATGAAAAAGGGAAAAACTGAGGAATCATTTCAGATTGGAAAAGGCTAAAGAGACATAGTAAACAAAATGTAATCCAGGTTTCTGGATGAGACCCTTGGCCAGAAAAGAAAAACATACATTGTTAGGACTACTGGTAAAATCTGCTGGTAATCTGTAGACTGGTAGATCAAGGATGAATCCTGACTGGGAAGGTTGTATGGTGATTATATACGAAAGTGTCATTGTTTTATGGAAATACACACTAGAGATTTTAGGAGTAATGGGGCATCCTATCTGTCAAATGGTTTCAAAAAGACTAATGATTTTAGATAGGTAGACAGAGAAAATGAAAATGTAATAAAGCAGTAGTTGAAGAATCTAGGTAAGGGGAATACTGGAAGTCTTTGTCCCACATTTCCAACTTTTCTGTAATCTTGAATTTACTTTAAATAATTTAAAAAATTAATCCATGGTATCTAGTCAAAAAGGATCACAATTTCTGGAAATCCATCACCTCCCAAGCAACAAGTTCTTTTTAATAATGAAAGCAAAACTTCTTTTTTCCTGTCCTTTATTCAAGTAGATGCAGATACCTACTGGTCACACTCTCTATCAGAACATTTCACATACTAAAAAACACCTCTTGGTCCTCTATTTTAGGCAAAAATGCTGCTAATCTTATCACTGACCTATTTTCTAAACCCCTCATCCATACTGCAGCACCTCTGAATGCTAAGTCATTCGCATCTGTTTCAGATGTAAGACTTAAAGTAGATTGTTATCCCAGTAAAAAGACAAGGAAAGGCCTATTGTTGGATTACCTTATAATTCCTACATATTAAGTTTCTACTACAGAATCCTGTCCTGGGATACTTAAATAGTCCACATTTTTAGTCCATTATACCCCTTCCTCATCTGGATCTTGTGAAGTTTTACACAGCTGGATAGTCCTTATATGTCTGAGTTTCATCCTTTTGCTTCAACAGCACAACTCTCCATTGTCTTCAACTTTATTCAACTAAGATCTGTATCAATTTCTATTTTGATATGTCACTTGAATCAATATTGGCAGTGAAAAAACTGGAACTAATTAATGGGCCTTTTAAAAAGATGTTTTTATATACAATAATTCTAAGAGTCGAATCTACGTATGTTTCTACCATGTTTATGGGCAGGGCAGTATACATACTATAACAAGTCACTCCATTAGACTCTTCTAGATTCAATTATTGACTTTTACCACAGTGAAAAGAAAATAGTGTATAAACACAGGAAAACATTCAGATAATAAAATTCCATCTATGGGAGAATACAGATAAGATGACTTGGGCTTGAAACATGGCAGTTACAAGGGAAAAGCATGATTATTAGATCAGGTAACATTTCAATGACCTCCTCTAAAGGGGCTGAGAAAAAATAAAAGGTGGGTTTTTTTGTTGTTGTTCATTTGTTTTTTTGTCTTATTTTTTAATCTTCCACTCTCCAGAAGTTTCTGAATTTAAGCATCTGTGACTACTTCCCAGCTTACAACCTTTGAAATTACTAGAATTTTAAGAGACAATGAACCCTGTGGTCAATGGGATTGGTTTTTAGGAAAAAGTACACCCAAACATTCAAATAGGACATGGACAATGATATTCTTTATGTATTGTTTTGCAAAATTATAGCTTACAATTGAAAAAAAAACTTTCAAACCCATTATAGTAGAAAAAAAATATGTGGCTCTATTAGTCAAGTCCCCTTATTTCTAGAAAGGAATCAAGGTTCAGAAAGGCCAAATGACCTGCTCAAGATCTCAAAACTGGTCATGGATTAGAACTCGGATTTCCACATTTTTACTGTAGCCTTCTATGTATTTAAAGTTATTTGCTTCTATTTTGTGTATACTGTGTATTAATTAGAATTAGTAATGGATTCTTCAAATGAAAAATGAATACACACAGCAATAGATATGTACTAAATTATAAGTAAAACATGAATTCCAAAACCAGAAGTGTGAATAGGCCATAAAATTTGACTTGAATTTCTCAATTTCAACAGCCTCATCTTGCTTAATAATTAAAGGAATAAGTGTTAAACATAAAGTGAGCAATCATTTCACAGTTATTGTACCATAAAGACTATAAACAGCCATGTGTTCCTAGTATAGGAAGCAAAAATAACTCACAGTTAACTTAGTTCAGAAAGAAAACCATTTAAATCAGTAACATTTTAAGATCAAATATTTGGCTAAGACACACAAATAACTAAAAACCTGGGATAGCTAAGCCACCCTTCAAATAGAATAGACACAAAGTCAAAAAAACACTTTACATGTACTGAAACACGTTAACTTGTTTTTTAATTATCAGGTATATGCAGACACTTAAGATCATCTTGGAAATATCATAGGATCCATTCTACCTGGTTGGCTGGAAAATGGTCATTATTTAGTAACAATATGTGGCTGCTCAATTCTATTTAAGATATTCATAACTCCTAGACATAGCTGGTTGACTTTGGGATTTCTTTCATAAATTCAACAAATATTTATCAAGGGCCTCCTTCGCCACAGGTCCTCTACTGTGAGCTGAAAATTCAGCTAGATACGGTTCCTGTGCCCCTAGAATTCTTAGTCTAGGCAACAAGAACTTAAGCCTCCATGAAGAGTGCTATAGGAATGCTGAGAGTGCAATAAATGTGTTGGGGCAGGGAAGGTTCTATAGGGAACAATTTTTTTTTTTTTTGATTTGCAGATGAAGAAGATCCTGGAGTAGGTGAATGACAGTATGTTAGGAAGAAATTGGATGTTCAAAAGAAGATAAAATATAATGAGGACAATTAAGGAGGCCTGTTGTAGAGGCTCTGTAAAATAACTGACAAAAATTAAATCCAGCATAAGATGAATGCAATTCATTTTCAAAATCACTTCTGCCTTTACCTTACATGTAATTACTGTACTGTTATCATTTTAGAATTGTGACATACGCGGCTCTCCCGTTTACTAGAATGGTTTTGTAACTTTTAATACTCATTAAACGTTTTGTTTATCAAGAGATCCAAAAATCTATTTCCTTTCTTGTCAACTAATGAGATTTCTAACTCCAATTAATTTAGTAGCTAAATAAGATTTCCAACAACTTATCTTTCATTTGGTTATTAATAGTCAATTGCTTCATAATTTTCCCTCTTTATGCACTCTTACATGTAACTGTTTTGGATGGTTCTCATCTTTCATGTCTTAATCAAAGGCAATACGAATCCTCTGGAAGCTGAACTTCTCCTGCTAGAAATTTCGTCTTTTTCCTGGATATCTAGCTAGGCCCAGCTTCCCCCCAAAAAAAGTCTCCAGCATTTGAATAGGGCATATGTTTGACGAACACTCTCTCTCTCTCTCTCCAGCCTGCGTTCCTGGACCTGTCATCATTGATGCAGTGCAGCTGTCAAGGTCGGATGACAATTTGAAGAGAGAGTGAGGAGGGGGGCATGTAGAAGGGGGCTAGAGAAATTCATAAGACTTGATGGAGAGTGACAGGCAGGAGAACTCCCACTCTCACTTATGGGCAAATCCAGAGTCGCAGCCGCATCCTCAAGGGGGTCCCCGGCTTTAAGTTTCTGTAGGGGGAGGGGTGTCTCACCTTTCTCAGCGCGCACCACTTACACTAGAGGTATTTCTAGCAAACTTTGAACTCCAGGCTCCACTCGGAGCCTCTGGGGCGTCGCAGGCGGACTCCGGGCCCAGGTGAACCGCAAGCAGGGGAAAATGGTAAGGAACAGAGGGCAGGGCATCCAGAAGACCCTCAGAGGCGCGGGCCCACTGCCCGCCCTCTCCCATGGTCGCCCTACCTGTCCCGTAGCCCATGCTGAAGATGGCCCACCCTCTCGTAGTAGTCGGGGCTCGCCAGGGGTGCTGACGAGGCGTGGGCCCGGTGCATGTTGCCACCACTTCACCCGTCCTCTTCGCCTCGCCGCTGGGCACGGGATGGGTCTCGGTTGCCCGAGGAGACCGCCCCAGCATGCACTGCGGGTAAACACGCGGCCAGGCCTCCTGCCGGGGGCGGGGCGACGTGGGGCGGGGCGAGATGCCTAGCGGTGAGGGGCGGGGCTGGGCGCCGTAGAGGGCGAAGGCAGGACGTCACGGAAAGGCGGGGCAGAGGTCTTCCGAGAGCTGGACTAGTGCCGGGCAGTGGTGAATGTAGATCCACGGCCTCTGAGCCCACGGGCGGAGACTACAGGCAGATGGTTGGGTAAGCGGCCTTGAGTCCTGGGTGTGCTTCCCTCTTCTCCCCCGTGTTTCCCTTGCCTCATCCTTCGGGATTTGCACAAATTGCGTTACAAAATGCCTTCTCTCGCTTCCTTCCACTTGCCCTCCCTCCTTTTTTCTCAGGATTTGCTGAGAGCCAGGCACTGTGGTAAGCTTGTTTCCCCACCAGCACCTAAAAGCAAAACAAATACCACACAAAAAACAACCCCAAATACTGCTGTATTCACCCCCTTACTTGAAAACTCCACGCTGCCTCTAAGGATATGTTTAGTGCTGCAGGTGCTCATGGGTGGAGAGGGAAAGGTTGTTAACTAGTTGCTTGGGAAACAGACATTTATTTGTGCAGACCTCTCTGATGGACAATATTCCGGACATCCTGTAGAATCCTCCAGCAGAAGCTGTGGACTCAGACAGCCTTGGCTCAGATCTCTTCTTCCACTACCAGGCTGTGGCCACCTGCAAATTACCTTCTTCACTGAAGCCCAGGTTTCCTTATACGTAAAATGATGAGGCTGTTACAGCAGGATTAATTTAATATTAGATTAGTTAATATGTGTTATTGATTTGTTTTTGTTTTTGTTTGGCTGCGGGGGAGGGGTCGTACCGGGGATTGAAACTCAGGGGCACTCCACCACTGAGTAACATCCCCACCCCTATTTTGTATTTTATTTAGAGACAGGGTCTCACTGAGTTAAATAGCATCTCGATTTTGCTGAGGCTGGCTTTAAACTCGTGATCCTCCTGCCTCAGCCTCCGGAGCTACTGGAATTACCGGCGTGATGGCACATGCCTGGCAGTGTGTTATTGTTTATAAGAGGGCCCAGCACATAGGAAGCATCAGCTTTTACAACACCATCATCAGCATGACAAAAAGCTTCCTGAAGAAAGGCAACCATATTCTAAAACCCACAGGGCAGAAAAAAAAAAAAAGAAACTTTAATCCCTTATTGTTCACTTCTTTTGGTGATTCAGTTATTAATTTCACTTATGTGCAACTTGTGACTTACACTAGTAAATTGATCATTAGAACAGGAGACACTCAACAGTCAACAATATAAAATCATAATATTACTTAGCCTTTCTTTCACACTCCAGTGGTCGAAGAGCAAGAAAAAGGATGAAGGTCCTCCTACCATCTGCCTAAATATGAACAGTTACAAATCAAGATAATAAACTAAGTAAAAAAGGATCTCTTCTCATACATTGACCCATATGCTCTCACAAAAACCTGGAAATCCAGGGTGGAATTTCATTCTGACTCCTTCCCTAGTCTACTCCCTAATTTCTCACCCCAGGCTCAGTCTTGCACCATGAAGGACCTCACACAGGGGCAAAGATATATGTGCCTTTCCTGCTCCCCACACCCACAAATCCCAGCTGTTTACATGCCTACCTTCTCTTGGCCTAAGGGTGAACTTCAGGTTGAACTTCAGTGAACCAGGAAAGAGGGTTTTTGTGTTTGTTTGTTTATTTTTTTCTTTTTGTAGTTGTAGATGGACAGCATGCTTTTGTTTTTTATTTTTATGTGGTGCTGAGGATTGAACCCAGTGCCTCACATGTGCTAGGCAAGCACTCTGCCATTCAGCTACAGCCCCAGCCCAGGAAAGAGGTTTTTGAAGGCCTTGGAAAGTAGCTTCTTTAAGCAGGAATCAGGGAGTGGATACCTGTAATGTGTCCTACAAGGGAATATGTGTGTGTAAGTTTCTGATGGCATGTCCTCTGACCCTGGAGCCTCCTTGCCTTGTTCAAATAAGTAGCCAGAGGAGAGTCAGAACAGGCTTATAATATACAGAAGCTAAGGGCACCGTCCTCTTGCCCAGGTCTAAGGGTAGTAGTGATGTAACTTTATTTAGTTGCTATATGAAATCATTGTATCAAATTGATTCTGTGGTAGTATACAACTGTTGATTTTATTGATTTTAGTGTGACCAAAATTTTACTAATAACCCTCACCAAAAAAATATTCATTACATTTTTAGGATATTTTATTTAGGTCCACCCCCACTCAGGTTAGCTTTCATCTCAGGGGGAGATGAAATTCCCAAACAATATAGCTATTTTATAATTATTTCCAGTAAATAGCATAGAGGAAGCAGATGATACAGATTTAGTATCATTTATTAGGATGATATTAGCCATTTATTAGGCCATTTTAGGAGAGTCTAAAATTAAGTATAATTCAATAATAAATAGATAATTCAAAATAATGACAATTTGCATTCTATGGTTAATTCATTAATACCATGAAAATCTAGATGGAGGACACCCTCTACTAACAATACATAGTGAATGAAAAATTTCTAATGTGTTTATGTTAAAAATGTGCATTCTAAATGGTGACAGACTTTAATAATTCAGGGTTCTTCACTTTGAATATTTAATTTGCTGGGGAAATCTCTTTTAGTATTTTTCTTCAGTTTTTTTTTATATTAGAATAATATATAATATTATTTTAATATAAATATAAATTATATTTATATTTATATTAATCAAAGCTGATTACTGTAAGCAGCTCTGCTTTTAGCCTACCTGGACTGTGAGCCATAATCTGCTAGATTGTCAAAGGCTTCCTATAAGACTCATGATGTCTTAGCTAGAGACGAGGAGGAGGAGGAGGAGTCTATCCTCACCCCCTTATATTAAAAAGGAGAAAAAAAGTTCTGGAAGAGTAAGGGAGTTGGACAAGGTCATATAGCTTTTGATCTGTGTAAAAATTCTAGTTCAAAATATGTGTCCCTGATAGCCTTATTAAGCAAACAGCAAGGGAAACCCTTGTTTTAGCTCAGTAATCATGTGATCTTATGGTAAACCACATGAAATTGTCATTTTTGAAACTCAAAAACAATTAAATTAATGAATGAAAAAGTTGGCTTTAGAGATATATTAAAATTAGAATTTTACATTTTAAAATGCATTTACCATGTACTTTTCTCCCTCCCCCCCCCCCCCCC
>NW_026000026.1:45182746-45244428 GCF_001458135.2 Marmota marmota marmota | reverse complement strand
CCACTAAATCCTGTATATCTGAGTCAACAAATTGGATATTGTATTAATTTGCTAGGGCTGCCATATCAGAGCACCACAGACTAGGTGGCTTAAACAAGACGATTTATTGTGTCACAGTTCTGGGAGCTAAAGAGCAAGGTTAGGATATCTTCAGGGTTGGTTCTTTCTGAGGGCTGTGAAGAAGAATCTGCTCCATACCTCTCTCCTATCTGCTGGTAGTTTTCAGGTAATCCTTGGTGTTCCCTTGGCTTATAAGCACATCCCCTGCCTTGATGTTCACATAATGTTCTTCCTCTGTGTAAGGGCACCAATCATGTTAGATTAAGGGCCCATCTTCCTCCATTATGATCTCATTTTAACTAATTACATCTACAATAACCCTATTTCCAAATAAGGTCCTATTCTGAGATATTGAGAGTTAGGACTTCAACATGTGTATTTTAGAGGGGATGCGATTGAAGTCATAAGAGATGGGAAAAATATTTTATCTTTTAATCACTATTGTATCCTATGCTTTGGAAATAGAGATATGATATCATATATATCTGTGTATGTAACTCTTTCTGCCATTGAGGACTTATACTGATGCAAGCATTTATTGCTTCATTTAAACCTATGACATTCCTTTAAAGGATCATAATATTAAACAACTGCCCTAAGATCACATTACGAGTGTGTTGTCAAGCTAATGCTAGTGATAGGATTTGGACACAGACTTATTCCAGAGTCCATATCTCTTATTCTTCTTTTATTTAAATGTATTTTTTAGTTGTTGATAGACCTTTATTTTTACTTATTTATATGCGGTGCTAAGGATTGAACCCAGTGCTTCACACATGCTATGCAAGTGCTTTACCACCGAGCTACAACCCCAGCCTTCTCTCTCTCTTTTTTTTTTTTAAGTTTTCGGCGGACACAACATCTTTGTTTGTATGTGGTGCTGAGGATCGAACCCGGGCCGCACGCATGCCAGGTGAGCGCGCTACCGCTTGAGCCACATCCCTAGCCCCAACCCCAGCCTTCTCTTATCCTTCTTTTTATGACCTTGAAACTCATTAATTGACATTTTTAATTTCTTTTTTTAATATTTATTTTTTAGTTTTAGGTGGACACAATATCTTTATTTTATTTTTATGTTGTGCTGAGAATAGAACCCCGTGCCTCATGCATGCTAGGCAAGCATGCTACCACTTGAGCCACATCCCCAGCCCTTTAATTTCTTTATATGATATATTAATCTGTTATCTATTGCTAATAACAAAGAACCACAGATTGGGTAAGTTTTAGAGAAAAGAGTTTTCTTTTGGCCTATGGTTGAGGAGGCTCAAAGTTTAGATATCTCCTGTGGTTTGGCCGCTGCTGTTGGCCTTCTTGCTGGCAGGGTCCCAAAGTAGCACACAGCATCAGTTGGCAAGAAACAAAGAGCACATATGTGAAAGTGTTTCTGTTGTGGTCTCTTTCTTTTTATAAAGCCACCAGGATTCAACCACAGGGGTACCACCTTAATGACTTTATCTAATACTGAGCACCTCCCAAAGGTCTCATATCTAAACATCTTAGTCAGATTGTTTCCACCCTCCTAATGCTGCACAGTGGGGATGAACTTTCAATACATAAAAACTTGGAGGACAAATTCAAATCATATCCAAATAATTTCATATTATATGTAAAACATATACTATGTGATCCTTAAGGTTTTTACATATAGGTGATTTATTGTTTGGAGAATAATATACATTAACATAGAATGCATTTTTCTACATACTATGATACAACATTATGTGTTCAATATTCTGTTTCATTTTTCTCCTTGAAGCTCAGAAAAACTATATTTTTCATTATCACTAGCAGTTACGTGGGTCTACATGATCAAGTTCGGCCAATGAAATATGAGCAGAAATGATGTAGACACTTTCAGGCCTAGTCCCCAAATATCCCACACAATCTTTTTCCCCCAGTTTTCATTAGTTGTCTGGTTAGATGCAGTGGATCCAATGGAGAACTCCTAGGCACTGGAAGAAGAGTGGATGACTACAAAGAGGATGTAAGTGTGACTTGAGCAAGAAATAAACCTCTGTTGTGTTGAACGACTGGTATTTTGGAGTTTTGTTTCACCGGCTTGCATTGCTTATCCTGACTCATACACAAGCATTCCATGGAGAGTATGAAAACACATCAAATTATCTTTTCACAGAATTCTCAAATGAAGATTTATGTGACTATACAGATAATAAGAGAAACCTCAAACCTAGAATGAGAGGATTAAGCAAGATATAATGAAGAACCATCTAGTATAGCTCTATCTAATGGGACTTTCTAGAATGATGGAAATGTTCCATTCTGCCTTATGAATATGATAGCCACTAGCCACATGTGGCTATTGTGCAACTGAATGTGGCTAATACAACTGAAAAACTGAATTTTTCATTTAACTTAATGTTAATAATTAACATTTAAATTTAAAGGACCACATGTAGCTAGTAACTACTGTGTTGGACAATGTAGATCTAAAGTGGAAAGATGGAGAAACATAGTAGAGAAAGAGAGAGGACTTTCATTGGGAAGTGGAAACACAGGAATTAGAATGGGTGATGCTGTCCTTGATGGGAGGTGATTCGGTCAGTTTTATGCATCAACCTATATAGGCCATGGTGCACCATGTTTTTGCTGAGAGCCACGGCCGAGTCTGTATGGCCCCTGGCATTTTGCCAACAGTATTGATTGACAGGCGAGGCATTACTATCCGCCTCTGCCGCAACTTTTGAGTTCTCGCACTATTTTGGAGTTCTTGTGGGGATTTCCGGGGATTCCCCGAGAGTTCCCATTGGTTGGGGAAGTGCAGGAGGAGGGATTTCCGAGAGAGATATTTCCGGCTGGGGGTTCCTGGAGAAGCCTCCTGGCGTTCGGGAGGATTCCCCGGGAGCTGTGTGAAGTGTTTTCCTGCAGTTTGAAAATAAAGTTTGTTCCTGCTTCAGTGGCTCGTGATTTGTGCCCAGCCAGACTGTGGCATGTTTTATTGAATATCAGTCTAGATGTTTCTGTAAAGTATTTTTGAGATGGGTTTAACATTTAAATCAGTAGACTTTAAAGCAAATTATAGTCTGTAATTAGTCCATTTTCCATTGCTATAACAAAATACCTGGAATTGGATACTTTGTAAATATAAGAGGTTATTTAGCTTACAGTTTTGGGAGCCTGGAAGTTCAAGATCAGGTGGTCCCACTGTTTGGGCCTCTGATTAGAGCCTAAGAGAGGATGGCGATGGCATCAGAATGTTGGAGCACATATGAGAGCAATTACATGGTCTGATAGGAACCCAGAGAGTGAATCAGGGGTCAGGCTCATTCTTTTATAATAACTCACTCTTGTAGGAACTAACTGGGGTCCCATGAAAACTATATTGAGCTCTTCTGAGGGGAGCACCAGCAATGACCTAATTACCTTGCACTAAGCCCCACCTCTTAAAGGTTCCAATACTTCTACACCACCAAATTGATGACCAAGCTTCCTATACATGAACCATTGAGGGACACACTTAGATCATATCCAAATATTATTTGATATGATATCAAATCATATTAAAAGCACCTTCTCTTATGTAGTGGGCCTTCATTCAGTCAATTGAGGATTTAGGAGAAAAGACTCATATCCCCCATCCCCATGATCTCATGAGCCTGTCCCCAAAATCTGTGTGTGTGTGTGTGTGTGTGTGCGCGCGCACACACACACACACATATTTCCTTTTGGTTCTTTTTCTCTGATAAACCCTGACTTATACAGGAAGGCATGATTACTGAGAGCATTTGATTTAATGACATTTGTAATAGCTAATTTAAGAGAATAAGAAGTAAGTTCACATTCCAATAAATAAAATGAAAACTCATGCATGAGTCCCTGACTCCTTTCCCCAACACTAATAATAATAATAAAATAAAAACAATAGATTTCCTCATTTTATTTCAAATCATATAAACTAGCAGCTAATAAATGGGTTTCTAAAAATATATGAACTATATGAAAGCCAAATAACAAATCAAATGCAGAATAATAGAGTAGTAGTAGAAAAATGTTATAGTTTAATGCTTGTTCTAACTATAAATACTGGTTAAATGAAATAGGCTCATTCTGTCTTACAACATTTGTATACTTATGATTCTACTGAAGTCCTTGAATTTGTGCTTCATGAGGTTTCCAGGATTATCCCTTTGTAGACAAAAAGGAATCAGCCTTTTTGACTAGACTTAAAGCTCCAAATCCTCATACCCTTTTCTCCCTGCAGGAGTGGACCTTGATGTGCCAAACAGGGACAGCTCTGCAACCCTGCATCCCTGGGTGCATGAGTGGCAGACTGTAGGTGCTGATCTCACATATCAGCAATCTTTTCAATGCCAAGATTCTCCTCAGAAATCATTTGATAGATTTCATAATTGCCACTTGGATGAACTTCTCATCAGGGTTCAACAAGTACTTCTAACTATAAAGGTTGGAAACAAAGGGATGCTCTAGACCTTCTCTTATGATTCACTCACAAGCAAGTTAAAACCAAGGAATTTTGCATAATAAATGCCATTTCATTCGTTAGCAATATGTTTATGTTTATAAGGTGTCAAGGCACTGGGTGTAGAATGTTCTACTTCTCATTGTCTACAATTATCCATGGGTCTTTGTAGAAATGTTGGCTTCATTCATTCATGGGCATCTCAGTGGTGAAGCTACACAGAACACCCTCCCCACTCAAAGGAATGCTTAACCATTATGTCCTTGAGAAGTGCTTGAATTCAGAGGTTGAGAATTTTGACTGAGGTGCCTCAGTGATGTGGTATACTGCTACCTCCTCTTACAAGCTGTGTGACCCTAGTTATACCTCAAATTCTTCACCTGTAGATCAGTAATAATACTCTTCCACTCAAGGTTATTGAGAGGTTTAAAGAGTGAACTGTGTGATGCTGTTGGAATCACACTGGGTAGAATTTGCCTTCAAGCAGCACAAGCAAGTATTGCTTTGTCAAGAGGCAAGAAGAATATCCCTTTGGGATTTTGGTAGGGTACATGTTCAGAGGCCTTGACCTGCTTTTCCATATAGTCTGTATCATTTCATGGTTTAGCTTCTCTCTGTGGTGGCAGCTTCCAAAAACTCACATATATGTTTCCATTATTATTTTTGAAGCCAAACGTACAAAATTCAGTTGTGAGTTGGAAAACACCATGAAAAATGTCCCTTTTTTTAATCCTTATTATCAGCCCTTCAGTATTTTTCCCATTGTGTGTGTGTGTGCGTGTGTGTGTGTGTGTGTACTGGGCCTTAAGCATGCTAAGCAAGCACTGAGCTACATTTCAAGCCCCTCTTTTCTGCTTTCTTATTTTCCTTTTTCCCCCCCTGGTGACAGGGATTGGACCAGGAGCACTTAACCACTGAGCCATATCCCCAGCCCTTTTTATTTTGAGACAGGGTCTTGCTAAGTTGCTTATGGCCTCAGTAAGTTGCTAAGGCTGGTTTGAACTTGTTATCCTCCTGCCTCAGCCTCCCAAGTCACTGGGATTGCCTGGCTTACTACTTCTTTTATGTGGCCTTCCTAAGTTACTCTAAGCACATGGCTGTATTATGTCTGTGTACATATACATGTGTGTATGTTTGTATACACATTTCAATATCTAGTTATTATATAATTTTAAAATGTAAATGAATTGTGTTGTTGCTTAATAATAAAGTGATTGCCCAGTATGCACAAGATTCTGGGGTCTACCCCACCACCACCAGCCACACACACATATATTTTTTATATAATGTATGCCAATGAGATGCCCAGCATTGATGAGTGGGTAGATTTAAAAGCCTACTACTTAATCAAGATGCTGCTGTTCCATTCTACATGGTCCCTTAGAGGTCCTCAGTTGAAATTAGCCACAGCTGCCCACAGTAGTAACCTGCTCATTTAGGTGCCTGATATCTGGCTTTCTTCCCTTCTCATGCCCTCTCTCTCTTAATCACTTCCTGGGATCGCCTCCTAAATGAACTAATTGTATTCAAAAATCTTGTGTTAGATCTGCTTTTGAGATTTGAAACCAAGACAGCTCATTTGACAAATGATCAAACTAGTGCATATTAACAAAGGTAAACTAAAAAGAAATCAGGTCTTCTGACTATAGACTATATTCTTTAGTCTTACCAGATGAGTAATAATACACTTGAAACAATGGCAGCATAATGCCCACTGGTCTATAATTGACACTCCTATAAACAGGAGCAGATATCAGGGGCCTGAATGAGCAGATTACCACTATGGGCAGCTATGGTTCAGTTCAACTGGGGACCTCTGAGGAACCATATAGAATGGAAAAGAATCCTATTGATTACGAGAAAGTAGGCTTTTTAATCAACCCACTCCTATCACCCATCAATGCTGGGTTCCTCCTGAGGTGTTAACTCCAACTACAGTTGTTTGAGGCCCTCCCAAATTCACATGTTAAAATCTAGCACTCAGTGTGTTGGCATTGAAAGATGTGGCATTTGGGAAGTAACTCGGTGTGATAGTAGAGCTTTTGTGAATGGAGTTAGTGCCTTACAAAAGAGACCTGAGGTAGACCATTTGTCCCTTTTGCCCTTCTGCCACATGAAGACCCAGCAAGAAGGCACCATCTGTAAAGTGGGGAGCCCTTACCAGCTACTGAATCTGCTGACACCTTGATTTATACTTTCAAGTCTCTAGAACTCTGAGTGATATTTCTGTTGTTGCCATAGTACCCATTCTGAGATATTTTGTTATAGCAGACTGAGTGGACTAAGGCTACTTCCTAGTATTTCCAATTTTCCATGTATTCTGTCAAGCAGTCCTAGCCCCAAAGAATATTCTCAAGCAAAGAATGCAGGATGCCCTTGACTGCACAGAAACGATGAATGAAACCTCCAGGAAGGGTCAAGGGAAAATGGACTCTGACAGAATCTGCTGTTTAAAAACACAATATACATTAGCTATGAATATAGCCTTTATCTCCTTAGTGGAACACTTTATGATGGATCAATAAGTATGGACTTTTTGAGCACTGGGGCTTAAAGGTACTAGTTAGCACTTGGGGACACAAAAAAGGGTTTTGCAGAGAGCGTAAAATATGAGTCAAAAGACACTGATGTGTACTGAGTGAGCGCTATGATTCAGTTCCAGATTCAGCTCCCAGATGGGCCTTTAACATTCAGGATCCCATCAATCCTAATGATAGCACAAAGTAAGCGCTTTTATCCTGAGACTTGGAGAGTTTATTCTCTTGTACAAGGTCCCATAGAAGACAGAGAAATCAAAGTTAACCCATGATCATCCACACAACAACTGTTCATTGTTTGAAAAGATCTAATAGGTCAGTCTAGAACAAGATACTCACTATAAAGATGGTGAAACTGAGGCAGAATACAGTAGACACAGTCACCTCCTGTTTTATCTATTGCTGTATGATAAGCAATATTTTAGATTACTTTTTATGGTTTTGTGGGTTTACTGGGTTCTGCTGTTTCTTGCTTGGGGCCTTTATCAAGTTCTCCAGGGAAACAGAATACACACACACACACACACACACACAAATACATATGCATACATACACAAACATAATCCTGATTTCCTGAGTTTCAAATTTCATCCATGGATTTAACCAATTGGGGATTAAAAATAGAGGGGAAAATGTGACCTTGTTGCTGACATATAGTATATAGTTAGGTCTACAAAGGTTGCAACTCTACAGGACATATACAGATTTTTTTTTTCTTGTCATTATTCCCTAGACAACATAGTATAAAAACTATTTGTAGATCTTTTCCATTTTTTAGGTATTCTAAGTCATCTAGAAATGATTTAAAGAATATGGGAGGGGAGCTGGACAAGCAGAGCCCTCAGTTCCATCTCTAGTGCAAAATAGAAAAGTTTATGGGAGGATGTGCATTATTTATATGTAAGTATTATGCCATCGTATAAAAGGGATTTGAGTGTGTGCAAATTTTGGTATCCTTGGAAGATCTGGGAACCAATCCCTACCAAGGAATGATTGTGTGTGTGTGTGTGTGTGTGTGTGTGTGTGTTTGTGTGTGTTTACATGGGTGCATGTGTAGAGTAATTGACTCACATGATTGTAGGGTTTGACAAATCTGAAATCTGTATGGCAGGCTGAAAACTCAGGCAGGAGTCCATGCTGCAGTTGAGGCAGAATTTCTTCTCCAGGAAACCCATTTTCTCCTCTTAAGGCTTTCAACTAATTCCATATTGCCCACCCACATTTATCAAGGATAGCGTCCTTTATTTTAAAGTCAACTGATTTTAAATCCCAGCAACTCAGGAGGCTGAGGCAGGAGGATCACAAGTTCAGAGTTAGCCTAGGCAACTTAGTGAGACCCTGTCTCAAAATAAAAAGAGTGGAGATGGTGGGGGCTGGGGTTGTAGCTCAGTGGTGGAGTGCTACCTTGTTAGGTATAAGGCACTGGGTTCACTCCTCAGCACCACATAAAAATAAATAAATAAAGTTATAGTGTCCATCTACAACTAAAAGAATATTTTTTTAAAAAAGATGGAGATGTAGCTTAGTGGTAGAGCACCCCTGCATTCAATCCCCAGGGTGGTAAAAAATCAATTGATTTTAGATGTTAACTACATCTATAAAATACCTTCACAGCAACACCTAGATTTGTATTTGATTAAATGCCTGGGGGCTATGGCTTAATCAAATTGACACACAAAACCAAATATTGCTGTGGCTCTTATGTGGTTAGTCAGATGTAGGCTGAATTGCAGTATTCCAAAGGCTCAAGTGGGCTAAACAGTGCAAGATGACTCACTCCAAAAGCTGCTGACTGCTGCTGGCTGTTTTCTGGGAGCTCACTGGGGCTATGCACTGCATGCCTGCCTATAGGATCCCCCTCCATTGGCTAGGTTCTGAAAGGGTGTTTCCATAGGGTATGTCTAAAGAGCCAGCATTCAAGAAACAGGAAATGGAGGCTACAAAGCCAGTAAATGCCTACACCTAGAACTTATACCACACATTTCCACTGTTTTCTATTGGTGGAAGCAATCACTCCACCCACTCATCATTATGGTTTGGGTGTGGATGTCCCCAAAAGCTCACATGTGAGACAATGCAAGAAGATTCAAAGGAAAAATGATTGGGTTGTGAGAGTCTTAACCTAATTAGTGTAATTAATTAATTCAATTAATTTAGAATTAATCCCCTGATAAGGATTAACTGAATGTAACTGAAACGGTAGGGTGTGGCTGGAGGAGGTGGGAATTAGGACATAGCTTTGGGATATATATTGGTATCTGGCAAGTAGAGACTCCTCACTCTGCTTTCTGATCATCACGTGAGCTGCTTCCCTCTGTCACACTCTTCCACCACGACTTTCTGCCCCACCTCAAGCCCTGAGGAACAGAGCCGGTCTTCTGTGGCCTGAGACCTCTGAAACCATGAGCCCTCAAATACACTTTCCCTCTACAGTTGTTCTGGGTGGGTCCTTTAGTCACAGCATCTACTTCTCAAGGAGAATGGCAAGGCTACATTGCAGACCATATGGGCTGGGAGATAAAGATATGGCTATTTTGGGAAAATACAATGGCTCTTGCAATTTCCATGCACATTGGTTTGCTATCCAGTACCTGCAGCTCTTTGCTTAAGGGCTTTCTTTAGCCAGAGTTGGCTCTGCCTCCTGTGGTGCCAGTGTGAGGCAGAATAAATTAACACCTACCTGCAGTATTGTTCAACCAATGACTGATAAGAGATGGATACTACTATTTCTTATCCCTCAAGCCAGGTGTCTACACTGCCTCCCAGAGTTCCTCTAGTAGAATTAAGTTCCAGTGCAGAAAATGGTAACTTGTGTATTGCTGTTTCCCTTCCTAGTTTTTTTCCTCTATTTCCCCTACTTCCTGAGATGGAGTCTAAAAACATCTACTTACATTCAAATCTTAGGCTCAGGGCTGTCTTCTGAGAGAACCCAGTTCAAGTTGGTGAGTGACCTCTCCAAGGTCATAAACCTGAGACTTGGGACTAAGATGAGATGACCTCCCAGTCAAAAGTATTTTTCCCTGAGACTGGGAGTGTAGCTCAGTTGCCTAGAATGAATGACCTAGGTTTTGTTCCCAGCATCAGAAAGAAAAGAAAGAAAGAAGGAAGGGAGGGAAGAATGCAGAAAGGAAGGAAGGAAGGAAAAGAAAACTTACTTTTTACATTTGTTATATTCTGAAAGAGGTCCAGAAAAAACAAAGTGTTCAGCTCAATTGATGGGGAAGGGTTTACAAAAGAGAACTATTCCAAAGTTCATATGTTAGCTATTTTAAGCAGTGTTGTTTGGAAGGAGCACTGGATTAGGAGTAAAGAAATTTAAGTTCTTGCTCTGGCTGTGAGTTGTAAACAAGTGCCATAAATTCCCTGAGACTTAGGAGGAGAAATTAAATTCTCATCCCCCATTCATATCTCTACCAATCCAGCAAGAGTGAAATGGAATGATATATGTAAAAGGCAAATTAATGGAAAGAATTGATTTTTCTCATTTCAGTGACTCTAGTCAACAAAAACTTTATTTTTGAAAAAAAATTTTTGAAAGTTTCTTATCTAGTCATGACCCTTATTCTACATTTCCGAATCAGACAATTAAAATTCTGCAAATCATGCTGTCTGGATAATTCAGATTGTGTTCAAAGTCCCAAGTTTTAAGACAAAGTGTTCAAATACTTTTTTTTTTTAAGTAGGCAGATGCGAATGGCCCACTTTAACTAGAAAGAGATCCTAAGATGGAAAGTGATCTCTCAGTCCCTGATAACAAATATTTCTGTCACTCTACAACATACGTAGGCATGAATTGCCTAGATAAAGGTGGACAAGATATTTTTTTCATTGGCTTATGAAAAAATATCACACCATATTATGGCTTCCTCCCCCGCACCCTCCACTAGCTTTGTAGGATTTATGAATTTTACCTAGCTCTGTGTGTCCGTATTTGTATGTGTGTGTCAGTGTGTGTGTTGAGTTTTGATACCTATCTCTTTGTGTGTTAGTGAACAGGGTAGAAAAATGCAGACAACAGACTAATAGGAGAGAAAACATCTCATGAATACACTGGGATACATTTAATATTATTGATGATATTCTATGATAAAACATAACCATGGGGTCAGGATTTATGTATTTATTTGTTTACTAAATTGATCACAGTTTCTGGTAGGAAAATTAAATGCAATTTAATGGCTAAGGATTTTGAACCTGATTTGGGTTGATATCTGTTTTTATTTTATATTTTAAAAAGGGAAAACAATTTGATTGGATCTAGGATTTGTTCAGAAACTTTGCTTACTAACTTAGCTAAATTTGTGGCCCTTTCCTAGGGAAATTGGCCTTCTGGTACATCCAGTTTAGTCTTATGCTAAGGTGGGAAGAGACTCAACATGGAGATTACATTTCTTCTAGAGATCAATTTCAAATTAAATATTTAAAAAAATATGTTGGTTAACAGATTCATAGCTACACTACCCCTTCAAGAGAGGTGGGGAATGCTTTTTGCTTATTGTTCTGCTGGTATGTTATTGTCTGAATACTGAGAGCTAATAACCCTTCTTTGTACCATGAAGACAGCTTTTTATGAGCACTTGCTTTTTGTATTTTGTGGAATAAAAACATAACTTAATTTTAATTAGTATATTCACTGAAAAAGGTCAATCTAATGGAAACAGGGAAAGGGAGGGAAATCATAGAAAATAAAGCCAGCTTCTAAAGACTTTAGAGGAAAACTCATCAATTATAAAATAAAAAACCCAAACTAAGCATTTAATTGAAAAAAGTTCTTTATTTTCCTTTGTTCACATTTGTAGTATGCGAAAGACAGCCCCATTTGAATTAGGGAAAAGTTATCCTTCGAAATGACTTCAGTGATTTGGCTCCATCTGTATTTCAAACGCATTAACTTCACACCATCCACAATGGGTAATAAAGATGCGCAGATTCGGGTCAAATTCATCCTTCTGAAAAACTGCAAATTAAGATGTTGATTATACACCACCGGCTGTCTTAATCATCGTGATCAAAATCCAAATATTAAGGAAAGGGGCCCTGGAGGGATGCGTTTGGGCTTTTGTCAAACCCTCCACCAAACTCTGAAGCCCAGCCTGTGCTTCTCCAAATCTTTTTCCGGGTAAGAGCCCCCATCAGCCTGCCTGGGCCTCAAAGTGATTCTCAAGAGTGGTTAGGGAGCCCCCCATCCCCCAAACCCAGACACACCCCGAGTCCCATGAACAATTCTGGGCTGTCAAAACACACGGCTGCGTGTTCAATCCCAATAACTAGCGGATGATTAATGAGCGGCTTGATAATTTAATATCGCATGTGATTAAATTATAAGGTGTGGGGGAGGGGAGCTCTGCACTATCTCGACCGCCGGGGCGGAAGCCGACCAGCCAGCGGGTCTCGGCTGCGCAGAGAGACGCGCTCTTCCTTTGCACAGTGCCTGGCTAGGCTGGGCAACCGCGAGTCTGCGCCTTCCCAAGGTCAGTGGGTCTGGGGAGGAGAGGGTGCATGGAGTGGGAGATGGGGGAAGCCGGAATGGCCAAGGGGAGGGGTAAGACACCGGACAGCTTGGGTTTGAGCCATAGAGCAGGGTGAGCCGCTGACTCTTCCCAAAGCGAAGGGAGACGAAGGGGCTGGAAAATGGCCCCAGGCAGGGTGAGAGCCGATTTTTAAATTCCACTTCGCTCCACCACAGAGGCTTGAAGAATTTCAGGGACTCCGAGATCCCCGGGAAGAGGGGGCGTGTGGCTTGGCCCAACTGGGTCTTTTCCGGGTCCCCACCTCCCTGCGCACCTTCGACTAAGAGAGGGTTCTCTTGCAAACAGGGCCCAGGTGGTGGTCAGATTGGGTCACTCGAAGCCGCGTATATTCCGCAGTCCACGGACCCCCAACCCTATCTAGTGGCACGCGGGGTTCACTCCATCCTGGGTTCCGGTACGTTGTGGGGGAAAACTGGGGCGTATGAAGCAGCACAAGAGCCCGAAGCTACGCAGAAGAGGAAAGATTACACTAGATGCAGGTTTCCTAGTTTCTAGCTCGACTCATTGGGGCAGAGGAGTATAACTGATGTACTGGAGGGACTCCTGGTCGTCGCTCTTTCCTCCCGAACGGGGAGTAGAGAACGAGTAGAGACTCGGGCGTGGCCACTCCTTCCCCTGGGAAAAAGTGTGAACGCAGAACCGCTCCAGGTAAAAGTACCTCGTTCGTAGTTTCACCTCGAACGAGGTAGGTGGCTGTGTACAGCGCCGGCTGGCTGTTCGCTGGGCACCGCAGCCTCAGAGCGGCACCTGAGAGGCCACTGCGGAACCCAGGAAAGATTTTAGGGCTTAACCTCCAGTCGGAGAAGGTAGGCCCCCCAGCAGGAGGGTCCCCAGAAGACCCTAGCAAACTGGACCCCCGGGGATTTCTCCAGACCCAGAGCTAGAGAGTGAAAATTAAAGATCCATCACCAGGGCCCCAGAGTAACCAGAGTCCAGGCCGTCCCCTGGTTGGATTTTCAGACGGGATATGGTATCCAGAAGGAGATGCCCGTGGACTGAGATCAGGGCCAGAGGCCCGAGAAAATGTCAGGAACAGCGCTCCTGAAGTCCTGGGCCTTTAGCTCCAGCTGCGATAGCCAAATCTTCTTCTGAGAAAGGGATGGCAACTTCCTAGGACCAGCTCCTTGGATATGCAGGAATGACCATTTCTTTGTCAGTTTCTTCAAATATTTGAAAATAGCACCAAGGAAGGAGGAAAATCATGAACAACCGAATGGGCTTGTAAATAGAGGTCATAGTATGGAGAAACACACACACACACACACCTACCTCCCAAAACACCCGAAAAGAACTGGATAAACTTGCCTACCTAGAGCAGAAACAAACCACACATTGATTTTAAGAGGCTCAGTTGAAATGCTCCAAATTAGCAAATCCAGGCTGTAGGCTGTGACTATAATTTCAGGATATCTGGTACACACAAAACTCTGGGGAAGGGGTAAAATCTGAAAGGGGACCAGAGGGGAAGATGCCCCGGAAGCCGTGCTGCGTTCCTGGACCGGGTGATTTTAAACTTGGATGTGCCTTTCTTTTAGGCCACCACTCCTACCGCATTGCCTGGGCCAACAGAATCCAAAGAGACCACTCCCCTCAAGGTACGTTAGTAATAATAAAAGAGGGTTTACCCATAAGGCTTTTGCAAGCAATGGCCTCTGTAGCCAAAAATAATTTTAAGGAGAGGCGCCTGGGGTATTTCCTGTGTGCCCGCTGCTGGCGTTCGACCTAGGGTACTCACACTCCCCAAGGTCGACAGCATGTTCCAGGGTGCCACTTTTGTCCCTGTTATTAAAGTAATTCCTTCAATTTACTCCTTGTCCGTGCTTCCAGACACAAGCTGATCTCCACATCTGGTTACCAAAAACATTGCGGGACCCGTGTCGGGCAACTTTAAAATTCCAGGGCCAATCTTTTTCTCCCAAAGATCCCACACACCTTAGAATAAATAACCTGTCTCTGGCAGACACAGTACCTTTCCCAGAAATTAAATTTGGGTTCTAGAAATCCGACCAAGAAGGTCGTAGACGTTAAGTATGCACTTGCAAGAATTCCGAGTTCTCAATAAACATGTGGGTGGAGGGTAGGGGAGATGTGGGGCACCAAAATAGGGTTTTTATTTCCCAGATTACCGATAATCTGCTGATTAATCAAGACTAGGACACTAACGATTCCCAAAGTTGATAAAGGAGGAAGAGTGAGTTTTATTTTGTCATTCACATTAGCATTCACTTCTAATGATTTCGGACACCTGTAAAATGATATCGAAATCAGTGGTGCATTGGATGGCATTGTTCGACGTTGCCAGGACGAGAGAGGTGCGCGAGTTGGCGCGCATTGATTTCACCCTTCACTCTCCGCCCTGCTGCCGAACACCATTTAGGCCAAGATCTGGTATAATGGGAAACACCATCAGCAGACAATTACCCTTTCAGAGGATTCACTTCTCCTCACAGACACTGTTATTTGAGAAATAGGATCATTTGATTTCATATTGCACTAAATAACACCCAGCCGGTTCAAATTGCCAGCTTCTTAAAAACCGCCCATTGGAATAAATTGCAGCGGCCTCTTTTGCTTTTCAGGGCAATACGATGGGCACCGGGCAGAACTTGTAAAAATAACTACAAAGTCACTACAGAGTCGTTGCTATTGATGAGAATAGCTCTGCCACCCCTCAGGCAAAGGCATCCAGCTACCCTGCCACCGCCCCCTCCACCCGTCAACTTTGGATGGTTCAACCACTTGGCTTTGGCATTAAAACGTACAATTCCAGCCACCCGGAGGAAGCGCTTCGAGCCACAAGTCGCAGAGCAAAGAAAGATGAGCAAGAGACACAAATTTCTCTCTCTCTTTTTTTTTTTCTTTTTTAAGTTGCCTGCAGGATTCGCATATTCGGAGACCGCTGCGGATTTGGGGAGCTGCGGCCCCGGCATGCGCCGAGTTCAAGGGTCTCTGGTTCTTAGCGCAGAGTGTCCGGCGGCCACAGAACCGCGCGGGTCCAGTCGACGCGCCCTGCTTACTGGTGCGCCCTCAAAGTCTGCCAAGGCGTGGCGCCCATTTTTGCTCTCACAACTGGCGCCAAGCCGAGAGCCGGGGCTCCAAGGGTCGGACCAAGGGGGCAGAAGGAGGAGGGAGCAGCATTCCGGTATTAGCGCCAAGTCGAGAAAGAAAGAAAAGAAGGCGAGCAGCGAGCTGCAGTTTGCTGCACACCCGCCACCAGAGACATTTCAGACAGAATTAAGCCTTTTGAAGTCGACCACTTACTGTGGTTTAATTGACACTGTTCAACTGAGTGACAATTGTTCAGTTGGATGGGGGCGATACACTCCCCGCTTATTTTTTAATACGCAAAATAAGATTTGACGCCTTGGTTCTTGGTTCTTTTGTGACAAGGGGCGGGGTGTATTTACGACCGCCAAATCTGTCGTTGAAGTACCCCCGCCCTATTCCCCTCCCTCCCGTTTCCGTTAAGTCTTTATTATATTTGTGTTAATGCACTTCAGGAAGGCCTTGTAAGAAACTCCCTCTCCTAAGCAAATTGAAGGCCAGATGCTGGAGCCTCACCGGTGTACCCCTATTTGGGGGCAAGAGCTGGAAGCACCCTTTTACCGGGTCTAGAGAACAGGAGCTTGTTAGTCTAGGCGTTTGGGGACAAGGTGGGAGACTTTCCCCTTCTTTGGCACTGGGAGGAGCCAGGGAGCAGGGAGTTTTGTGAGCCCAGAGGGAAGGTCCGTGAGCGACCAAGTTGCCCTTTCTTG
Organism: Marmota marmota marmota; assembly: GCF_001458135.2. Lineage (NCBI taxonomy): Eukaryota > Metazoa > Chordata > Mammalia > Rodentia > Sciuridae > Marmota > Marmota marmota. Next base: position 45,228,107 of record NW_026000026.1, on the reverse strand, counting down.
GATAGGCACAGGCTTTGGCTCTGGGGCAAGGTCGAAGGTTGCTGGGCAGACATAGGCGCTGTCCAACAGGGGAGGGGGGATGAGGAGCAGAAGGTTTCAGCATGCCTTCATTCACCACTAGTCCTTGTCTTGCGGACCCTAGCTGCTACTCTCTGTAGCGTTTCTCCAGGACACCCTTCTACCCCGCAGATAAGAGCCTATCCACAAGGCCCAAGTGTACCCAAGCCAAAATCTGGGCCACGGGCTTTGGCGCTTCACTCTAGATCTGGGGAGAACTCCACGAAGCCCAATTTCCCACCCCACCAAATCTGCTCCTGCTGTCCAAATCCAAGGCAGCCTGTGACTGACTGTCCAACAGAGCCCAGGGAGAGCCCCGGAGTCTGCTCCATTCCCTCGGTAACCCAAGGCTGTGGTGCCCTCACCTAACGCCACACTCCGCCCACCTGCGTGCCTCCAGCGGCGCCCGCACGCAGTGAGGGCGCTCCCTTTTAACTCTCCATCTCCTCCTGGTGGAGGGTGCAACCGAAGAACCCTTTCTTGCCGAGTACTAAACCCAAACAGGCGGCTTTTCCAAGATGCCAGGAACAGAATGGTTAAATTCGAAGTTCGAGAAAACTGCTCCGCTCCAAAGTTCACTGCCCTTGCGAACCAAACCACAGAGCTACTGATTGAATGGCCGCGCCGCCAACGTAGCGACTCTGACTTGGGTCCGGAGCCCGCGGGTTGGCGGAGGCTGCTATGCCAGCGGGCTGCTCCCCTGAGGACACCAGAGGAGACTCCAGGGACTGCGTGGGTGGGCCTTTCCCTCCGCGCGCGCCTCCTTCGCGGCCGGAACCCCAGCAACGCGTTAAATTAGGGTCGAACTCCAGCACTGGGTGGGGGAATCTTGTGTCCGCCCCGTGCAGGCCTGGGAGTCCTAAGTTAGGGCAGTGAGAGCCAGTTGGTGCGGCTCCTGTCTGCTCCGGCCACCAGCGTCGGCGGTGGCTGGCAGGTCAGCCCTTTTGCCCACTGTTCTGCCCCCACCCTCGATCACGTTGCCGAGCGGGTCCCCACGCTACCCTCCTTCGCCCGCGCTCCCTCCAAGTCGCCGAGTTTACCAGCGCGTTTTGTTCCCGTTTCGGATTCCTGGCCGAGGGGCAGTAACCGCTCTCTTCTCGGACGGACGCTAATCAAGTAATTTCCCCATCCCAGCCCCATCAAATTGCTCTTTAGCTGTTGAACCGCGGAGTTTTGCTCGCCTTTTCACATGCTAATCACGCCCATTCAGCGGCTCTCGGTGGGGCTGTTTGTCGCGGGATAAATCTCCTTGTTTGCCCGCTGCATGATTAATTGATATTGTTGTCTGGCTTTTGTGGGGACCGCGAGGAGCTGAAAGGCGGCGCGTCGTGACTGCGCTGGGGGCCGCTGGCGACCTCCTAGGGCTGCTGAGGTCCCGGCGAGGTCGGGCCGGGACTGATGACATTATGCGCCCGATTTGGTTTCCCTTATTAGAAAGATGATGAAAGACTTGGAAACCCCAGTCTTAGAACTCACCACCCGGGCGTAGAAACCGCATAGCGTTAAGCCACAAATTCAGACAAAGCACGGGCGTTTGCTCAATTTAGGGAAACGAGTGGGTGTCACTTCTCCACGCAGGAGACAATTAAATCTTATTTCGGCCCACCCGGGTTTTCAGTAGAATTGAACATGAAGCTGCAGAGTAGTTTGTTTTTTCAAACAAAGAACAGCAACAACATTTTTTGTTGGTTCCAGGTTGTAAAGGCTGGTTAAAACCCTTAAAAGGAAAGTAAATGGAAGTCAGTGTTCCGATAGAGACCTTGTAGGCAACGGTAGAGGAAAGCCATGCAAAGGTGCTTCCAGGTTGGACCCCGAGCTTTTCGGTTTGCCAAAACGCGCAGTATTAATTGGTGTCGCCAGCCACCGTGAAGCCCCGCGCTAACGCAAACTGGCGCTATCACTAAGACGCGAGTCCGCCTGTAAGCCCATGTTTATTTGACTTCACCGGTCCCTTTTCTTTGCTGCATTTTCCCGCAGTCCTCAGGTGTTCAGTCAAACCAACAAATTCCTCCTTCCCCTGCACCCCTCCCGCCTTCTCCCCGGTACCCTGGGGTTTTATCCTCCACGGTCGTCCCAGAAAACTAGGAGATTCAATTAAACAATTCCAGTTACGCGGTGCTCCTACTGCCTGCTTATTGCAAATATTTCCTTTTTTCGAGTTCTTAAAAAAAAAAAAAAAAGCAAAGAGAAGAAAAGAAACTGTCGCCTTCGCTTTCACTGAGCGCGGGGTAATTGATAGGCGCCATCAGAGGTCATAATTTGCATAAGAATTAAGAGCAGTAAATTAATTTAATATTCCGTGCACATCTCCAATTATTCCTGGAGACCTTTGTCTCCACGGCTGCCAGAGAGGGGATTCAGCTGCTCTTCAACCAAACAACATCTGTGCGGTTAATAATTTGATAAACAGCTCATACAAATAGTTTCTGAATTATCTGGCAGCCCAATGACTATTCAGTTTGGAAACGTTTTGGCAGGGTCTCCCGGAGTCCTCTGAGGGCCGTAGGCACCCGCCCTAACAAATGTCTTCTTATCTTTTAAACATCAACAGACGACAATGTGTAAAATAAGCCATTATCATTAAGTAATAACCCTAACCCTTAAATAAAAAATCCACTGGGGTCATCAAGGTGGTGCAGGTCCTCTGTTAGAGACTCTGAGATGCATAAACAGGCTGGGCAGTGGAGCTGAATGAAGAACAACCTGCTAGGAAGGAAAGACCTGGGTGTTGTGGGGAGGGCTGTTTTATGATTTTTTTTTTTTAACTCTTGAAATTGAGTGACTGGACTTGTGCTTGGAAAAATCTGCAAGGAAGGGCTCTGGGGGAGCTACTGGAAGGGAGCCAAGGTAGTGGGCTAGAGGGAGACCAATTTTTCACTGTATTGATTCTTGTACCTTTCACTTTTCTCCCTATATGCAGGTATTATTTATTCCAAAAATAAATATGTAAAAATAAGTTGAATCACCATAAAACAGGGGTAAGTTATTTTGGGTGGGAGTAGTCCTTAATTGACTTGTCCTCTTTGACAGGGCTACCTTCCTTCCTACCTTCACCCCAAGATGATCCACCCTCATCCTAAAAGCAGCTTCCCACAAAGCATAAATATGTGGGAAGACATATGGAGAGGGCACACATTTTCCTACACTTCAGCCAAAATATTGTGTTGTCCCAAATATGGAAGGAGCACTTGTAGAATGATGCTGTCCTGTGTCCAAACAGGCCCAAATTTAGATACTTCCCCCTTGCTATCCTTCTTTATTTGAAGATTTTGTGACTTCGATTATGGTCTTGTGTATTTCTGACACCCGTAGCAGAGCCTGTTCCTAATAGGAAGTCTAGAAAGGAACCATTTGATTTTGAATGAGATTCAGACTGCTCAAATTCTTGCATTCTGCACATTGCAGCTCTGTGGACTACAAATCTGTGTTTACCCTGGAATTGTTCTGCAGCGACTTCAATATAACAGAATGTTGGAAGAGGGTCTTTATCTCTCTGTCTATGCATTCCCACATGTTTGATGTACACACCTCATGCATTCAATATTCTACTTTCTATTTCCTATACTGCTGACAATCTAAGTACTTGAAGCCACTGAAAACTACCCAGAAGTTCTGAGTAGGGTCGAAGCAGTAATATGATAGAGTTTTGTCCTTGTACTCTAATGAGCCCTGGTAGCATCAAGCTTTAAAGATAGGCAAACCCTTCAGTCTATAGGTCTAAATATACAACTTTACAATGAATACAAGCTTGCCTGGACTCAATTGAAGAATTACTTTTCCAGAAAACAACTCATTGTGTGATACAAATAGGACAATAGCATTTCTACTAGGCATATTCATTTCTATATTTAACATTTTCTTCTTGCATTTCATTAGATTTTTCCCCGTAGAACTATAGACACCACCAGGCCTTGTAGGCTTTTATATGCATACAAATCATCTCTGTTATTTATGATGGGGGGGTCCGTCTGCATCCTTTTATTAATTTCTGACTTTCATTCAGACTTCTCTAGTCAGCAGAGTGATTTGAAAACATTTCTTTTCTTAAATGGAACATTATCAATTCTTTTGGGAGCCATTCTAATTTTAAACACCAACATATTCAGTTTCTTAATCTGCAGCTCTGGTGTTACTCATTTTTATGCACACAACCTACCCCCTTTGGCGGTAGTTCGTTTATGCTCCATATTTATCTTCTTTACATTTGTTTGACTATTTTTCAAAGCAGTATATGGGCAGAAAATGGCTATTAAACAAGAAGGCAGGGAACTCTGATTATATTTTTGACTGTGTAAGTAAAATCACTGAACATGAAAATTTTGAGATTTTTTTTTTTTCTACTAATGAGCCCTCTCCAGAAAAGCCGTCTGGATACCATTAAAGTTGATGAGTTTAGAAGGATTATCCTGATAAATGCTTGGCTTTTTGGTGATTAGACACATATTTTCAAAACAGTCTACTGAGCTAAGGTCTACATTTGGAAGGAATCTTCTGGTTATACTCATTTATTGACTATACTCATTTACTGAATATAACCAGAAATTGTTGGATTAAAAAATCCAGAGTACTGTCTTTGCATATAGGGTTCAATAGAGGAAATTCCTACTCATGTTCACATGCAATAAAAACATTGGGAATATAATAATAGGTGGTATTCAATAATGATACAAGCCATGGTGATTTCCAACATATCTATAAAAGATGCATAACCTTTTATCTTGGGGAAAGTTAAAGAAGGGCCATAGGACAGAATAATGATCTAAAGACTCAGTGTAATCTCTATTAGGGTAAAATTTCTCTCCCCTTTCCCTCCCTGGTGCTGGGGATTAAAGCCAGGGCCCTGGGTCGTGTGCATAAATGCTCTACCATGAGCTACACCCCTGGCTCCCCCAATTTTTTTTTTAATTTGAGAGATATGAACAATGCAGAGCTATTAAACAAATTCTTCCAATTCATTTACTCCCACTGTCTTTAAAAAATACAGTATATATATATATATATATATATATATATATGTGTGTGTGTGTGTGGTGTGTGTGTGTTTGTGTGTGTGTGTATCCAGTTTAAATCCAACTCTATAAAATATTGAATTAGAAAAATAGGTTAGCAAGTAAAAGTTATGAATAGGGTTCACTTAGATAAACCTGTTTGCTCTCATTTTCCTTTGTTTTAATATTTAAATGAACTGTGCTTAGTCTTCTAGCATTCCCCACCCCAGATACTGGGTTCAAAAAGGAGCAGCTGTGTTGGTTTGTAGAAGATAATTGGAAACTACAGAAACAAGACCAGTTTCTTCAGATATGACTGTAAGATGTCTCTTTACAACATGGATGTCAGTGAGCCTCCTGGTTCTTTCCTCTCCCACTCTTAGCCAGGATTACAATCAGTCAGGCTGAACTTCATATAACTTCAGGGGAACCCTACACACTATTGTCATTATAGATTGTATGTTTTGTAAGACACTCTTCTGAACAAAGCAGTACAGATGTCATTTTAAAATCTGTACGAAGGGACAACATGGGCCAGCAAAGAAACTGGCTAGCTCTATTTAAAAAAAAAAAAAAAAAGGGACACAGGTAATAGTGCAGTGTCCCGCCTTCCTCCACCAATGCATCTCCTCCCCCCGCCCCCTTGTACCAGGGATTGAACTCAGGGGCACATCCTCAGACCTTTTTTTGTGTGTTTTTATTTAGAGATAGGGTCTCTTTGAGTTGCTAAGTGCCTTGCTAAATTACTCAGACTGGCTTTGAATTCCCAATCCTTCTGCCTCAGCCTCCAGAGCCTCTGGGATTACAGGCATGGCCACCATGCCCAGCACCAATGCATCTTAATTAAGCTTCTCCAGGGACCCTCTCCACAATTGTTCTTGTTAACAAAATATCAGCAAAGATCTCTGAAAAAAAGGGCTGGATGTGGTTGGACATCCTGTTTCCTGTTGCTCGGCTCTGTCTTGCAAAAACTAAATTTAACCACTGATTTGATGGTTGTTACTCTGCTTTTGTGGTATAACCTGTAAAACCCCTGACTGTTCTAAGAAATGGGGCAAAAAGCACTTTCTGAGAACTCAAAAGAAAAAAAAAAACTACTTTTATGTAGACTTCTGCAAAAATGTGAAACATCAAGTCTTCCCCCTGCCCCTACTGGGTATAGAGTTCAAAGAATTTCTAGATTCTTGGTCCAGAGGAGAATTTCAGGCATTAGTGCTCTCTGGACCAGCCAGCTGCAGCCAATAAACCTTCTTCCTGAAAATTCTGTCCTACTTCAATAGGGACGGTGTGCCTCCTATGCTATTTGCTTTGGCCAGAAAGTTTAATCCAATAGACTCAACAACATGCATTTGAGACCTACTGTCTGATTGGAATCAAAGTGAAAATAGAAGGTCAAAAATGGTGGTGGGCAGAAAAACTGCAGGCATTTGGGTAGTCACCTAATGTCCCAGTGTCGCACACTTCTGTCTACCACTTCTCACCAATTTTTTTCTTGTTGTACCTATGGCTCCTCAGCTGAACAACATTTCCCAGCCTCCTTGGCAGTTATATGTGGCTCATGTGCTTAAGTTCTTACCAATGGCATGCAAGCAGAAGTGATGTGACTACTTACTATCTTATAGTTGTAACTTTCTTTTCTTTCTAGTTTTCTGGGGATGATGCTAACCCAAGTCATGTATTGAGGATGGCAAAACTTCCCAGAATGGCCTGGGCTGCCAAGACGACTTCCTAGAGCAGAGCCTGCCCTCCCACTCTGGACTGTAATATGGAGACAAGTAAATTTCTATTTTGGTTGAAAATCTCATATTTTGGTTCATTTTATTACAGCACCCACTCAAAGTAATCTACCTCCTGGCTTAATTTTTTTCGTAAATGTAAAATGAAAACATCTTAGTTTGGGTTTCTCCAAAAGCAAATAGTGTTTTGGAAGGTGATCTCAAAAAATACCAGTAGGGTTGAGAGAAAAAGAAGGGAAGGCAGCCATTAAAGTGGATCATACAGCAAATTACCACTCTGGGCAATTGGAATTTGATTCTATGCAGGAACTCTGAGAAACAATATAAAACAGTTGCCTTATGGTGAATCCATTTGAGCTGGGATATTTATACATGACTCCCCTCAGTCATTAACTGAAGGCTATTCTTTGCAAGTATGCCTTCCCCAGCACTTCCCCAGCCTGTTGCATAGACAGAATGAACTTCAGGGGTCAACAAATCAAAACACCAAAAAACAAAGCCAAATATAAAACCTCCCAAGCCATGAAATGCAGGTGCTCATGGTTGGACATTGACTGATATATCCTGATGTATAAGGGACAGGACATTGACAGCACCTACTACAGAGGGCACCAGATGGATAGTCTTGAAGATCTCTTTCCTGCATTAAAGTTATTTGGGCTCAATTTATCAATCTATATTCTTCTACTTGCTCATCTGAAATGCCTGTTCTAGCCAGATTGGTTTACTCAATTTCAAGCTCCCCAAATACCATATGAATTAATTTTTATTTTATTTATGCCATTTTTTAATGTGGAAAGCAGCTTATCACTCTTATATTTCCTTTAATCTTTCCTCTATCATGTATCTGTTGCTGCTTAGTCAACCACTCCATAATTTAGTGGTCACAATTCTGAGGGTCAAGAATTCATACAGGACTTTCTGGGCAAAATGAGTCAGCTGGGTTCATTCATGTGGAAATTCTAAGATAGTCTCTCATTTCCCAGGGCCTATATTCATGTGGCCTTTAATCATTCCACAGCCTAGCTTAGACTTCTCTAAGCATGACAACTGGGCTTTAAGAAGGAAGCAGTGGAATTTGCTAGTCCTTTTAAGACCTGTGTAACCAAAAAATCCCAGAATGTCACTGTGGTCTCATTTTATTGGTCAAAGCAAGTCATAAGTTTGGGCCACATTCAAGGAGGAGGGGAAATAGTTCTCCTTCTCTTAGTAGAAAAAGTTTCATGGGATGGAAGGAACTGACAGAGGCCATATTTCGATACTGTCACATTTATTTACCCCTCTTTCTTCTCATTCAATTCCCCAAGACAAATTTTTATCCTACTTTACATAGAAATTTTTCTTGTATTTCTTTCTTTCTTTTTTTTAAAACTGGGGGTTGAACCCAGGGGCACTTAACCACTGAGCCCACATTCCCAGCCCTTTTTTATATTTTATTTTGAGACAGGGTGTCACCAAGTTGCTCAGGCCTTGCTAAGTTGATGAGGCTGGTTTTGAACTTGTGATTCTTCCGCCTCAGCCTCCCAAGCAGCTGGGATTATAGGCATGCACCATCATGCCCAGCTAGGAAACCTTTTTTTTATAAGCTAGTCCAAAGGGATCTTCTATTTCTTCTCCTGCTCAAAATCCTGGGCCATCTTTTATTATACATACTTTCTATTTTTTCCTTAATCATTTAGTGTTGTGTGACACTCTATTGATGCCTCTTCTTAGCTCCTTAAGGACAGAAAATTCAGGTTAGAGATTGAAGAACCCTTGAAATGGTTTGGAGCACATGATAGCCCTTTTTTTTGGGGGGGGGGTGCTGGCGATTGAACCCAGGACCTTGTGCAACTGAGCTATATCCCCAGCCCACATGGTAGACTCTTAAGGCATATATATGCCAAGACATTGGCCATAGTAAGAGCTGAGGGAGAAAGTAACCAGCAAGCATATGCCCCTGTGTTAATACCTAGATTAGTAGATCTTATTTCTAGTATGTTTATCTAGAATCCTCAATTGCATATTCTGAAAACCAAATATTTCTGAAATCTTCCCAGCCTAAGTGAGACTCAGGTGACAGACATATCTACCTGCAGGAATGTCCACATTTGTGAATGGAATGAATTGCCAGGAAGGCTCAAATTCCATCCCTCCTCCCATGATGTACTATTGCCTACTTTTAAAATGTGACTACTACCTGTTGGCAGTGAAATTGGAAAAGAAAGGGTATGAATTTGGATCTGCATCTTAGTGCAAATTAACTGATGAGAACAGTGTTTCTTTTTCTCTCACAGAAGAAGCTGGAGCAGCATAGATGCACTGGAAGATTAGAGATCCATAATACTGAAGAAAGTGAACTGAGGAGGGATCTCTGTGGATGAGTCATCTGTCTTCACTTCAGCTAGACCAGTGATACAGGAGGTGATGCCAAATTATGCATTATACTGGGCATTAGAAAGTGGCTATCATTCTCAGGGACAGCAGAGAAAAATGGAACCATGAGTCAAGGGAAGATTCCAGAACCTATGCATGGGTTTGCAGTCAGTGGATGGATATCTCTCAAGTCTTTGGAATCCTGTCTCCTGTGTTGTGATTTGACTCTTAATCATTAATTTTCTAAAGGCCAAGTAAGCTTGTAGGATGATGGGCCATTATGAACCCCCGAAAATGCGTTTTGTTAAGTGTTTTTGTTTGTTTTGTTTTAGTAGAACCCTAAAGGAAGATTGGTGGACAACCAGGATGAATAGAAGAGAAAAAGACTGACAAGACTTCCTCAATTGCTCCTACTGATTAGTGGGGACCATTTCTATAACTCCTTGAACCTATTCTCCCTGCAACTCTGATCCCGATTTTTTATTAAATGGCTAAATTGCCCTTTTAGATCAAAACTTTCTTCACTATATCAATCAAAGAAGGCTGACTTCAGCCTATGCCATTGTTAAGGATATTGAATGTATCAAAGATGATGGTTTTGTCCTATTCATTATCCCAACTAGTAACTCTTTGTGCATCAGTGGCTGGCATTCAGAAATGCTTTTTTCTGGGTCCTTTCTTACTTTTTTTTTTTTTTTTTGGCAGTAATGAGAATTGAACCCAGGGCCTCATGCATGCTTGGTAGGCACTCTACCATTGAGCTATATCCCTAGTCTCCTAGGTTCTTGGAAATTTGTAATTGATGTTCTGTTCTAGAGGAGGCAGAATAGAACATGGGCTGTGCCATGGGTCACACCTGTGTTTAGATTCTGCTTGTGTCACTAGCCATGTGACCTTGAGAACACTGGAAAAGCTCTATTAGATTTGTGAAAACTTTTTCTCATTTGTAAAATGAGAATAGCAATATCTAAGTCACACGGATATTGTGAGAAATCCATAAATAAATGTATGCTAAGTTTCTAGAAAGGTCTCTAGCACAAAGTTGTATTTAATAAGTAAATGTATGTAAAATTTCTAGAAAATTCCCTGAAACAAACTTGTACTTAATAAATGACTTTTAAATCAAGGTACTTTTTTTAAGTTATTATTTTACCATATCATTGTACTTGCAGACTGTTGTACGCATTTCCATTACTCATCAGAAAATATAAGTAGGTACCTGAGACTTCTAAAAATGAGAAGAAGGCCAGAGAATCTGGGATTACTGGCCATTCTGTTAATTGAGAAAAATATTTTGGTACCAGTTTGGGGATCCATAAAGAAAATGAGGTGTTAAATATATAACAGAGTTGAGTTCTCTTTTATGGTTGAAATAACAGATGAGCTGGTTGTAAAAACTAGCAAAAGCTTCTGGATGGAAGTTTCTGCCTAGAACATTCAATCCTAAATGGCCTGTGGATCAGACATTGCTACTGTGACATCGTTACACTCTAAGTTTGTAAAGATTTAAAAGACATTCCTTTTTGATGACTCCTAGGTATTGAGAGTCATCCTTTTTTTTTTATTCTGAGTCCCAATCACATTGAGACTTACTCCTCAGATGGGAACCTCTGTAAACAGACCCTCTTGTTCCATCTTTATCCCTTGACCAAACTTCTCCACGGGCAATTATGTCTCCAAAAATAAACCCAGAGTAATCCTTCCAATCATCTTCCTCTCTTCCAAAGGCTATTTGTTGGTTGATGATACTACATAATCTGCAGTGCCCTTAAACACTTGGTGGAGCAAACATCTCTCCATTGACTCCAATTTAGCTGAAGCACCTGATAAGGGGGTCTTTATTTATTCTTTTTAGTCAGTCATTTGTCAGAAAGCCAGGACTGAGGAATTTCAGAAAGAATAATTCAGTGACTTTGCAAAATGCCTGTGTAAAAATTGAAAGAAAAAACATGCCTGGAGAAAATTAAAGATAATTACCACACAAATCTGGGAAAATTCTGAAAATAAATATACTACAGGTGTCATCTTTCCGATGGCAACCAGAAGTAAAAGTGAAATGGGCCCTCTTTTAAGATACAGTTAAGAAGGGACACAAATGTTTGGGGCAATCATTAAACCTACTCCACCAATATTCATGAAAACAAGTGAAAGTTGTCAATTCACAGCACTGTTACAGTCATGTCAGTACTGCTCAGTGGAGGGATATGTAAATCAGGTTTGGTTAATCAGTGCACTCAGTTCCAAACGATGGCTTTATCTTTCCTCTTTTTGGGGTGGAGGGTTTGCACAATCTCTTTACTGAGTTTTTAATCGAGTTGCTATTCTACTCTTCCTTTTATGGAGCCATAGAAGTGTCTGTAATGAAAGATTAAAATGGTCCTGTGCAGTGGTTTGCAGTGGCCTGCCCAAATAAAATATGACGGCTCTTGCATAGGGCCTATATGTAAGCAGAGGGGCTTTGGAACAAGCTGTATCACACTCTGCTGTGCATACTGATTGCAAATTGTGTGGGTTATTCTGGATGCAATAAAAGATGCAGGTGGTTGTATGTGTGTGTGTGTGTGTGTGTGTGTGAGAGAGAGAGAGAGAGAGAGAGAGAGAGAGAGAGAGAGAGAGAGAAAGGATTTCTTTCCCCCAAATGATTATGAACCTCATGCATAGTAAGTAATGGAGCAATGATGCTCAGATTTCCTGTAACAGAGGTAACTAATACACACACACACACATTTACACACACTGACAGGCTAATGGCTACTTTCCCAAAGAGTGGTTAGAAAGAAGTAGTAAATGGGACTGTGTTGATGCCAGGAGAAGACCTGGGCAAAGATCAAGATACCCAGCAACATATCGGATAACACATAATTGGCGGGTCACAGCCAAATGAGTGTAGTCACGCATCTCCGGGCAGGCCTTTGCCAGCGATAAAGACACTTGTAAACAATTCAGTCCCAGAACATGGCAATAATATGTTGATCCGGCGTGTAATGAGGTGTTCCTGGAATCAATAAGCAGTCATGGAGAGCAGGGAGCAAGGGCAGCGGCTGTCTTTTTGATGACCTTTCCTCACCACTGAGGACCTCATCTCCCCTGAAGAGGACTTTTCTCATTTTGCAGCAAGCTCGGAGCGTCAGAACTTCCATTCGCAGCCAGCAAATGAACAGCCAGGCCCTGCATGCTAATGAAGTCCAGGCTATTTTGCACCTTTTCATCCGCACATTATGCTCTTGACTCTGGAGAAGGTGGGAATTAGGCCGGACCCCGGTGTCAGACTGCCTGATGGCTCGGCTCCGGAAAACTGGTAATTGAAGCTGATGACTGATGCGAGGGAGGCCTGAATTTGGAAATAAACAGTTTCAAGCACTGCATGTCATTTCTAGAGAGACTGCTGAGAGAATGGAAATGAGCTCCGTTTCTTGAATCTAATGCAGTTTCTCAGCAGGAAAAACACCGTCTTTTAGACAACAATGCCAGTCATTAAGATTTAAATGTTCTGGCGATAATAGACGAACTGGCCTTCATGTTCACAAACAGCACTTATGTAAATGTCTTTCAACACCCAGATCTACACTTAATCCACGCCCAAGAAGAGAACTGTGTGGGAAAGCAGAACGGAATGCAATTCAGAGTCTATAAATATCGTTCATAAGGAGAGAGAGGAAAACAGTAAAATTGTTTGCTAACGTGTCATATTGCATTGCCTGTCAGTGCCCATGAAAGCAGCAACTCTCTGTTGAAACAATGGAAGGACATTCAGAAGTCTGCAGAGAAGCATCCAGAAGCCCCACTTTTGCAGATCATTTTTGCATTGCTGAATTTCATTCCAAATGACTAACATACCACCCTTCTTACATGGAAATGACAAGAATACTCTGCACCTATATGCAGAATCTATATCTGGACAGTAAATCTCCATGTTTAATGTAGCAGAAGCTCAAATCTGGACTTCCTATAATCAATTATTTAGTTTTCTCTTAATAACATTACTAGATTGTCACAAGACCCCAGACCAAACCCAGCAAGCTGTTTTAGTCCAGTCTCCCCTGTTAGCTGAGATGAGTTGGACATTGCTATATGCAAAAAGAAGGGCTCATAACCGAAACACTGGCTTTTGTGCTTTAAGAGGCCTTAAAAATCATTTTTTTACTATACATCCCTCCAGCCCAGTTCTTTCCATGCAGGTGAAACACCTTCAGGGAGAAAATTACGAGCCTGATGAAGAGAGAGCGAGACCACTGTTATATATCATGGCAGGCTGGGAGTGATTCATGAATAACCATCCGTTTGCTCTTTCCTCGCTTCCCTTCCCTACCAGAAGTGAGGTTTAGATATTTCAGGCCTTTTTCAATTTAATGGTGACATCCAGGATTCTCACAGGCAGTGTCTGGTTTGTTAGAAGCATCAAGGATATGAGCACAACTTGAGAGACACCGAAGGAGGCTTGGGTGTTATTGTCACTTTGGTTTAAAGGTAGCAAACCTATCTTGCAAAGGATCAACACTGAATTATTTCAACATTTCAAAACTATAGATAAGTAATGCATTTCTAATAGCATACTTGTGGATACTAGATAGATCAATGAATATTCAGCAATTCTTTGCATGAAATATATGAAACTCAATGAGAAATAGGTTAAATCTCAAGTGCATACAGGCATGCATACACACACACACACACACACACAAACACACAGTAGAGAAGCACACCTGCCCTTCACTGTGACAATGTTGCTCCATTCTGACTTTATTCTTGTGTCTCATGGGATCTCCCATGACATAATGGCTAAAAAAGAGGGAGAAAATTGGGGTCACTAAAATCTGATAATGATAACTACAGGCTCTCTCTGTGCATGGGGACACATACACTAGGAATTCAATATTCATATAATGATTCCTTCCATGTTCAGAGCAGCATTGATTTTTCTCAAAAAAGCTTTTATTTGTATTTTGTCACTGCACTTCTATTGTAAGCCTATGGCACAAGGATCAATTTTATTAACATGTAAGAAAAGGGAGACAGAGAGGAATGATGTGATTAAAAAAAAATAAGATCAACAGAAAACACAAAGGTGAAGCCAGTGGTGATCCTGGTGAAACCAGGATCAGAACTTTTTGTTTTCAACATTTGTCATATTTTTTTTTTCTATAAGTCCACACTCATTGGTGCAGATACTATCAGTAAAGACAGTTATGCAGTGTTAGCTACTTCTCCTTTCATCTTTCACAAGCACTACCTCTTCTATTGCTGTTGGGAAGTTGAAATTATTCTTACTTGGAGTTAAAACTTGCAACTCCAATTGTCTTGAAAAAGAATAGTCAGAGCAAGAATTTTCCAGTTTTTATTGGCCACTGATAGAGACTTGAATTAGTAATATCATCCCTTTTGAATGGTAACTATTTCTTGGGTAAGATAAAGTAACTCAATATAGTTTAAGGGTCAAGGACATGGGCTTAGCTTTGGTTCAAATCCTGGCTCTAACACTGCATCAGTTGTAAAAGAAAAGCAGAGTAGGTTTGTTCATATAACCAGAATTCCAGAAGTGGGTACTCTAGGATGGAAGAGAATAGGACATTGATGCTATCAATGTCCCTGGTTCCTTTGGATTCTCTACTTCACCTCTTTTATAATCTTAGTTCCATTTCAAGATTGCCTCATGGTCCTACCATGGCTGCTGCAGCTTTAGTCATTTCATTTGAAGGAGGGAGGAAGACAGAAGGATAGAAAGGTGGAAGAGCCAGACCAGTCATCATTCCCTTAAAGGAGGTTCATGGGGAATAGCTCCACCTTTCCCCTTGTTAAGAACTTAGTCATATAGCTATTGCTACCTAGAAGGAAGCTGAGAACTGTGAATTTGAGGGTGGACATGTTGCTGCTCCTACCACAATTGAGTTTTTTTTTTTCTTAACTAAACAAGAAGAGAACAGATATTGTGGAATTTGCAGGAAGAATTTGCTGCCACGAACAGTAACTGTGTGAATTTAAGTTCATCATTTAACTTTCAAGTCTCAATTTATTCATTTGTCACATGGGAAAAATAATGGCTCTTTCCCCACTACTATACCAGGGATGAATTGTGCTATAGTTTGGATCAGAAATGTGCCCCAAGACCATGTGTTAAAGACCTGGTCTTCAGCCCCTGGTGCTGTTGAGAAGTGGTGAAAGCTTCAAGAAATGGGGTCTAGGGAAAGGTCTTAGGTCAGGGGAGGTGTGCCCTTGAAGGGGACTATGAGGTGCCAGTCTCTTTCTCTCTCTTTTTTTTTTTTTTTGCTACCTGGTCACCATAAGGTGAGCGGTTGGCTCTACCACATGCTCCCTGCCATATTGTGCTGCCTCACCACAGGCCCAAAAGCAATGAAGCCAACTGATTATGCACTGAAACCTCTGAAACTAAGAGCCAAAATAAGCCTTTTCTCCTTATAAGCTCATTATCTCAGATGTTTCTTAAAGTAATGGAAAACTGACTAGCACAGGTTGTGAAGAAAAAAAGGTGGTCCCATGAAGTGCCAATTGCAGTTAGTTTCTGGCAAGTAAATGTTAAGATGTGGCAATCCAAGAAATGAGGTATGAAAATATGCTCAGCCTTACTAGATATTAGGAAAATGTGAACTAAAACATAGTCAGGACACCATTTTTCTCTTTGTTCCAATTGACAAAGATTAAAGAGAAGTATATGTATGAGGTTGGCAAGGTCATGGGGAAATGAACACTCACATAAGCTACTAGCAAGATGTAACTGGGATGATATTTTTGGAGGGCAATTTGGCAGCAATCCTCCCTGGGATCCACTCTATGTAAATATTTACACAAATTTATAACAAGTCCTGTCTGACAATAGCTATCCAAGCACCATATGTAATAAGAGTGAGGGTAGAGTAACTGAACACATCCAAAAGGGGAATGTTTCATTAAACAGTGGCACTTCTGTGCTGTGGCTTTCTAGGCAGCAGGTTGGAAGAGGGAAGATTTATTGGCATGAAGTGACAAGAAAAGGAAGGGAAGTAATGCCAAAACCCTTATGTGAAAACAAGTTGCAGATTGACATGTAGAATATTATGTCTGTCTACTGTCTCTCTCTACTATGTGTGTGTATATAAACATACATATATAATGTATATGTGTATAATGTATATGTATATTGGTTCACAAATACAGGAAGATAGATGGAAATACTTGTGATTGTATAGCTAATGTTCTGGAAAGACATGTACCAAACAAATCATGTTCACTTCTGGGAGTTGGCAAAGGGGAATGTCAAAGGAACTTCATCTTTGCTTTTGTCTATCTTGATTTACTTAAATGATTTTTTTACTTGCTCTTTTTTTATTTTATTGGTTGTTCAAAACATTACAAAGCTCTTGATATATCATATTTCATACATTTGATTCAAGTGGGTTATGAACTCCCATTTTTACCCCGTATACAGATTGCAGAATCACATCGGTTACACATCCATTAACAAAAACAGCATGGTACTGGTACCAAAACAGGCAGGTGGACCAATGGTACAGAATAGAGGACACAGAAACCAATCCACAAAATTACAACTATCTTACGTTCGATAAAGGGGCTAAAAGCATGCAATGGAGGAAGGATAGCATCTTCAACAAATGGTGCTGGAAAAACTGGAAATCCATATGCAACAAAATGAAACTGAATCCCTTTCTCTCGCCATGCACAAAAGTTAACTCAAAATGGATCAAGGAGCTTGATATCAAATCAGAGACTCTGCGTCTGATAGAAGAAAAAGTTGGCTCCGATCTACATATTGTGGGGTTGGGCTCCAAATTCCTTAATAGGACACCCATAGCACAAGAGTTAAAAACAAGAATCAACAAATGGGACTTACTCAAACTAAAAAGTTTTTTCTCAGCAAGAGAAACAGTAAGAGAGGTAAATAAGGAGCCTACATCCTGGGAACAAATCTTTACTCCTCACACTTCAGATAGAGCCCTAATATCCAGAGTATACAAAGAACTCAAAAAATTAAGCAATAAGAAAACAAATAACCCAATCAACAAATGGGCCAAGGACCTGAACAGACACTTCTCAGAGGAGGATATACAATCATGAAAAAATGCTCACCATCTCTAGCAGTCAGAGAAATGCAAATCAAAACCACCCTAAGATACTATCTCACTCCAGTAAGATTGGCAGCCATTATGAAGTCAAACAACAACAAGTGCTGGCGAGGATGTGGGGAAAAGGGTACACTTGTACATTGCTGGTGGGACTGCAAATTGGTGCAGCCAATTTGGAAAGCAGTATGGAGATTCCTGGGAAAGCTGAGAATGGAACCACCATTTGACCCAGCTATTGCCCTTCTTGGGCTATTCCCTGAAGACCTTAAAAGAGTGTACTATAGGGATACTGCTATGTCGATGTTCATAGCAGCACAATTCACAATAGCTAGACTGTGGAACCAACTTAGATGCCCTTCAATAGATGAATGGATTAAAAAATGTGGCATTTATACACAATGGAGTATCACTCAGCACTAAAAAATGACAAAATCATGGAATTTGCAGGGAAATGGATGGCATTAGAGCAGATTATGCTTATTGAAGCTAGCCAATCCCTAAAAAACAAATGCCAAATGTCTTCTTTGATATAAGGAGAGCAACTAAAAACAGAGCAGGGAGGAAGAGCATGAGAAAAAGATTAACATTAAACAGGGACGAGAGGTGGGAGGGAAAGGGAGAGAAGGGAAATTGCATGGAAATGGAAGGAGACCCTCATTGTTATACAAAATTACAATAGTCACTAGTATGGCAATATGTTAAATGATTTTTTTGAATGTACATTTTTCTTTAGGAAGTTCTCTATAGATCTCTTGTATTTCTGAATGTGTTGTGAGCAGAGGAATTGACAGTTTTTGTTCCAGACTATCTTTTCTTTTATTTAAAAATATTTTAATTTTATTTTATTAAAACAATTTAAACTAATGCATAAAATATAAAAATTACATATTAATGTGATGTTTTGATATATGTGTACATTATGTGATGTTTAAATAGGGTTAACTATATCTGTCTTCATTTATCATTTCTTTATGGTAGAAACATTCAAAATCCTTTCTTTTAGCTCTTTGAAGTATGTATTTACACATTCATTATCTATAGTCATCCTACTGTATAATAGCACACTAGAATTTCTTATTCTTATCTATAACTTAGGACTCATTGATCAGTCTCTCCCAATTCTTTCTCTCTATTCTCCACAGTCTCTCCACCATTCTACTCTCAAACTGAATAAAATCAATTATCTTCTCAAGGATGTTAGTATAGTGAACAGATTTGGAAGATAGAGAGGGCATCTCTGAACCTCTGAAGAGTAGCAGATTGGTTTCCTGTCCAGTATAATACAGATAATGTCTCCTTTCAGGACAATGTGTGAGTAGAATTGCTTTAAAAGACTGTGGTTTCCCTAAGCTAGAAGTTCTCAGATCTGATGCAAACCTACTATGTGTATATCACCTATTGGGCCACCCTTCATGTGACCCTTGTGATACTTTGGAGTCAAAGGGAATTGATGCAAACACAAAACTCATGATTCCTGTGAGTGATGAAATTCTTTATCTAGAATCAGGAATCTTGTGTCTTCCACCAGCATCCATGAGACTGTGGCAGGCTAAAATTTCAGACCCTTCACAGTTTATATTACCAGAAAGTATAATGTATGTATTGAAAAGTACACAAATGGTAAGTGTGCCATCTAATCTTCATAAAATGGACTCATATATAACCATCACCTTATCAAGGAAAAGAACATTACCAGCATGACAGAAGCTCCTATGAAGTCTCCTTCAATCAATACCCTCCCAAAGGTAACCACACTCCTATCTCATAGCATGGATTAATTTTGCTGCTTTTGAACTTTACATAAATGGAATCATACAATATGTATTATTTTTTATCTGGATTTATATAACATCATGTTTGCAAGGTTCATCCATATTATTATATGTAGAAACAGTCCACCATTATCATTGCTGGGCAAAATTTCATTGTGCCAATAAACTACCTTATAAATATGGCCTATTGTTGACATATAAAAAATATTTACATTATTTCTAGATTTTTACTATATAATTATTTATATTTTAAAGGAGAGCATATTATATGATTTTTATTATATAAAGTTTTTTATATAAAAGTTTCTAACGTGGACACAAATAAAAACAATGGTATAATGATGCCAGTATATACCCAATTTTAAGAATCAACTTTAGCTATTATCATTCTATTGTAATTACATTTTAATAATACTTAAAAAGGCATAGGCTACTGAAGAATGATATTGACCAAAATTATATTTTATATTGTGTTTTTGTATGAATCTGCAACAACAAATTCCACCATTATGTACAACCGTAATATACCAATAAAAATATGGAAAAAAGGCATACTTTATTCTTCCTGAGTTTACTTTTGAGATGAAAGTATCTTGTTCTCTATTTTACAATCTCTATAATGAAAGAATAATACCAACCCTCATGGTGACCTCACCCTGTCTTGTGGCTTTAAATTCTATCTTTACCCATTTAGCATCCAAGTTTTCTTCTCCAGCCCAAACCTCTCTAATAAATTTGACATATCAGATTGGACACCATTTTAAATCTAGTTCCTTAGAGGGGGGTTTGTGTACCAGTGATCTACAAGGAATTACTCTTAGGGGAAACATAAGGGAATGGGGAAAGCAGATGGGACAAAGGTGAGAAAATCATCAAGGTGCCACTTTAGGCAATGATGTGTAGTTTTCTATCAGCTTATCTCCCATGTTCTGGAGCACATGTGTTTTGCCAGTTCTTGATGCTTTGGTCTTGTTTACATAATGTCATTAATACATGACATTGGGACTAATGTGTTCTGTAGGTATCTGACCATTCAAGTCTCTATGGACTATAGAGTACTTGGTCCATAAGTTTAAGGAGGGAGAATTTACCTAGCCCTGGGGCATATTAAGTGGACACAAACTGCTTCTGGTACTCATTCTCAACATGTATGGAATAGAATACATTCTCCAAATCAATGGCAGCATGTTATGTCAACCTCAATTACAGTTTTGACTTGGTTGCATTTATACATTGTCCACTATCATCCTATAGGATTTGTGTTGTGTTTCTAAGATGGATTGGTGAGTTAAATGAAGATATAAGTGGGTACAATCCCTCTTTAATTTAGATCTTTAAGAGTGGATCTCAGTTTTTCCCATTCTCCCCAAATACTATATTATTTCTGATGTAACCTCTTGTCTAGGTGCAGAAGGGGCTGGTACTAGGTTTTCCCATAGTCTTCTCCACAGATAGCTCATACTCTACTGATAAAAGAACTAGTATGGAGATTGTGCCAACTACCAAATATGTCCATTTTATACTATCAACTAAGTTCATGGATCCAGTGGAGCCACAGGGAACCTGGGCCAGGAGTACTTATACTTAACTGCCCAAATCTAATCAGAATTCCAGGGTTATGTTTTGATTCTCTGGGTATCTGTCTTAGTTTGTATGTGCTGCTATAATAGAATACCTAAACAGGGTAATTTATGAAGAATAGAGATTTATTTTCTCATGGTTCTGGGTGCTGACAAGTCCAAGATCAAAACACCAGCAGATTCAGTGTCTGGCAAATGTTGCTTCATGCTTCCAGGACGACACCTTTGCTGAGTTCTCACAAGTCAGAACAGATGCAAAGGGCAAGCAGGTCTTGCCCTTTTTTTTTTTCTGGTACTGGGAATTGAATCCAGGGATGCTTAACCACTGAACCATATCTTCTACCTTTTTTATTTTTTATTTTGGGGTAGTCTTGCTAAATCGCTGAAATCTTTTATAAGGGCATTCCTCCCATTCAGGAGGTTGGGGCCCTCATGTCTTCATCATTTTCCCCAAAAGCTCTAATCCTTTTTAAAAATATTTATTTATTTTTTAGGTGTAGTTGGACACAATACCTTTATTTTTATGTGGTGCTGAGGATCAAACCCAGGGGCTAAGTGAACACTCTACCACTGAGCCACAACCCTAGCCCCAAAGCCCCAATCTTTAGTACTACCACAATGAGGATTAAGTTTCAACATGAATTTTAGAGAGACATGAATATTCAAAGCATAGAAGTATCACTCAATATGATGTTTCTCAGAAAAAGAGTGAATGCTGTGATGTGCTGCCCAGATCTCCGTGTTAAGACTGAGGCATTGAAGGGAAGTCTATTTCAGGTATGTCATTGTGGTTTTTAGTTATATTTCCCTGATGAGTGATGCTATTGAGGCTTATTTTTTATTTGGATATTTTCTTTTTGAAAGAGCCTGTTCAAGCCTCTTGTCCACTTAAAAAATTGGATTGTTTGATTATCTCTTCTTGTTATAAGTGTAATTTGTAAATTCTGCATAAGTGCTTTGTCAAACATAAAAATTGAGAATATTTTTTCCTATGTATCTTGCCTTTTCACTTTCTTTTTCTTTCCTTTTGGGCTGAAGGTTGAATCCAGGGCTTCAGTCAGGCTAAGCATGTACTCTACCCCTAAGCTATATACCTTCAACCTCTTTTCAATTTCTTAATGTTTTTTTTAAGGGTTAGAAGTTTTAAATTTTGATAAAGTCAATTTTACCAGTTTTTTATGGTCAGTAATTTTGTGTCTTATTTATTTATTTCTCTATTTCTCAATTTATTTTTGGTACCCAGGGATTGAACCTAGAGGGGTGCTTAACCACTGAGCCACACCTCAGCCTCCTTTTTAAAAATATTGTATTTAGAGACAGGGTCTCTGTAAGTTGCTTAGGATCTTTCTAGGTTGCTGAGGCTGACTTTGAACTTGCAATCCTCTTGCTTCAGTCTCTGGAGCCACTGGGATTACAGATATGAGCCATTTTCCCAGACTCCAGATCTTTTTCTTATTTATTTCTTTTCTTTCTTTCTTTTTTTTTTTTTTTTTTTTTTTGATGGTGTTGGGGATTGAACCCAGGGCTTTGTGCATGGGAGGCAAGCACTCTACTAACTGAGCTATATCCCCAGCCCTTATGTTTTATTTTGAAACAGGGCCTCACTAAGTTGCTGAGGCTGGTCTTGAACTTGTGATCCTTTTGCCTCAGCCTTCTGAGACACTGGGATTACAGGTGTGTACTTCTTTACTAGGCTGTGTCCTGTTTAAGAAATCTTTCTCTACTCCAAATTCACAAATGTGTGTGTGTGTGTATGTGTGTGTGTGTGTGTGTGTAAACACATATATGTATATGTGTTATGTATATTTATGTATACACAATATATATGGCACACACACACACACATATATATATATATGAATGTTTTGGGGTTTTTTGGATGGTGTGAGGTAAGAGGTCAAGTCATTTTAAAAATATAGATTTCAAATTGTTCCATATTATATATTTTAACTAATTCTTTTTTCCTTTTGAACTGTTTTGGAATCTGCTGAAAATTAATTGAATACATTTGTGGGTCTATTTTTTGACTATAGTCTGTTATACTGGACTATTTGTTTGTCTTTACACCAATACCACACTGTCTTAATTAATGTAATTTTATAGTAACTCCTGAAATCTGGTAGACCTCTTACTTTTCTCTCTCTCTTTTTAAAAATCATGATTGTATTTGCTAATTTAGGTCCTTTGCATTTCCATATACATTATAAAATTAACTTCTTAATTTCTAAAATAAAATTTGCTGGGGTTTTGATTAGAATGAATAGATCAGTTTGAGAAGAATTTCCATCTTTACAATGTTGAATCTGCCAATCTGTTAAAATGGTATATTTTTACATTTATTCAGATCTTTAGTTTATTTGCACAATTTTATAGTAATGTAAATGTCTAGCACATAATTTCTTACATTCATTCCTAGGTATTTGATTTTTGATACCATTGTAAGTGGTATTTAAATAATTAATTTTCCAATTGTTTATTGCTGGTATAGTAGAAATAAAATTATTTAAAAATATTGAACTTATTGAACAGCCTTATTTGCTTCACCCATTAGTTTTTGTAAAAAAAATATTTTGTTTTAGTTGTAGTTGGACACAATACCATTATTTTGTTTTTATGTGGTGCTGAGGATGGAACCCAGAGCCCTGCATGTACTAGGGAAGCGCTCTACCGCTGAGCTACAACCCAAGCCCCTTCACCCATTAGTTTTTATTTTTTACAGATTATAAATTCTTTGGATTTTCAGCATAAATGATTGTGTCATTTATGAATGAAGACCAAGATATATCTTTCTTTTTAGGTGTTGATTCATTTGCTCGTTGAGCTTGCCTTTTCTTTTTTCTTGTTTATTTTTCTTATATGCTTGTTGCTTTTTGAAGGTCTTCTCATCTTTGTTTTCAATGAGTCAGTCCTACCTGTTTTTGCTTGTCTCCAGTGGGTGAAATATAGAAATCTAGAACAACTTCTTCATTTTTGGCTTAGGCAGCAGTGTAGGAGGCATTTATCAATATAGCAAATGCTAGATAGAGTGAGAAGCAGGTTGGAAAGGAGAAGGTGGAGATTTGGGATTTACAAATTTGAGATGCCTATTATCTGTACATATTCACCAGCCACTGGTAGAGAGCTGACATCTTAGAGAGGCCAGAGTGGTTTGTTAGCCCTCAATATATATGTGGGATTGAATATGTGGATAAAGTTAACATTACCCATAAGATTGAATAGATTGAAAAGAGAGAAGGAGAAAGGATAGAGCCTTAAGGAACACTCTTGACAAGTGTCCATTGGATTTGCTAATTAGAAAGTCATCCAACAAAGCAGGCTGAGTGAAGTTATAAAAGTTTTCTAGGGAGTTGCAAGGGAAGTGTGGTGGGATGAAAAGAGAAAAATGAGTGGGCAAAGGGTTGGACAGTGGAATGGAGATTGTGAGGCAGATGAGCATGGGTGAAAAGTGAATGAGAGAGATGGATGCAAAGTGTTGATTATTCTTTCTCAATTAAAAAAAATTCTGAAAATAATACTCACGGGTGGGTTAAGAAATTCAAAGCGTGCACAAGGACTTACAATATAAAGCAAAATCCCACCAACAACTTGAAATGTCTTTTGCTTTTCTATTTTCCAATAGTTGCCTCCAAAACTCTGTTTAATGTGGTGTGAAACTAGTTTTTGACTTTTTTTCTTTTCACATTTGCTACTGAACTTGTAATTAAATGAGGGCTTGGTTCATACACATCCTTTCCATGTCTTCCCCTCCTAGGTTTTTGTAAATAGATCTGCTGGTTACTTTTACCAACCTTTCATTTCCTTGTATTACCTAGCGTTAGCCACTTTGCATGCATTGCTGCTAAAACACTACAACATACACTAAAAAAAGAAAAAAGTTTTGCTTTATGTATATGAGACCAGATACTTACATACTTACATGTCACGTTTCTGGTGGTAAATATTTTTCCCTTTTTGGATATGAATGCATTTTTCACCTATGATTCAATCTGAATCACTTCAATTAAAGGACAGAAAAGCAAAACAACCCATACTAGAATCCTTGTTTATGTGAAATGGAAAACTCATCAAATATTAAACCATACACACACACACACACACACACAAACTTAACACCTGAGTCTTCCTTTTATCATAGTAACAAGAATGAGACACTATTTGAAATTCTCCCTGGATTCCATGTAAATGACCAAGACAGGTAGCAAATAATCTTCAAAGCAGGCATCCTTCCAACAAATGTTTACATTGATTTCATTATTTCCAAAAGCTGATTGATGCCAGAAAGAAGAAAGTGATGAGGCAAAAACCCTTCTTTGATTGCCCCCCACTTGTCATGTGAGTGAGTAAATGATACTGGACCAATTCTCCGGTCATTTAGGGAATTTTAGACATTCTGTGTTGGTATTGGGATAAAAACTGGTTGAAGAGGGATTGGCTGGAGGGGTAAGAACAAGCTTCATCATGAGAACAGTCGTCTGGATGATCTGTCGGTTGTGTGTTAGTTGTTCTTTATGATATTGGAAGATTAAGCTGCTTAACAGAGGGTTAGAGTCTGGAGGTATAGCTTGGTGGTACAGCGAGTGCTTAGCACATGGGAAGCAGTCCCCTGCACCAAAAACAAAGGAGCCAACCAAAATCAAAACCCCAAAAAAAACTACAAGAAAGAATTTGAGACACCCAGCCAGTTATTCTGACCTACTACCAAAATTATTTTGTTTGAATTTTAAACTTTTAATTCTTTAATTTTTAAAGTTGTAATGTTCAATGTTTCTTTTTTTAAAATTTAATATGAGAGGATGTCTTGCAATAGTTAGAAGAAACGCCTATCAAAAATATTTCTACAAAAGCCTACAATTTGATTCCTACAATTCCTAAACCCTCTACTGTCATGCTGCAGACTGTGCTGGGCCCATCTTAACCATGTACTCTAAGCAGAGACCCTAAGGGGACTTCTTGGCTTTCCCATACTGCAGATGAAGAGGTCAGAATGGGTTTTTAGCACCTGTTAAATAGAAGTAAGGAAGACTATCAGATGTCTTACCCCTGAGTTTCCTAGCAACTGAGGAAGAAGGGTAAGTAAGTGGGATGGGTGAAAAAATTTAGCCAGGGTGTTTTGAGGTGGAAAACCAGGGATACCAAGAGAGCAGGATTAATTTATAAGAAATATTTTTTTTTTATCATGGAGAAAATTCTCCTGATTCCTAAAAACACATATGTTTTGACAAAATGTTAAGGTTCAAAATACTAATGAGAAAACTTATAAATATGGCAAGTAATGAGAGATTTAATAGTATCCAAGAAGAAATGGTTGATTTTGTTATTTTCATCTTAGTACAGAGGATTCAAAAGGACCTAGAAGTTTAATTGTTTTGGTAAGAGGGATGTATATTTTAGCTTATCACTGTCCCAACTTTAATGAACAATGAAGGACTAATGCTTTAAAATGAGGCTGTGCAATAGAAATAGAGTGAGAGCCAGACCTGTAATTTATATTTTCTAGTTGCCCCACTATAAAAACTTGTCATGAAAATGGTAAATTAACTTAAAAATATTTAATTTAGCCCAATATATTCAAAGCATTTTCGTTTCAACACATAATTAATATATATATTACTGATGAAATATTTTTCTTTCTTTTTGTTCTGAGTCTGAATTCCAGTGTGTGTTTTATACTTATAGCAACTCTCAATTCAGACACTGCATTTTCAATGGTTAAAATGAAATGTATCTCTACCAAAACAATAAGGCTCTCTTTAACAGAAATTTTTTTTACATGCCTTTAGTTTTGAAATTTGTGTTAATTAAAATTAAAAAAAAATCAGTTCCACAGTCATACTGGTCACATATCATATGTTCAGTAGTCCCATGTGGCTGATGGCTACCATTTTGGAAAGCATAGTTCTCATCAAGAGCTTAAGATTTTCATTTGGTCCAAGTCTGTCACCAATCCTCCAGAAAGAACTTCTTGGGTTCAAATATTTAGAGTTTGTGAATGGCTGTAATGGGCTGAACTGTGTCCTCACATTTTTGTGTTGAAGCTCTAACCCTGAATGGGACTATATATGGAGAAAGAACTTTATAGGTATGATTAAGGTAAAATAAGGTCAATATATGGTGGGCCCTAAACCAATATTACTGATGTCCCTATGAGAAGAGGAAATTTGGACACACAGAGATACCAGAGATGTGCATGTACATGGAAAAGATCAAGAAGGAAGCCACCTGCAAGCCAAGGACGGCAACCTCAAGAGAAACCAACCCTGCTGACACCTTGATCTCTGACTTCTAGCCTCCAGACTATGAGAAATTAACATGTCACCTAAGCTACCCAGTCTGTGGTATTTTGTCATGATTGCACTTGCAAACTAATACAGTGACCCGATGTATAGAGGGGTAAGTAAAATTCAGATAAGCTCTTTGTCATTTAAGAGAATATCTTCTCTTTAGTCACTGGCTTCAAATTCTGATACCCTACAAATCCTTGTAGCTTGACTTTTAGAAAATCAGTTTTAGGAAAATATAACTCCACAGGGTATTTTTACTTTTTTAAACTGGCCTCACATGCAAGTTTTTTTATTAGCCATTTGACCAGGATGTTGTGTGTGTTTTCCATTAGGAAGAAATGAATGAGTCACACCCAGAAAACCACAAACACACAGATTTGAAGTTCAAAATGAAATGTCTGTGCCCATCAGGCAGAATCTCTTGCTTTTGTCCATCACAGATATTGAGCCTCTTCATGATTGCCAAAGTTCGTTAATAACATTTGTGTCTATGCTAATACAATCAGAAAATTATGCAGACCATCTATTTCCTCCCAGAGAGAACAGGGTGGTCAGCCATTAGTGATTCACACTGATGAGCCTCCACTAATTGCGCAGAATGTAATTAGTGATTATATAATATTTGAGCTCTTGCAACTGTCATTAATGTCCACGATTCACCAGAGATGGGCCCTACTGAATGGAGTATGATTGCTTCATGCTAAATCTAGTTAATCTGAGGTATGTTAATCAGCACAGGATGCACTTTAGGCGGTGGTTAAAAGCACTGGTGACCTCAAGAAAAAAACCCTGCCATCTACCAAAGTCTGAACTGCATACAATAAGGGATCCCTTTCAAAAGAGGAATTTAATAATTAAATGGCCTGGAAAACCCAAGGGCAGAGTTATTGCATGGTTTTAATCCATTTAGATTTTTCTGTAACAGATACAGTGATCAAAATGTTATATTGGTGCTGGCATTAATTTATGATACAGTTGACTACCAACTCAGGGTGTAGTATGTTTTTATGTGTTAAAAGTTATGATGAGTTTGTCCTGTGGCTAAGGATTGGATTAAGAAATAGTTCTTTGGCTGGAGTGTAGCTCCATGCTAAAGCATGCGTGTAGCATGTATGAGGCCCTGGGTTTGATCTCAATACAAAAAAGCACAATCCCAGCCAAAAATAAATAAATAAATAAATAACAAAAGGAAAAAGAAATAGATGTTTTATAAGAGGAAACATGACTATAATTATTCAGAGCTCTATTTTGGAGGTTCATTTCATGGAATAAAATTTT
This sequence comes from Marmota marmota marmota, assembly GCF_001458135.2. Lineage (NCBI taxonomy): Eukaryota > Metazoa > Chordata > Mammalia > Rodentia > Sciuridae > Marmota > Marmota marmota. Next base: position 45,199,985 of record NW_026000026.1, on the reverse strand, counting down.
AGAAGGAATAACATTATAGTTGAGTTTCCCTTATCCAAAATGCTAGGGACAAGAAGTGTTTTGGGTTTTGATTTTTTTTTCATATTTTAAAGCATTCACATATATATAATGCTACCTTGAGGATGTGACTGAGATCTAGCCCATTTATGTTTCCATATATACTATATACCCACAGGCTGAAAGGAAGTTTTACAGTATCCTTAGTATACTTGCATTTTGACTAGGACCTGTTACACGAGGTCGGGTGTGGAATTTTCTACTTATGGTATCGTGTCAGTGCTCAAAGAGTTTCAAATGCTAGAGAATTTTCAATTTCAGAATTTCTGATGAAGGATACTCAGCCTGTATAAAGTATTCTGCTTCCTGTAACAAATAAAAGTTGGATTCTAAAGTGGATTCACATGATTACACGTTTTCCCATGTCTTGAGTCATAGTAGATTTTCAAGACATTTGTAGCTGTTCTTGTGGATGATTCACTCCCCTCCCACCCTAGTCATTTCATATGTTCTGTAAACCTCCTACCCAAAGCAGCTCTTGTCCTGGCTTTTCTTCCTGAGGCTTTCTCTGGAACCCTGTGATCTTGGTCAACCAACTTGTAGGGCAATCTATTAGTGTTAAGGGTTCAACAACTGTGAGGTAAGCCTCAATCAAAGGGAGATGGGAGTTGGTGGATAAATACCTCAGCTCCCTCCTCTCTGGGGAGGGGGGGGGACAATTCGGATGGGTATTACACACTACACAGTTTGGATCTTACATGTTCTCTGATGGCCCATCAGTTAAAGTTTTGGTCCCCGGAATGGTGCTGCTATTGAGAGGTGATAGAAGTTTTAAGGGGCAAGACCTAGAGAAGATCTTCTGGTCACTGGGGAGTATGCCCTTGGAAGGGATAATGGGACCCCCAACTCCTTTTTCTTCCTTTCTTGTTATCCATGGGTCACGAGGTAAGTTGCTTTGTTCTGCCATGTGTCGCTTGCCATAATATATGTACCGCCTTGCCACAGGCCCCAGAGCAACAAGGCCAGCTGATTGTGGACTGAAACCTCCAAAACCGTGAACCAAAAACCTTTTATCTTTGTGAGTGGTTCTCACATATTTGTAATAATGACAGAAAGTTGAATAACAAGCAAACATTCTCTCAGAAGGTCGCCAGCAGCACCGAGCACTCTTTGTTCCTAGTGGTAACCCATTCACGAATGCTGTGTTTACTGGCTTTTCTCCCTTCCCCATTTCACTTCCTGACTCCCTTGCTTGTATTTCTTGAAGTCACCTCCCATATGAATTATCTGTCTCTGATCCCTTACCCTAGGGTCAAGTTTTGTGAGAACCCCATTTCTCCCTTCTATCCTTTCCCAATACCCCCTCATTTTAAGAGGATGAAACAAACTGGGATGACTTCCAGTAGCCTGTTTATATGCTTGGCAGACCTTGAGTGGTTCTCTCCTTGATGTGTTTTTACCAGTGAATTTATGTGAATTAAAATATTTTATACCAACCATAACTTGTGTTTTAAGTGACAGTACAGATAAATGGCTGCTTCTAATGTGGAATTTGTGCAAGTTTACAAATTTTCAAGGCCTGAATGATTTAATATGGTCTAGTTATTCATAAAATAATATGGTGGTTGTAGATCCGAAGGAGAAAAGCACCTTATGATTTATGTGACTTCCTCCGGTTAATGTATTTTATATAAATAATAAAAACACAGGCATCTTTGTTTTGTAAGATGTTTTCTAGTGATTGTTCAATGAGATCAAAGTCTTTCAGATACTTTCTGTGGACACTGAGAAAAGTTGGCTGAACAATAATAATGACAGGAACTTGCATGGCCACTTACTCTGTGACAGACTCTGTGCTACACTTTCTGATGTAAGAACTTCCAGTTACAGAGGAGGAAAATGTGGTTTACAAAGGTTAAGTAAAGTCTTGCTTCAGGGCATATGAAATTCAAGTGATGGACAGGAGGGTTGGCCTAGATAGGGCTTGTTTCAAGGCCCATCATTGATTTTGATGCTGAAAATTGAAGAGGTTAGAAAGCATTTTCTTTGCTTTTACCACCTGATGCACCTTCACTGGCCTGCATGGGGTTCAGGGGCAGAAAACTGCAGTGTGTCTGCCCAGGTTTTCTCAAGCACACTGGCTCCCCAGAGTCATTGCCTGCGTCTGTATCTACAGGTTGCCCTTAAGGCTTATCTCCTTAATGGTCAGCGGAAGTGCCTGAGATTTATGTCTCATTAGGGCCACCTTAACAATGTCAAATGGGAGAAGGACTATAAAAACTGCAGCTCACCATTGTCATGCTGAAGATGGACCCTCACTGTGTCCATACCTCCATTGTTACCTTCTTGGGTGATTTGCTTGTTATTGCATGTGGCAAATCTTCTTTCAAGTCCTGCTTCCCATTCTCCCACCAGTTTTTTTTTTTTTTTTAAAGGAGGTTGAGTCCTAATAAGCCACATGGACATGAACTTTCACCTTAAGATCTTCTTTTGGAGAAACTAACCTAAGACAGAAACTATGAAAGGCTCTATTAATTCTTTTTATTCTTTATTGGCACTATAAATTAAACTCAAGGGCACTCAACCACTAAAATACTCCCCATCCCTTTTTATTTTTAAATTTTGAGACAGAGTTTTGCTAAAGTGCCAAGGCTGGCCTCAAATTTGCAATCCTCCTGACTCAGACTCTGGAGTTGCTGGGATTACGGGTATGTACTACTGTGCCTGGCTAGGGTCTATTAATTCTTGAAGCCCAAGGTACTCAGAAAAATAAACCTGAAAGATGAGCTTGAATAGGGAAGTCTGAACAAGGCTATTCATTGTTTGGAATAAAATATGATTAGATTATAATTGGAAGCAACATAAATGTCCTCAGTATTGGATTCAATGGAATAATATAAACACATAAAATAAATAAAAAAACTTTTCTTTTTTTGGTACCTGGGATTAAACCCAGGAGCACTTAACCACTGAGCCACATCCCCAGCTCTTTCATATTTTATTTAGAGACAGGGTCTCACTAAGTTGCTTAGGGTCTCACTAAGTTGCTGAGGCTAACTTTGAACTCATAATCCTCCTGCTTCAGCCTCCTGAACTGCTGGAATTACAGGCATGTGCCACCAGGCCCAGTGAGATTTCATTTTATTTTATTTTTTGTTTATTTTATTTTTTTGGTATCAGAGATTGAACTCAGGGACCTTAACCACTTAGCTATGTCCCCAGCACTTTTATTTTTTGATACAGGGTCTTGCTAAATTTCTTAGGGCCTTGCTAAGTTGCTGAGGCTGGCTTTGAACTTGCCATCCTCCTGCCTTAAATGCTGAGATTACAGGTAAGACTTAATTTTAGACCAGCAGAAGTAAATGCAATCCATTTGATTGGAAGGAAAAGGAAAGAAAAGAAAAACGTGAAACAGAAGATAAAAGAAAAAAGAAAGCATCAAACTTTCAAATATTAGTACTTCTAATAAATGTATGTCAGTTAAAAGCAGAGACTCACAGGTTGGAATTAAAAATTAAAAAAAAATACACAAAGGCACTTTAAAAATGGAAAGGTAAACAAGTTTGAAAGTAATAGGGTGAGAAAAGCTGCATCTTACAAGACAAATATGAACACAACAACACCAAAAAATGCTCAAAGTCACCAAGCCTATAGGAAAGCATCAAGGACATACAGTACACAGTGAAGAGGTCTAAGCACATACATTTGGAGTCTCAGAGAAGAAGGGGATAGAAGGGGTAGAGGCAATATTTGAAGAGTTTGTCGCTGAGAATATTCCAAAGCTATATTAAACCACAGATTTAAGAAGCACTATGAACTTCACACATAATGCAGACAAAGAAACCACACCCAGGATATCATGCTAAAACTGATAAAAACTAAAGACCAAGAGAAAAATCATAGTAGTAGCTGGAAAGGATGGTGGTGTGGTAGATTAATAATATAAAGCTACAGTTGCTGTTGAAAAATTAGTTAAAAGACTGATTGTTGCTCCTTTGAAGGTAAAACACAGAAAGGAGGCAACTCCCTATTAGAATTCTGTACCCAGTGAAAATATCCTTAATGACGATTGTGAAAAGATAAAGTTTTCAGGCAAATAAAAAGTGAGAGCACTGATTATCAACAAAAGATGAAGACAGAGGAAAATTAAGTGAAAGGAAACACAGAAATGCAGGGAGGGACAAACGGTATGAAATAGTAAATATGAGTAAATTTTAAATAGTGATTCTCAACTGAAGGTAATTTTTCCCTCTGCCTGACACATTTGGCATTATCTGGAAACATTTTTATTTTTCACTACTTGGGGGAGTGCTACTGGTGTTACTGAAAGCTTAGTCCTTGTCCCCTATGCTAATCCAATAACAAGGACATGGTTTTGAGAAAAAGGAAAAAAGAAGTTTTATTGCTTTGTTAGCAAAGGAGAAACACAGGGGACTCCTGTCCCAGAGACTGTGATTCTGACCATCAGCAGGAACAGGGGGCTTTTTAAGAGGTGAATTCAAAGGCTACATTCTGGGTGTTCTCTGTTGGAGTTGTAATTCACTTGTTAATTTGGGAGATAGTCATTTCTGAGATCTTCTGGTACCATCCTCAAAGTCTGGATTACTTCATCCCTATGATGGGTGTGTACTTAAGGACAGATAACTATGCCTAAAGTGAGGATGAAGGGTAATTCTGTCCCCCCTGAGATTAGAAAGTGGGAGAGATTAGGGAAGAGCAGGGAGAGTAGAAGAGAAAGAAATATGTCTGTTTAAAAAATAAGTTGTAGTGCCAGGTGTGGTGGTACTCGCCTGTAATCCCAGAGTCTTGAAGCCAGCCTCAGCAATTTAGCAAGGGCTTAAGCAACTCAGTGAAACTCTGTCTCTAAATAAAATACAAAAATGGGTTTGGGATGTGGCTCAGTGGTTAAGCACCTCTGGGGTCAATCCCTGATATCAAAAAAAAAAAAAAAAAGTCGCAGTGGCAGAGCAGCAAGGGCTATATTCAAAGCTTAAAGTGGACAACTGTTACACTGGCATTTGGTAGGCAGAGCCCAGGGATGCTGCTGAACACTGCACAGTGCCAAGCATGGCTTCCACACAAAGAATGGTCTAACCTGAAATGTCAGTAATGCCAAAATTGAGAAACTCCCATCTAAATGAATATCAAATGCATAGAACAACAAAAATAATATTGTCTTACGGGTTTAGAATACTTAAACATTAATAATAACATAGAAGGCCAGAAAGAATAAAGTATTTTAAAATCCTTTAATTATCTGAGAAGTGGTACCCGTACTAACTTACAATAGGTCCTAATAAGTCAAGGTGCATGTTGTAATCTCTAGGTCAAGCACTAAAAGAATAGTGAATAGAATCTGCAAGGTACTGACAGAGGGCAAAAATGAATACTTGGATAATCCAAAAGAAGGTAAGAAGAAAGGACAAAAGAATAAACAATAGGTAGAACAAATAGAAAGCAAGTAGTAATACGATGAACTTAAATACGAAGTTTACACATAAAATACAAATGAGCTAAATGTTTTAATTAAAGATCAATATTGTCATATTGCACTAAAAGTTCAATGCTGTGATGCTTATGCAAGACATGGACTTAATATTAAGATATGGAAAATGAAAATCAAAAAAATTTACAAAAATACTAAAATAAGGGAGCTTGTATAACTATATTAATATCAGACATAGTAGACTTTAAGAAAGAATTACTAGAGATAAGGGGGAATATTTCACAATGATAAAATGTTTAAGAGTAAGCTATGACAGTCCTGAATTTGTATATGATTTGTAACTCAGCTTCAAAATATATAAAGCAAAAGAACAAAAAGAAGAAATATATGAAATCAAAATCATAGTCATATATCTCTCAGTGAGTGATAGACCAATGGATACAAAACCCAGTGAATTATAAATGTAGACAATGTAAGTAACCAACATGATCTAAATCGTATACATAGAATACTTTCGGAATATTGGAGATAGACTTACTTTTCAGGTATATTCATACAAAAAATTACCAAAAATGAACATACACTATATTATAAATCAAATTTTACTTTAAAATATTTAAACAGGGAGCATATTCTCTGTGGAATTTAAGTAGAAACCAATAACAAAAGACAATTAGGAAAATCTGTTGGAAATTAAGCAATGCTAATTAAATAACTCATAGGTTGAAGAAGAAATCACAATGAAAATTGAAAAATATTGTGAACTGAATAACAATGAAAATATGGCATATAAAACTTATTGAGATAAAGTAGTTCTTAGAGGGAAATGTATAATCCTATGATACATTCTTTATAACGCAATTAATGATCTAAATGTCTCATAAAGTTAGGAAATATCATTAAATTAAGCCTCAAGAAAATATAAAGAAGAAAATAAGAAATACAATAACAAAAATTAATTAAATAGAAAACAGACATAACAGAGAAGATCAACCATGTGCAAAATTAGCTAAATATCAGGAGTGGTAGCAAAGGACTGTATCCCAGTTACTTCTGAAGCTGTGGCAGGAGAATTGCCAGTTCAAGGCCAGCCTCAGCAATTTAGCAAGATCTTGTTTCAAAATAAAAAATAAAAAGGACTGGGGATATAGCTCAGTGGTAGAGCACCCTGGGGTTCAATCTCAAGTACTGAAAGGAAAAAAACAAACAATGAAACCAGGTGTGTTGGCACACAGGTAATCCCAGCTACTTGGAAGGCTGAAGCAGGAGAATCACAAGTTTAAGGCCAGCCTTGGTACTTTAAGCAGATTAAAAAGGGTCACAGATATAGCTCAGTAGAACACAGTCCTACCCCCATTCAATCTCCAGTATTTCCTCCCATACACATAATTTAACTCAGTGAAAAAAAGTTGCTACAAATCTTTCAACTTTTGGCAAGATTTATCAAGAAGAGAAAAGCTACAGATTACTATATATCAAAAATAAAAGAAATGATATCACTACAGATCTTTTATATATTAGGTCAGAAGAGGACATTTTGAACAATTTTTACTAATATATAATCTTAGATACATTGTACAAATTTACTAAAAACAACTTAGGAAAATAGACACCTGAAAAAATAGAAAACTTGAGTAGTCCTCCTATATCTATTAAATAAATTGAATAATATATATGTATATATTTTATGTGTGGAGCTGGGAATTGAACCCAGGGCCTCATGCATACTAGGCAAATGCTTTACCATTGAGCTACATACCTAGCCATTAAACTCATAATTTTTTAAACCTTCCAATAAAACACCAAGACAGATGCCTTCATTGTTGAAATCTTCCAAACACTGACGAATGATACAACATCAAACTTACATAAACTCTTTCAGAGAAGAGAAAAAGAATCCTTCCCATTTTTGCTTTATGAAGTAAGAATAATTTCAATTAAAAAAATCTCACAAAAGTGAAAATAATAAGACAATCTCTCTCCTTGACATTGATGAAAATGCCCAAATTATTAGCAAACCAATTCAGTAATATATATTTAAAAAGATAATCATGATTAAATTGGGGTGATCTGAGGAATTCAAGTTTGGTTGAATATTTTAAAATCAATTTATGTAATTCATCATATCAACAGAAAAAAATCAGAACAATATTAAATGACTTTCTCAATGAAACCAAAAAGAGCACTAAGTGAAATGCATAATTAAAGAACTCACGGCATACTAAGAATACAAGAGAATAAAGTGGGATAGATCCCTGGATGACCTTGGTTGACCCATCTCGTCCCCTTCTTGACTGAAATTGTTGAGCAGAATGTATGAAGAATGAAGTTCTTGAGATAAGGAGGAAATGCCCAGAACCATCCAGGCTGTCTCCTCAATCATCCTAGAACAGGATGTTCTGCAATGTTTGTGCTCAGTAAGCACCCCATAAAGAGTGCTTCCCAGATTCCTCAGTAATGATGTAATGTGGATCATGTGCAGTTAAGACTCTGTATATGCTAGGCAGCTTTCCTAAGACCTGGGGGGACCTGTTTGCCATGAATCCTGAGTTTCTGTCTATCCTTGCTCTCTGTGTGTAATAAACCTGCTTTGCTTAACTTGTGAAAATGTTCCGTCTCACTGGACTCATGCAATTGGCAGAAAAATTTTGCAGAGAACTTTTAAAATCTAATAATATGTGTCTGCCTTGAAGAAAGCATCACAGTTAATAGTGAATTATTAAAAGTTTTCCCTCTGTAATTGGGAATGAATGAAGGATGCTGACTAGTGCCAAATTTATTCAATATCATACTGGTAGTTCTGGCTAGTGCAAATTGGGAAGAAAAAGAAAGAAAACTTATGAATGTTGAAAAGAAAGAGAGGAAGAAAGAAACAAAAAAAGGAAGAAACAAAGGAAGAAGAAGAATAAGACAGATGATATGCCTGGAACACAGAAAAGTTAAGGCAATCTATCACTAGAATTAATAAATGGGCTTAGCAAGACTGTAGAGTACAATGGCAAAATGGCAAAGCCAGCTTAATTTCTATACATTAGCAATGATTAGAACATGGACATTTAAAACTACAATTAAAAATACAATTTTGATGGCATTTAAATTAAATATTTAGGAATAAATATGAATATGCAAGAGATCTATACAAAGAATTACATATACAGTATTACTGAGAGATATTCATGCATTGGACGACCTAATATTACGAAGATGCTGGGTCTGGGGTATAGCTCAGTGGTAGAGTTCTTGTCTATCATGGGTGAGGCCCTGGGTTTGATTACCCAGTACCACACACATATACACAAAAGTATATACAAATCTAATTTTTTTCTAAATTGATGTATAGATTCAAAGCAATCCTAGTAAAAAAACAACAGGTGTGTGTGTGTGTGTGTGTGTGAGAGAGAGAGAGAGAGAGAGAGAGAGAGATACACTGAAGCTGTACAAAATATTCCTGTAAGTCAGTTAGAAAAAGACCACATAATTTGAAAAAATGGGTGAAAAGGGTTCTGAGTTTCTCTCTATCTTAATTAGTAAAAGGGAAATGCAAATTAAAACATCAGTGAGTTACCACTACATACTGTCTGGAATGCCTACAAGTAAAAAAACCAAAACCAAAACAAAACAAAACAAAACAACAACAACAAAAACAACAAAAAACAAGGGTTGATGAAGATGTAAAACCATTAGAAGTTTTTTTAATAGTGTTAGGTGTAGGGGCACACACCTGTGATCCCAACTACTTGGGAGGCTGAGGCAATAGGATCACAAGTTCTAGGCCAGCATCAGCAACTTAGTGAGACCCTATCTCAAAATAAAATAAACAGGACTGGGAGAGTAGCTCAGTGGTAAAGCACTTGCCTAGCATGTGCGAGGCCCTAGGTTCAATTCCCAGTCCTACACAAACACACAAACACACACACACAAAGTCTCATATACTGATTGTGGAAGTATATATAAATTGGTATAACTACTTTTGAACTCTGTGTTAAGATCTACTGTAGAACATACAGACCTTTCATGACCTAAGAATTCCACTCCTATGTACCGAACAAAAATAAGTGCCCATGCACTCAAAAGGCCTGTACCAGAATGTTAATAGCAACATTATTAAAATATTCGAAACTGGAAATAACCCCCAAATCTGTCAACCATAGAATGAATAAATAAATTCTGGTAGAATTGTACAATGGAATATAGCAATAAAATATAATAAATATGAAATAAGAAACAAAATACAGTGGAATACAGCAATAAAAATGAAGGAAATATGTAACTACCTTTCTTTTCTTTTCTTTTGTGCTGGAGATTGAACCCAGAGCCTTACCAATGCCAAGCATGCTTTCTCCTTCTGAGCTATATTCCCAGCTCCAGAGCTATTTCTATGTGTAGGAACATAGATGAATCTTACCAACTAATTTTGAGTAAACAAGAAAGAATGTATACTCTATGTTTCCATTTATATAAAGTTTAGAAATGGGCAAAACTAACCTTTGGTGATAAAGGGTACAAGAGTGCTTATCTCTGCAGGAGACAAAGTATGGGAAATTTCCTGATTTTGATTATGTATTGTTTCTTTGCTTTGATGGTGGGTAGGCAAGTATATTTAATTTTTTAAAAAATCTCTGAACTATGTATATGATTTGTGCATTTTCTTATATAATGTTCTCTTCAACATAAAGGAATATTTGGAAATTTTAAACATTAAAAATATGACAACATGGGGCTGGGGTTATAATTCAGCAGTACAGCGCTTGCCTTGCACATGTGAGGCACTGTGTTCGATCCTCAGCACCACATAAAAATAAATAAAGTAAAGATATTGTATCCATCTTAAAAAAATCTTTTAAAAAAGTATGACATCACAAGTAAAATCTTTAACAGAAATCTTGGAACACAAAGTTGAAGAAAATGCTGGAATATAGAGGAAGGAAACGAAAAACAGTAGCAAAAGAGAATTAGAAGACTAGTTCACAGATTCAACATTCAAATAACGTGATTCTAGGAACATAGGGAAGAAAAAATAATTGAAATAACTTGAAAAGTAATTTATAGCTTTTTAAAATGTGAAGACAGAACATAAACTTGGACCCTAGAAGAAACTTTTGCTGTCCATAACATGCTGTGCAGCATGGATTGGCTAGGGGCACCCATTTTATCTCATAGGATCCTTCTATGTAGACCTACACCTGAAAGACCAAAACAGGGTACGGCGACTTTGGAAAATAGTGAGTGAGAACCGGGTGCAGAGGTGCATACCTGAAGTCTTAGCTACACAGGAGCCTGAGGCAGAAGCATTGCTTGAGCCTAGGAGTTCATGGCCAGCCTGGGCATCAAAACAAACAAATAAACCAAAATCAAAACCAACAAACTAAACAGTAACAACAGCAAAACCATAAAGGAAAAGAAAATACAGAAAGACTAATGTTCACTGACCATGTTCTACCAAGTCATCTAATGCTGGTTCCATTGAAGTCCATTTCAGATTTCCTGGCTATTCTAAACTTCTTTCCAGGTTTTTACTCAAAGTCCTGTCTTTTGATTTCTTCCAAAGGAACTCTTGTAAACTGCTTGGATCAGCAATGACAGGCTCTATTCCAGAGTATCTCTTTAGCTTTCTCTAGGAGCTGTAGTCTAAGAAATGTAACACTATTCCATGTTTTTAACTTTTTATTTTTTGGTGCTGGGATTAAACCCAGGGTCTCAGGCATGCTAGACACACTACAGAGTAGCCACCTCCACCCCTATCTGTCCTTCCTTACACAGAGAAACTTCTCACTTATTAAAAAAAAAAAGTGGCAATGTGTTGCTTAGGGATACATGAATGAGTGCTAAAAAATGATTAACATAGAAGTTCTGATGTTGTTTGTTTCTGGGGAGAAACAGATGAATCTAGAAGGTTAATAAAGTATGGGAGTTGTGCATAATGATTTCTGTTTCTTAACCTGAGTGAAAGGAGTATGGGTATTTATTTTTCTTTAAATTGTATGCCTTAAACTTTCTGTTGTTATTGTACATTTGATAATGAAATATTATTATTATTATTATTATTATTATTATTATTATTAATTTGTGGGGCTGGAGATTGAACCCAGAGCCTTGTGCATGTGAGGCAAACACTCTACCAACTCTTACTAAACTATATCCTCAGCCCATGAAATATTATTTTTTAAAAAAAGGCTTTGTGAAATGAATGAGGACCTGACATTATATGATTCTTGATTGCAACTCTACAAAAACAAACAAACAAACAAAAAACAGAAAAAGAAACAAAGAAAAGACCCTGAAGGTGATCAACTTATATATTTAACTATAATTTTTTAGGAAATTCAGAGGACTCAGGAACATGATAAGCTACACAATGAAGATGAACTCAGCAAATCTAGACTATGTGAAATATGAGAGCCAATCAACCTACTTTAACAAATAAATTCATCAGAGAAAGTAAAGATGCAAGTAAAGGACCTACATAATTAAAAAGACCTAAAATACATAACAATCAAATACAGTGCTTGGGCTAACTTTTTTAATTTAAAGAAACAAACTAAAAATTATAACATTTATGAAATACTGGAAATTTGAATAACAAATGGTTATTTGATGATATTAAGGAATAATTGATTTTGAGGAGTGATATAAATTTGAAGGTCAGATTCTAAGATTCTAAGTTCAATTTATTTCAATTCTTGATTTTAATGTCTCAAAAAAAGAAAGATATCTCACAAGATTTTGTTCAAATGGAAGAAATGTGTCAATAGCTGGGCTAAGTCATAAAGTAACCTTTAAATCTCATTCTTCAATTTAAAAAATTGTATTGGAATTTGGCTGGTAAAATTTATCTTGCCTGATGTCAGTCTTGTAAAATGATTGGAAAGTGGTGTATTTTTATATTTTTGAAAATCTTCTCAGAATGAAGAAAATTTGTGTATAGATTTTAATACAAGTTAAAAATTCTGTTAGTGAGGGTGCAGATGTGGGAGCTTTGTATGACAAATACACTTAAGTTACAATGACACATTTCCAACTGAAGGCTTTTAAAAAAATCTCTGAATTTCCTATTTTTTTTGGTTAACTTTACAAAGTTAACAATTATTTCTTAAAAATATAAGCCCCACTAACTCAGCCACTAGTGATTGCATTTATAGATTTTCCTCTCCAAACATTTTTTTTTCAGTCATTTACTATTGGGACTCTAATGGTTTAGCATCTCATAATATACATCTCTCAGTGTATTTTGTTATTGAAATTGAATATAGACAATGCAGCAAAATGATAGCTGTTGGAAATATCTATCCTTCCAGTTCAATTCAATGGCAAACCTCTGTTAAGCATAATTTGTTCTAATGGGCATATCTTTAAGTCTTTAACATTGCTTGCTGTGCATTTTCAATGGTGTGACTAATAATGGGAGGCATTTTAACTTGTTGTGTTGTTCAGTCTGTATTGCTGCAATAATTTTTACTGTGGTATAAAGAAAAGGGTTTACCCAACAGATTTAAAAAATTTCCTTTATTTAAAAACTTCAATATTTTTCAGTAAGCAGAGTGAAACTTTGATAAATTGCGGGATTGAATATCTCACAAGCTTAAATTTTGCTGAGAAATCTACTTTTTTAACTTTTTTGATTTTGTAAATGGGGAATTTATTTTTTAAAATTTATTTATTTATTTTACAGTAGAAAGCACTTTGACATATAGTACACAAATGGCGCACAACTTCTCATTCCTCTGGTTGTACATGGTTCAAGGTTACTCCATTAGTGTAATCATACATGTATATAGTGAAAAATTTTATGAACATTCGTTTTCACATCCTAAATTCTTACCATATGCAGATCTTGGTTATCATGACTTTGTATTGTCTTTGTATTGCTAGCATCTTCAAATTGCAATATACCTGGAGAGGTCATTGTTAAAGGCAATGGCTCTGTATGCTTATTATGAGTAGTTAAAAGTACCAAATTTTTGGCTGAATTCTTTCCATGCTGATTAGATAATTAAAACTTTACCTTGTAATGGGGCTAATGGAAGGGTCAGTTCCACCTTTTTTTTTCTTCCTTTGTGCTTATCATTTTAGGATTGTCTTCAATCTATGATTTCTTGGCTGTAATATTTTAAAGCTACTGCATGAAGTAGGAGAGTTAATTTAGTTGTGACTAGATTTATGTGATCTGTATACCTTCATTTAATGGTGTTATACATTCATTTAATGTCCCTTATTATAATATCTGGAAAGTCACCAAGTATGTGAGTCACTCAACAATTTGGGTTGAGAAATTCCCCTGTTCCCTTGGGGGAGACGGGTACCTTGAATACCAAAAACTTAAAGCTCTGATACACAGACCCAGAAAGGATACCTGTGTCAATTGCATAATATATTTCAGTAAACTTAAATTTTACAAAAAAATAAAAACTTACAAAGGGAAGCTTTGATGTTTTCTTTCTTGGCCAAAGTATTGTAACATACATTCCTCTTGTTGGACTTGAGCTTAAGGTTATGCATGTGTATTCACCTGTGTCGCAACAGAAGTAATATTTATAGACCATATTTTACTGGAAAGCACTGTTACATGAGTTCCTTAATAATGTAGCAGCAGGTCATATCTATTGAGGTTTTATCATGGGGGCCACCAGGCTAAGTCCTTCTCATACCCTGCAGCAATTCTATGAGTTAAATGTTAATTCTTAGCTCTTATAGGGAAATGAGGCTAGGTATTTTCTTGATTCATCTAGTGACCAGGTATGGGGGAAGAGATAGCCTTCAATACTCAGAAACACATGAGTTTTCTCACTCCTCCTTCAAATTCAGCTTCAGCATCTTAAGATTCTTATGATTTTTAACTATTAACGTTCTTTTGTGTTTTTATTTTGGCAGTGCCAGAGAATCAAACCCATAGCCTTAAAACATACCAGGCAAGCGTTCTACCACTGAGCTGCATTCCAGCTCAATTCTTTTGTTTTTAACTAATATATATTTTTAAATGGACATCTACATACAATATGAAATATCTCACCTGTCACTCATGTCTATGATTGGTAACGTCAAGGGGATAGAAACCCTGTTCTCTTTAGCATAGTTCTATCAGTGTCTAGGAGTCATGCAAATCTTTGTTGAAGGAGTAAGTGAATGAATTGAAAGTTTTGCTCAGGAGGACAGAAAACATTGAAGTCTGTCTAAAATATATGATATTTGTCTTTTACAGCATTTAAAGGATGGTATCCTTTAAACTTCTTTGTTGATCTAAGAAAAACCTGATGTGACCTTGAAAGTGATAATGTCCTTCTTTATATTTGACTAATTTTAACTAATACTGTCTTGAGAGAGACTTCCCTTCACAATTTGGCAATTTCCAAATATGTGATTACAATGTCAACTGAAGCACAGGGTTTGCGTTCTAGAAAAATAAAATGTCCTAAAGCTGAGACCCGAACAGCTGGTTGACTCTTGAGAATCCTGGATATTTTTCTAAGGGTGGTTGCTTAGGATTTTTAAATGGAGTTTTGAATGCATTTACAAGATATGTTGTTAAACTGTCTCCAACATTTTCTAAATAGGGGCTCAGTTTATTTTCCTTTCCTCACTCTAAAATGTGATGTCATTGGGTCATGCCTATAGGCTTTCTACCTATCAGCCCAGGAGGCTGTGAATCTCAGCAATGAAAAATGATTTTTCTACCATTCTGAGTTTGTTTAACTGATAAGAGTTCCTTAAGAAGTTTTATATATACTAAAGGTTTTTAAGGAGCTCCTTTCGAAATGAGCTGAGACCCCAAGGATTATTATGTGGCACACACACGCTCTTGTTCTTTAAGTTCTCCTTGTTTTCTGGAAGAGATTCTGTCTGAAAACACCCCACAGTCTCACAGAGGGCTCCAAAGTTCACAATCCTCCAGCTGCAGCACCTATTTGTTAAGGATTTCCATGGATCCCTGAAATTTTTCTCTCTGCTGGCTTAAATTGATACAGTTGTTCCTCTGTGTCCAGGAGCAGCTGATCGAAGTTTAAAAATAAATAAATTATATCTGTACTGAACATTTAAAGATATTTCCTAAACAATACAATATAACTATTTATATAGCATTTACATTATATAAGTCATCTAGAGATGATTTGTCATATACAGCAGAATATTCAGCAGGATATATGTAGGTTATATGCAAATGTTACTCTATTTTATATCAAGGATTAAACATGCATGAATTTAGATATTCAAAAGGGTCCTGGAACCAACCCCCACAGATACTGAGGGACAAAAATACATCATTTGGGCTACAGCTAAATCTAAAACTGTGACTAAACTGATAAAGAGCAGACAAGATCTTTTGGGTGCAGCATCTTCAAGGATGGAAGAATGTTTATGTAAACATGGAAAGGAATGTGTTAAAAACAATCCCACTGGATTAAGGGTCCCTCAGCCTGCAAGCTCTGCCAGCTAGACTCTTTCCTTTGTCTCAGCATGCCCCCAGCTGGCAGACGGGGCTCACAATTTGTTTTCAAATATCTTGGCCGGGCTATAGGATCTGGTGTTAAAAAGGAAAAGAGGTACATGAGATTTCCCTAGCCTGCAACACTCTGGGCAAATAATAATCTTCTCAGGGTGATCTTTGGGCTGTTGCAACACGCGAGGATTAGCTATTCAAATAAAGTTCTTCTCTGTTTGAGAACAAGCAATTCATTCAAGCACAATTTATCTGCTCCAGGCTGAGGTCTTTTGCATTTTTGCATCAACATTTTCCCACTCTCTCCATCCCTCCCCCACTCTCTGGGGCAACAGAGAAGGGGACATAAATTATGATCTGGGTCCCACTAGCTGCTCTGTTTTAATCTGAGTTGTTTAGTCAGTGGGTCTATCATGAGCAAGGAAAAATCTTCACTCTGAATTTAGGGAATGTAGCAGATGTGGTCTGCACCCTGTCCACATTTCCTTAGCCTACCCCGGGGGGGGGCGGGGGTTGAGGGGGGGAGGCCTGTAGACAGTTCCTTCAGCACATAAGCTTCCTACAGCTTTCTGTTTGAGGGTGTCATCTGTGCTCAAACATTGGGCAAACCAGGGTGCCACAGAGACAATACCCCAAGAGAGACCCTCAATCCATTGGGGCTGATGATTAGAGGAAAAATTACCCAGGATCCTTGCTTCAGAGAAAGACAATTCCCTACCACTTCTCATTGGGTTCTGGGGGATGTGTCCCAGGTTCCTACTACAAAAACCTGCTCACTCATGCACTTTGGTATCTTCCTGCCCGCCTTTCATCACTCACAGGACTTCCTGGGATTAGCTCCCAGACAAATTGCCTAAACCCCAATCCTTATCTCAGACTCTGCTTTTGGGGGAAACACACACCAAGTCAGGCAGTCTGGTAGAAGCTGCCAAGGGCAGGCCAGAGAGCCAATGGATAAGGAAGCCAGCCTTCTGTAACATCTACCCTCAGTGCTTGGGGGTGTTTACAACCTCTCTTCTCATTTTAATTTGGTTCTTGTCTCTCATCTTGTCCCAGCAGGACAATCTCTGGCAGGATGCCTGAGTGCTTGCACACAGGGTGCCTACTTGGGAGAGTGACCAGTGGAGGCTGAAATCCAGCCTTGCCTAGTTCTGGCTTTGTCTACCACACTTTGAGCCAAGGCATGGTGCTGGGTAAACAAAGAGGAGCTTTTTGCTTTTTGCTAATGGGTCCATCCAGAGCAGGCACTGGTCTTCTCCCCATAGGGACAACTTTTTTGATTTTCCTAAAAAAACTTTTAGCAGCCCTGGCCAATGGAAAATCACCAATTAGGTTGCCAACTTTGGGCTATTCCTCCCCCCCCC
>NW_026000026.1:45122067-45182725 GCF_001458135.2 Marmota marmota marmota | reverse complement strand
CCCCCCCCCAGTAATGAGGTTGGAACCCAGGAGTGCTTGACCACTAAACTACATTGCCAGCCCTTTTATTGCTTATTTTGAGATAGGGTCTTGCTAAGTTGCCAAGGTTGGCCTCAAACTTACAATCCTGCCTCAGTCTCCTGAGTCACTGGGATTACAGGTGTGAACCATAGTGTCCAGACATTATTTAGAAAGTGAAAGAACACTCCACAGAATGGGAGAAAATAATTCCAAATCATATATGTGAGAAGGAGCTTGGATCTACTCTATATAAAAAACTTATACAATTTAATAATAAAAAGACAATAATTAAAATTCAAAAAGGATTAAAAAATACAATAATTAAAGTTAAAAAGGGATCTGCATGGACATTTCTCTAAAGAAGGTATAGGAAGGACCATAAGTACAAGAAAAGATACATGACATCATTAACTATCAGGGAAATGTGAATAAAAATCATAAGAATGCTATTTCATATCCATTAGGATGACTAGCATGAAAAAGAAAACATTACTAAATGTTGGCAAGAATATGGAGAAATTGGAACTCACATACCCTGTTGATAGAAACGGCAAATGATGCATCCACTTTGGAATACAGTCTGGTGGTTTCTGAACAAGTAAACATAGAATTACCAGATGACCAGCAATTCTACGTCTAAGCTCTATGCCCAAGAAAAATGAGAACATATGCCCACAAAAACTTGCACACTACACAAATGGTCATAGGAGTATTAACTCTTCTTCATAATAAACAAAAGGTGGAAACAACTCAAATGTTCATCACATGATGAATGGCTAAACAAACTGTGGTATATTCACAAAATGGAAAGAATGAAGGACTGATACATACCACAACATGAATAAATCTTGAAAACATTAGACTATGTAAAAGAAACCAAGTACAAAAGGCCATATATATAGTTCCATTTATATTAAATGCCCAGAAGAGGCACATTCATAGAGACAAAATGTATATTAGTTGTTGCTTAGAGCTGTGGAGATCTACATGGGGGGATGGTAGGGCAATAGCCAAAGAGTGTAATTTTCTTTGAGATGGGGGTCTTGCTATGTTGCCCAGGTGGGGATTGAACTTGCAATCCTCCAATTTCAGCCTCCTAAGCAGCTGGCTTTTAAGGTGCACACCATTGTGCTCTGTGCAAAGTTTCTCTTTGAGGTATTTAAAAACATTCTAAAACTGACTGTGGAGGTGGGTTTTTTTTGGTACATATCTGTGAAAATGCTAAAAACCATTGAATCTGTAAACTTTAAATGGGTGAATTTTATAGTATATGAACACAATCTCAAGACAGCTGTTAAGAAAAGTGAATATACATAGCAGTGTTATTTGTAGTAGCCACAAATTGAAAGTAAGCCAAATGATTATCAAAGTACAATAAATAAATTGTGCCACATTATTCAATGGAATCTTGCTCAACAATAAGAAAGAATGCACAATGATTATTACATGCTACGGCATGGATGAATCTCCTAGGTATTCTTTTGAGAGAGGGAAGCCACACACAGAGACATGCATGCTGTATGAGCCCTTTATATGAATATAGTAGAAGTCTGGTGCACCATCTGGATCCTGCTCCCCTTTATCATTGAAACCTTTTATGATTGACCCCAGGAGCCGGGAGTGTTCAGAGTTGGCAGCTAAGACCTAGTCTCTCTTCTTGCTGCTGTCCTTGACTAAAAACACCCACCTCGAAAGGGTTACATCCATTCTTGGAGGGACTCCACATTCAACAATAGGTCAGTGTGGGGTATAAAGTCCATTTCATTATTCCAGTGTGGACCCACTCTGCAGGGCCATCCTATCTCCAAAGTCCCTGTAGGACCACCCACATCCTGGTGACCACATCCTAGTTCAACTTCTACCTGTTTCTTTTGTACCCTCACAGGTGTTGTTACCAAGAGCATTTTCTAAAAAACTTCCTGCATGCAAATCTCCATTTCATTTTCTGCCTTCTGGGGAAATTGAGTTGCAACAAGGAAGTTCAAGGCTGAGCAAACCAATTGATGAGGATAGTATTCAGTACAGCAGTTACCTTGGGATAGAGGTCAGGGTTGTGCAGTTATTGTCTGGATCCAGACACCAGATACTCCTTTGTCTTTGCCCTTCATGGGACTGCACTATCAAGGCTGTTAATATTCTGCTCTGAGCAGCAGCTGGATAAACAACATGTTTTCCATCCCCAGGGCTGGGTAGGCCATGGCACTGTGCTCACACTGTAGAGAGCCTCCAAGCCCCAAGTCTGTGAGTGCTGCTCCAAACCCCATGTGCTCATCTGTAAAACAAGGGAGCCAAATAAGATGATTTCTTCTTTTGATATAGCTTTATGATTTTTTTTTTCAAAAAATTGCATACTTGTTATGACAAAACCTAAAAAGGAAAGCATAATTAAGAGAGTAAAGAATTTTGCTTTCTGGGAGTGACCTCTGTTGACAGTTTGGAAAATATCCTTCTTGACACTTCTCTACGTGGATTTCACACCTCTTGTGCTTTTTTCATAGCCTGTTGGCCCACTATTTTATTCCAGCTGTTGCCATGGCCACCAGCTGTGCACATATAACCCAGCTCTCTGTTTACCTCTTATTCTCTGTCCTGGGGCACCCCTGCCACTGCAGCTTAGAGCACCTACCTGTATGACCACAAAAACTTGCACAGTACACAAATGGTCAGAGCAGTATTTAACTCTTCTTCATAACAAGTACATCCAGGTACTCACTGGGAGCTGAAGGGAGTGAATACTCCTTGGGGCTACTCTTGACCAATGGGGCCTGAATCTGGTGGACAAATTGCCCCTTTCTTTGCTATGATGTGAATGTCCCCCGACATTTACATGTTGAAATTCAGTTGTCAATGTGTTAGTATTAAGAGTCGGTCCTTTTGGGAGGTGATTAAGTCATGAGGTTGAAAACCTAGTTAATGAGATTAAGCCCTTTATGATAGAGACTTCAATGGCCTTTTTGCCTCTTCTGTCCTTCCACCATGAAGATACAGACTCTGACCCCCTTTTCCCTCTGTCCCTTTTGCCATGTGAGGATACCTAGATGGAGAATGGTATTTCACCAGACACTGAACCTTCTGGCACCTTGATCTTGGGCTTCCAAGTCTCAGATCTGTGATTAATGAATTTCTGTTCTTTATGAACTACCCAGTCTCAGGTATTTTGTTATAGCAGAGGAAATGAATTAAAACACTCTTGTTCCTCAAGTGGACAATTCCGCTTATGTAACTCCAAGCTGACCTGGGCTCAGATGTCCATAGTGGTAGCTGGCTCAATGCTGGTCCTTGGGTTGGTTTTACCTCCATCCACGTCTCATTCTTCTCCAGTTCACTTCTCCTGTGATCACTTTCCAAAATTAACAGACTACATACAGGCCCTTGTTTCAGGCTTATGTGGAGAGAGAAAACCATAGATGTGAAGACAGTGTGTATAAATAAACTCATAAATAGCTGGATGCAGTGGTGCATGCTTGTAATCCTAGTGACTTGGGAGGCTGAGACAGGAGGACTGTAAGTTCAAGCTCAGCCTTGGAAACTTAGTACAATTCTGTTTCAAAATAAATAAAGAAACAGATAAATAAATAAAAATTAAAACAAGAGCTGGGGATGTAGGTAAGTGATAGAACTTCTGTACCAGCACCCAAAATATATCTGGAAAAAATTGAGAGATAAATGTACAATATAAAGAGGGCCATGCTGTTCACATGATTCTACATCCTCAACGTGCACTCTGTATGCTAGCAGTGTGTGTGTGTATCAATTCCTATAATTGTATGTTTTTTTTTTATTACTGTATATACCATGCTTTACCTAACTCATTAGATGGTTTCTAGTTTTTTGCTGTCTCACAGAGGATTTCACCCTTGAATAAAAGTAAGCTTGATAATTTCTAAAATATTATTTGTTTGGAACTAGCCAGCCTATGGAGAATAGGTCTTAAAAATGTCACTCTATTTGGTAGCTGGAAATATCATCTCTATCTCTCCAGTTAATGCAGTACAGAGCTATGGTCCTTGCTTGGGGTCTACAGCCTGATCCTATGGGAACTCTGGAATGTGAATTGCACTATGTCCCCTGAGGCACCTGTGAATTGTAGCATACAATTCTCCAGAGAAGGTAGTTGGAAACTATTAGCAGCTATCAATCCCAGCAGTTGAGAGATGGTCTTGGTGTGGCACCAACTGCATGCACCATGGCTCCTGTGTAGGATCACCAATTTTCAACCCACACCTTTGCTATATAGTCAGTGAAGTTAGCTTGCCTATTCCATTCCCAAATAATCTAAAAATGAAGATGTGTTATAACACATTTCAATCAAGCAACAGCAAAATCGCTGCTTAAAATGCAATGCACCATTAGGCATTTCATAGTAACTTATAGTCTTTAAAGAGCCACAGCCTTTCAGAGCCCTACAAACCCTAGTTCCCAAAGACTCACCAGGACCTAGGGGACTCTCTTCTCTTGGAGTGTAACAATTTGTCCCACTTCCCAGCCTCCTCAAGCTGCTATGTCAACATCACTTCTCCCCACCCCAAACTGACTTTTTGTGCCTTCTTCATGCCCTGGGGCTTTGCTCACTGCCGCCCTCTGGTGGGCTCTTTAGTGGGCATCCATATAGTTGCCCCATGGGCTCCAGGGAAATTCACAGGGTGTTTCTCACCATATCCTGAGCTCCTCTGGGATGTTTGGGTAACCATGAAGGAAGTCTGCTTTTTGCTTTATCACCTCTAGGCATGCTAGGAGTTGCTATTGCTCTCTTCTGAGCAACTGACCTCTCCTGCCCAGTTTCTCTCTCACACCATGCACCAGAACTCATCTCATTTTTGTCAGTGTGATTGAGGAAAGACTATGGCAGCCTGTTCCCAGTTCCCCTAGTTAAGGAGCAGCAGCTATTGAAGGAAATCACAGAAAACCCTCCTGATTCCACTTCTTATTGCCTCTCGGAAATAACTGCCTAGAAGAGGAAAAGCAGTGCTGAGCTTGTTAGGTCGTTGTGAAACTTCGAGGGGGCTGACATGTGAAGTACCTGGGACAGTGCCTGGTGCATGGGAGGAACATCATAAATATGTGTGAGGTCACTCAATCATGATGCTGCCCTCCTGCCTCTCATCAAGTTTCATGGTCAAAAATGGACTTAGTTTTTCCTCATTTTCCTAGGTGTATATTCAATTAAATGAA
The DNA here is from genome assembly GCF_001458135.2 of Marmota marmota marmota. Classification (NCBI taxonomy): domain Eukaryota; kingdom Metazoa; phylum Chordata; class Mammalia; order Rodentia; family Sciuridae; genus Marmota; species Marmota marmota. Next base: position 45,177,532 of record NW_026000026.1, on the reverse strand, counting down.
CTTGATTTGACAAGTGCAGCCTTCGTAAGTGCTGGAAAAAGTCTGTCTTGGTGCTGATACAGCCAGGACATGAGCAGTCATGATGCAGCAAAGCTTAATGCAAGCAATGTGGGCTTCAGGGTTGGATGGAATTGGATTGGTCTGACTAACTCTTGTGAGTCTCATCTCATCAATGAAATGAGAAAGCACTATGTCCATCATAGGGTCATTATGGGGTTTAAATGAGGAAGTGGAGCCAGTGATTGAAAGTATAGTAGGTTCTAGAACCAGACTGGCAGGTAGTCCCAATTTTCCACCACCTATCAGTTGTGTAACTGACACAAGTTACTTAATCTCTCTGTGCCTCAGTTTTTCCCAACTATTGAATGGGATAATAGCAACATTTATTTTGTAATAGATTAAGTGAGCTAACATCTATGATTAGCATGTTGTAAGCATTTGAAACATGCAGCTCAAAATCAGGCATAGTGGTTCATGTCTATAATCCCAGATACTTGGGAGGCTGAGGCAGGAGGATTATAAACTTGAGCCTGGTGTGGTCAACCTAGTGAGACTCTGTCTCAAAATGAAGCTAGAGACTAGAGATGCACCTTAGCTGTAGAGGACCCTTTAGTTCAATCCTTAGTACCGGAAAAAAAAAAGAAGAAAGTAACTCTTTATTAATTGTAATATAATTATATATTACTCTCTTAATATACATATTGTATAAATATAGCTCTTAATTATTAGGATAAAATAAAGATGATAATGATTTGGTTATGACATTTTTTAGCATAGTTCAATTCAGCTCAATATGAAATATTAGTCATTTAAAATTTTTGCCCCGAATTTGAAATAATGCAAATCTCTGTGAAATAAAAATTAAGCTAGAATTGTGTCATTTCAAAGCTGAAAGATAGATGAAAATGTATACTGTTTTACACCATTGACACATGGCTGGTAATCAAAATACTTACTTCCATGGGGTATGTTGAATTATGCAGACTTGAATTATGCAGACTATGTAACTTCTTCAGGAACAATACCCTTTGCATAAAGTACTACCACCTTGCAAATAAACAGCCCTTGAATGCTGTCCCACATAGAGGAGACACTCCATGAATGGCAATTACCATGAAGGTGTAGTCTTCAATCTGGTAACCAAGCAAATAACTTGAGTTCCCATGAGTTTGGTTGGTTGAGTCCTCTTCCATAACTGTGGTGACTCCCAGGAGAAGAAAGACAGGTGATATCATTACCCCGACATTAGTATTTTCATGGCAATTCCTTCTCTACAAGCCTCCTACTAAAGTCACAGTGCATCACTTCTCTGTTCTTTCTGTGAGTACAGCTTGATTCTCTGACCATGTTTTAAGTGCTGTGACAATGGGGCAAGTATTTTCTCTTGTATTTGTTATAATATTTATTTAATAGAGCTCTGGGACTAGAGTTGGTATATAATACATAACTAACAAATATTTTTTGAAGTTTGGAGGAAGAATGAGGAAAGGCTGTATGTGACAAAATTACCCATTCAGGACATATGCATTATTTGTCCATGTGTGGATGTTCATGTGCACATCTTCTGGGCACCTAATAAATCTGAATGAGTACGGTTCATCTTTACCTTCCTACTGTGGACTCAAGTGGGCTCAGCCACAGGTTCCCTATTCAGCCTCTTAGACTCTTCATGAGGACCAAAGCAGCAATGGAAAAGCTGGGGCCTCAGATGATGGCCTTCCTTTCAGCCTGGTTTCCCAGGACCTTAGTATGGAAAGTCTACTTCCTTCAGGAATGGACCCTAAGAGGAGAATTGGTGGACAAGTGTTTGGAAGGTGATGTCAGGAGTAGGCAGGAGAAGTGAGGCCAGAGATGGAAGGCAGCCTACTAAGAGTACGTTATCCAGTCATCCACCACTGTGACCACCTGGTAGGTGGGGAGGAAACTCCAGAGATGGTAGAACACATACATCCAAGTTTTCCATCTGAGGGGTAAGAGTTGGGACTATATATATTGGGAAACTTCCATTGTTTGTTAATTAATGGCCTCTGTTCCGTGGAGGCGATAACTCCCTGGTACTTCTGGTCTTCCCCTCACTGACCATGCAGGCTGATCTAGGAAAGTTCCAGGAAGAGAGTGATTATGGCTTTTAATAAGAAGTTGACAGCTGGTATGGGAATGATGAATGCCAAGGGGAAGTGGGCAGAACAACCATAGTGACTGCTCTGTTCATTAAGGAAAATAACGTGTATGGAAATATTCTAATCTTATTCCGGTTCTTAGGATGTAGTATCTTCATTGTGCATTGCTTTGTGACATCATGCCAAAACATCATGGCTTAGTCTCCAAGTATCATTTTATTACCATTCATTTCTTGGAATGGGAATCCAGGAAGGCTTTGCTGGGTACTACTTTCATGTGGTTGCCATCAGTCAGTAGTTGGGTCTGGCGCAGCAAATGGATGGCTGGTACAGCTGGAGATAGCTAGGAATCTCTTTCTTTCTCCATGTGATCCCTCTGCATGAGCTTGTTTGGGCTTCCGCACAATATGGTGGCCTCTGGGTCATTGGGCTGCCAACATGGTGATTGAAAGTCCATAAGAGTGGTTATTCCAGCTCTCAAGGTAGGAGCTGCATGACTTTTTATGACCTTGCTTTTAAATTCATTTCTGCTGGACTCTGATGGTTGTGAGTCACAAGACAGTACAGATTCAAGGACAAGTGAATTAGATTCCACTTATTGACAAAGAAATGACAAGGTTCTAAAAGATAATTGTGAAGCCACCTTTGAAAAATATGACACACACACACACACACATATACTCTCTCTCCGTGTATTATTAAATCCTTCCATCTTTAAATATCTATGAAATAAATAGCATCCACACAACAGCAGATGAGCAAGACTCAGCACATAAGACTTGACTAATATGATACACAGAAATGTAAGTTTGGTGACTGAGGCTGTCGATCCACAGCCAATGTCAGTGGACCAGTTGTATCTTTCAGCTGGCTAGAATGTGTGTAGAGGCGCACATGTGAATGCTTATGCGTTTTTAGATGACAGAGTATTGGCTAATGATTATCAGCAACTCCGGAAATGAAGGAAATCAGTGACACAATAAAAACTCTAATTGCTTGGCAACAGTGTTTAGGCCTCATTAGGTAGATCTGTAACAGCTTCAAGAGAAATAAACTCCTGTGTCAATAGATAACAAGGCAAGAAATAGGTTATTTCCTTTTTGAAAAGTATGAAAGCTTCCAATTGCCTGATATATTCGCTTAGTAGATTATTTTCTGTCATCTCAGTTAATTGAATTTTATCCCTTGCTCTTAAAATGCTCTCCTTCAAAATAAGGTTACAAAGTTCAGAAAAGTCATATTTGAAATCATAGTCACAGAAGCTAGAAATCAACCTTATCCAGAGAAAGTGCTCGAGGAAGAAATAAAAATCCCTGAATCTTTGAAAGATCCCTTTCCCCCTAAAACTTGGGTGAATTGTCATTCACTTAATATTTTGTAGAATGCATCTTTGTAATATAGCACCAAATTTAAAATTTGAAATAAAATGTAAAAAATCAATTTTGTTTGTATCTATATTCTTTCTACAGAATTTCATAAATGATTTCTTTGTTGAAAAGATTTTTTTTGTTAAAATGGAAAACAATTTAGGTTTGGTTCCAATGCAAATTTGGCTTGTAATATATTTGGTACTATCATACTTTCAATCTATCTATGATATATTTCAGGACTTTCCTCTGGGGTTCTTTTTAAACTCTTGAGTCTAGAAAGACACACACACACACACACACACACACACACATACACACCACCCCATATTACATAGATATAATGTAGTACACAAGCAAGCTCATCTTTTCCTTTCAAATGCTAAAAAGTGGACCAATTTAATGTAACAAAAATATGTATGACATCTCACATGTGGGGTGTCTAAGCCTTAAATATTCTTAACTGTTCATCACTTTGACTACTGACTTTTAAATCTATACTTTTTTAGAAGAAAAAGATACAAGTATTTGATAGTGTCCCTGTCTGTGTTGAAAACATCCCCTACTTTGTGACACTTGAAACCTGTTTATTGAAGCTCCTCAGAAATTTAGAACCATCCAGGAGAGAAGCAAACGGAAGTCAACACTGGAGAAGTCTCCAGGTTGGATTTGACTCTATGGTGCCACCCTCTTCTTCTTTAACAGGCTAGGGTTGGCTATGAAGTTCCTGGTCTCTCATCTCCACTGTGCACCTGGTCCTTTCTGGTTCTTCTGCATGTTTAGAGTCCAGGCTCTCAGGTTAGATCATCAGATTTTGTTTTCAAGCTTAACCATCCAGAACTGGATAATCGTGGACAAGTTGCTTAGTCCCTGTAGTCCTAGTTTCTGTACCTGGGACTGTAGATAAAAAAAAATAGCTCCTACAATGTGAGGCTGCTACAAGAAATGGATAATATATGTTCGCAAAGGGCTTACTACAATGCTACATACAAAAAATGCTTAGCATATGTGAACTATTGGGAGCTGGAGATGTAGTTCAGTAGTAGAGCTCACGTTCAGCATGGATTTGATCACCAGCAAAATCATCAAAAACAAAATCAAAAACAATATAGAATTAAAAAGCTAACATTGGTATTGTTATTACTATTTAAAAATTATTCTAATTTGTTATATAGGACAGAAGAATGCATTAAATTTATATTACTCATGTAGAGCACAATTTTTCATATCTCTGGTTGTACACAAAGTAGACTGACACCATTCTTGTCTTCATGCATGTACTTAGGGTAATGATGTCCATCTCATTCCACTGTCTTTCCTACCCCCATGCCCCCCTTCCCCTCCCTCACTTTTGTCTTATCACGTGTTTGTCTAATCCTCCAATGCTCCCCCATTATTACTACTTTGATCATTATTGTGCCTAATGTACTTCCTAGAATGCATCTCTGCATATAATTTAGAAGTTTGCCATCTATTTGTTTTGCTTGGTGATAATGTAATTGTGGCACAAAGAACTCAGATTTGGTTTAGAATACATTTTTAAAAGAATTTCTAGTTTTCTATATCAGACATTCATAAACCCAAGGTATGTTCAAACACATCTTTTAAATTATTTTTTTATTTTTGTAGTTGTAGATGGGGCATGAGTTTATTTGTTTTTAATTTTTTTATGTGGTGCTAAGGATTGAACCCAGTGTCTCACATGTGCTAGGCAAGCGCTCTGCCACTGAGCTACAGCCCCAGTCCTCAGAACATTTTTTATGGCATAAAATATCCAAATTCTGGAGCTCAGCATTTTCAGATCCAAAACTTTAAACAGTCACTTAGCTTCCCTTAAAAGGAGAAAGTTTTATCTGATGATCTCTTTAGACTTTTCATCTTCTAGAATATTTCTACTTGTGTGTTCACAATTCAGTGGAAGCAAAATTTGGTGAGATTATCCATTTTAAAGGTATTTTAACTTTAAAAGGCTTTTTAAGCTTCAAGTTTTCTCTCTTGTATCTCCATATTATTCTCCCATTTAATAGTTGTTCCCAAAGACAGGAAAGTGAAATGTGCTATCATCTTTGGGTGGGAAATTTATCATATTAATTTTACTATGAGCCAGAACCATATGAAAAAGAAAAGCAGAATTATTTGGAGAGCCACATATACATTCTTCCCTTGCTTTATATTGTTGTATCCTTTATCTTTCTTAGAAACTTCTCCTATCTCAACCCTTTCTTTTTTTTTTTCTGCCCTATCAAATCACTATGGTCCTTTAACATCATTTTCAATGTGGAAGTGTCCACCAGTGAAAATTCTTTCGCAAATGTTTTCTGGTTTTCCTTAGAAAAAGGCACTCTCTGTTGATCACACTGAAAAATAAAGTATGCAAACCTGGGTGGGGTTTCCCTCTTGTGGACTCATATGCAGTAGGTTACATCAAGTTGTGCAGAGGGCTAGGTCTTTGTCTGATTCCTGTTTTGGTGCATCTTTCAGGTGCTTAAGTGCTTCCTTATTATTTGTTCCCTTTTGGTCCTCTCTCTGTTGCTGTAAGTCATTTATACCTTAATGTTTTAATCTGCTTGAATCAAATGTATGAAATATGATATGTCAAGAACTTTGTAATGTTTTGAACAACTAATAAAAAAAAAAAGAGAAAAAGAAACAGAAAAAAAAAACCAGAGGTACAGGATTTGAGTATTATTAGAATGGTGGTAGGCCAGGAAAGCAAGCATTCCTAAATTCTATACTGAATTGCAGCTACTTCCCCTGATAGATGACTGCCATTAGAAACAGGGAGAGTGGACAAGGTAAGCAAGTCCCTCATTGCTCTTGTCATGAATGGGCTGCCAACATGTAAGAGACAAGAGCCATGGTATGCAGGTGTGTTTGTTAGCTTTTTGATACTATGACCAAAATACCTGACAAGAGGAGCAAAAGTTTACTTTGGCTCATGGTTTTTGAGGGTCAGCCCCGGTTGGCTGGCTGCACAGCTTTGGGTTTGAGGTGAGACAAAACATCATGGCAGGAGGTAGAGGTAGAGGAAAACTGCTTAGTTCATGGCAGCCAGGAAGGGGAGGAGGGGGAGAGAGAAGGAGAGGAGAAATGTGGGGGGGGGAGGAGGAGGAGGAGGAGGAGGAGAGAAGAGGAGAGGCAGGGGCAAAATATAATCCCCAAGGTCATACCCCCAGTGATGTGCTTCCTCCAGCCATGCCCTACCTGCCTGCAATTACCACTTAATAATCCACTGAAATTAACAAGCCATCAAATGAATGCATCCACAGATTGGGTTACAGCTCTCAAAATCTAATCATTTCGCCTCTGAACATTCCTGTATTGTCAAACACATGGGCTTTTGTGGGGGATACCTCATATCCAAATCATAACACTGGGCTAAAGAACAAGACCCAACTCAGGACTGGTCTCTTAACAGCAAATACAAGAGCTTTCAATGCTGCTACACTGGCCAGGCACCCAGCAGGCCAAGGGACCCACAGAAGGAGAGAACAAAAGTGCATTTAGGCAGATCAGAGTAGAAAGCAACATAACCAGGTCTTCTTCCCCAAATGAAAAAGCCTTGACCTGATCCTTCCTACCATGTTGGCTATGTGGAAGGAGAATTCAAGGAAGGGCAACAGTGAGATGAAACAAGAGGGCCAGGCCCCTTTTCTGTGGCCAAACCTTGTGTCAGTTTGTGCTGTTGATCTTCTGGTTTGAACAGTCCAAGAGGACCACACAAATAAACATGCCTCAGTCAGTGTCTTGTAAACTGATTATAGTGGATGGGATGGTTAATTTTATGTGTCAACTTGACTGTGAGAGAGGATGCCCAGATATCTGGTTAAAAAAAAAAATTGTCTCTGGGCATGCCTGTGAGTGTGTTTCTGGAATAAATTAGCCTTAGAGTTGGTGGAGTGAATAAAGCAGATGACTCTCCCCAGTGTGGGAAGTCCTCAGTCTGTTGAGGGCCTGAACAGAACAAAAGGGCAGAAGAACTTTGAATTCACATAGCCTGACTGCTGGAGTTGAGATATCAAGTTTTTTTTTTTTTTTTGACCTTGGCATTTCTGGTTCTCAGGTCTTCAGATTTGGACTGGAACCTCCACCATCAGATCTCCAGCTGTCAGTTTTTAAACTACACTACTGACTCTCCTGGGTCTCTAGCTTGCAGACTCCTCAGCCTCCATAATTGTGTGAACAATGCCCTGTAGTCGGTCTGTCTATGTATGTATGCATGTATGTATGTATGTATGTATGTATGTATGTATCTATCTCCCATTCGTTCTGTTTCTCTAGACAACCTCTCCTTTCTGGCAGGAGGAGATTTAGAGTCATGACATAGTGGGGTGAGAAATCCTTATCTCTAAAAGTCTAAATTATAAATTTAAATCCGATAATTCTCTCTCCCAAGGTGATTTGCATTTTTATGCCTCTACTAAAGGCATTTCAGGCATCACTGGGGAGGTGGAGAGGGAGAGAAGGAATGGGGACTCATATAAACTTCCACTCTGTCCTGGAGGTGTAACCCTGTCATGAATCAATAAAGGCCAGGCAGTCAATAAAGGCCCATTTAGTGACTTACAAAGCTGTGGCTGAAGTAACAGCCTGAAGTAGTCAGCCTGGAAGTGCCTGGAAGGGTGGACAGATTAGCTCTCCTTATCTCAGCATCAGCTCATGCGGGAGCTGAATTGAAGGTCAATACCTTGGATTCTCCCGCTGTAAGCAGGTGTCTAGAGAGTATAGATTTTCTGCTATGTAAGCTCGACTCTCCCTTTATTGTTGGCCTACATCAGGCCAATTTCAAAACCATCAAAACACATTATGGAGAAGCCAACCTTGAAAAAGAACCCTACACAGAGCATTTCTGGAATTCAGGGCTGATATTTCACAGTATTCTCCCTTCTCCTCCTCCTCCTCCTCCTCCTTCTCTTTCTCCTCCTCCTCCCACCCTTTCCCCTCCTTCCCTTCCTTTTGTGATGAAAACATACTCTGACTGGTAGCAGCAGAGTAAAGATGCCACGCTCTGGAAGTAGTCATACAGTTTCTATTCATTCTCTGCTTTGGGTGTTCCAGAAATCAATGGATTGTTCATGAATCACCTCTGCTCTGGGGATTCGTTACATAGAGAAGGTTCATTAAAACACACATACAACTAGTGCAAGTGGGTCTCAGGGTGCCCAGATCTCTGGACAAATACCATTCTAGGTACTTCTGGCAGGGTAATTTTGGGAGTGATTAACATTTAAATTAGTAGATTGAGTATAATAGATGGCCCTCTCTAATGTAGGTGGGCTTCATCCAATCAGCTGATGGCCTGCATAGAGCAAAAAGGCTGTCCTGCCACAATAAGAGAGAATTCTTTCTGCCTGAATGTCTTTGAACTGGAACTTCAGATTCTTCCTGCCTTTTGTTCTTCCTGAGGGTCTTGAGTCTGCCAGGCTTAGGACTAGAACTACACCATCAGTTTTCCTGGGTCTCAGTCTTTCAGACTTGGGTTATAACTAAACTGTTGGCTTTCCTGGCTTGTTGATTCACTCTGAAGATCTTGGGAATTTCCAGTCACCATAATCAAATGAGTCCAATTCCTTATAATAAATCACTTATATGCATATATATTCATCATATAGATATATCCATCACATATACATTCATTACACATGTATATTCTATCATATCAATTTATCTGTATATATATCTAAACCATCCTATTGGTTCTGTTTTTCTGAAGACCATTGACTAAAATATACCATACCACAGAATAAAGCATTGAGCTTTCTCAGTGTTTTCTTTCATTATACATTCAATCATTTTTTTTTCATTTATCTATTCACTCAACATCATCCATTAAGCATTATTATTTGACAGACATTGTTCTAGGCACTGGATGGACAGTTAATGAAACAAGAGTTTTCTACCTTCATCAAATTTAGAGTTTATGTAACGTGAATTAGTAGTTTGCCACATATGTTGCTTAGCTCACAACCACAAAACCTTGGGAGTTTACAACAAAAGCAATCATTTAGTTTCACTGTTTATAGATTGGCTAAAGGTGGGATGATCTTGGCTAGATGGCTCTGCTTGTTTTGGCTGGGGTGGTTCACATATGTATTTGGGATTTAGTTCAGTTAGACTGGTTTGGGTGGCAGCTTGTGTTAGTTTGGGCTGCCATGACAAAATACCATAAACTGGGTGGATTAAACAATACAAATTTATTTCTCACAGTTCTAGAGGTTGGGAAGTCCAAGATCAAGGTTCCAGCTATTTCAGGTGATGAGAATTCTCTCTTCTGGGCTTGCAGATGACCACCTTTTCACTGTGTTCTCACATGGAGGGGAGAGAAGGAAAGAGAGACAGAGAGAGAGGGAGAGAAGGGGGGGAGGGAAGAGAGAAAGAGAGAGAGAGAGAGAGAGAGAGAGAGAGAGAGAACTCTCTCTCAGGTCTCTTCCTATTTTTTATAAAGTCTATAATTTCATCATGGGGGCCTACCCTCATGACATCTTATAAACTTAATCACCTCCAAAGTCACCACTTCCAAATACCACTACACCAGTGTTAGATCTACAACTTAGAAATTTTAGGGGACCCCAAGTCATTCTATGACATGGCTCTACTTCCAAATATGGATCTGGTAGTCTTGGCTCCTCCCTAAAAGTCAGGCTCAAGACAGATCCTCATGTGTCCATCTGGAGTCCAGACTAAACAGGAAGCAGCCACCATAGGGGAGTGATGGCCCAGGTACATGTCCCACCATCAAGACTTCACCCCTGCCACCTCTACTCACCTTCCATTCACCAAATTGAATCACATGGCAATCTATGTGAGGAGGGTGGGAATATATTCTACGGATTTAGTGGATGGAGTTACATGGCAGAGGGAGAGCTGAAGAGTCCAGGCCATCAGTAGGGTCATACTGATGCCACTAGCCTTATCTCCTGGGGTACCCCAAGATCTGGGCAAAAACTTCACCAGAAGAGGCTGAGCATTAGCAATTGACTGGCTTGGGGGGTTGGGGAACAGAAGGGTAATATAGGGAATGGTGTCTGTTATGGTTTGAGTTGGGAATGTCTCCCAGTGTCTTGTGTTGAAAGCATGGTCCCAATGCAGCAGGGTTCAGAGGTGGAGCTTTTAGGCAGTGATTGGATGATGAGGGTTCTGACCTCATCAGTGGATTTCTGGGAGGTGGGACCTAGTTGGAGGAAATAGATTGCTATGGGTTTATCTTCGCCTTGGCCCCTTCTCTTTCTCTGCTCCCCCACTGCCATGAGTTGAGAAGCTTTCCTCCATTATGCCCTCTGCCGTTTTTCTTTCCTTTTTGCCTTGGAGCTCTCTAACTATGGACTGAATCTTCTGAAATCATAAGTCAAAATAAAATTTTCCTTCTCAAAGTTGTTCTCATCAGGTATTTTGGTCACAGCAATGAAAAGATGACTAATACAGTGTCAGAGCCACACATCTGTTGGTGAGAATTGGCTCAAGGGGAGTCAGGAGAGAGACCTTCAGGAAAAAGATGATGGTGGATGCAAGAATGAGTGACCCTCAAGCTGAGGGTCACCTGATAACATGGGCTATTTGGGATGAGATTGTGCCTGTGATTGGGGAGTGTTCCTGAGTAAGGGGAGTGAATTGAGAGAGACTCCCACAATACTTATGGTTTGGATGTGAGGTGTCCCCCAAAAGATCACATGTGAGACAATACAAGAAGCTTCAGAGGAGAAATGATTGGGTTATAAAAGTCTTAACCCAATCAGTGAATTAATGCCCTGATAGGGATTAACTGAGTGGTAATGGAAGTGGTAGGATGTGGCTGGAGGAAGTGGGAATTGGGATGTGGGCTTTGGGGTATATATTTGTATCTGACAAGTGAAGATCTCTCTCTCCCTCTCTCCCTCCCTCCTTCCTTCTGATCACCATGTGAACTGCTTCCCTCTGCCACACTCTTTTGCCAAGACGTTCTGCCTCACCTTGAGTCCCGAGGAGTGTAGCCGGCCTTCTAAGAACTAAGACGTCTGAAACCGTGAGCCCTCACATAAACTTTTCCTCCTCGGAATAGACGAACTCTAGAAAGGGCAGAGGGGTGGGAGGGAAAAGGAGGGGGCAGGGTGTTAGCAAGGATGATGGAATGTGATGGACATCATTATCCAAAATACATGTATGAAGACATGAATTGGTGTCAACATACTTCATATACAACCAGAGATATGAAAAATTGTGCCGTGTATGTGTAATAAGAATTGTAATGCATTCCGCTGTCATTTTTAAAAAATCAGTTAAAAAAAAAACCAATCTTTTTTCCTCTACAGTTGTGCTGTTTAGGTCATTTAGTCACAGCAGCAAAAAAGCTGAGACATTTATTTTGGAAGAAGAAAAATGGATAAAGTCAGTTTCTTATTTTCTTTGTGTATCAGAATTTTTTTTTTTTAAGTGTACCTAGCATTGACTTATACCTTGAGGTTTCTGATTTAGCCGTTCAGGGAGAGTCCTTGAGTTTAATATAGTCAGGTAAACAGTGTTTATATATTCTCTTATAAAATCATTCTTTGTGCATCTATGTAAGGTCACATATAAAAACCAACATCTAATGTTTATATTATTGTGATTACATGATCATTTGGTAGTCACCAAAGTGCTTAAATACAGGACTAGTGGATTTTTTTTTCCCTCTCCTTTCCCAGTATCTCTCAAGGTAGACTCCTTCTGGCTTCAGGGGGAAGTTGCAAGGCTGCTAGTTGTGGAGGGAACCTGATAGTTTCTATAAAGACCTTACAACAGTAGTTGTTAGCCCTGGCTGTACCTTAGAATCACCTGTGAAGCTTTAAAAGCTCCCAGCACCCAGGTTGTACCTAGACCAATTAAATAAACCCAGGATGAAATCCAGACACAGTTGCTTCTGAAAGAAGCTCTCTGGATATTCCACCTGTGTTGGTAACCACAGACTTATTCCTTCCAGGTTCAGCCTACATCCCTGCACCTGCCGGGACTGTCTACCTCCAGCCTGTGAGGTTCATGTGGCCATAGTGGGGTTCTGTCAGGCAGGTGGGCCCCCTGTAGCTCAACCTCACCTGCAAAGCTTTTGTCTGCAGTTCTCTTAACCTGCTTCTACCTTTCCCTGTCTTTCAGAAATGTGTTAAAATCACACAAACATTTAATGCTTTCTTCACCTTCTTTGTTTTGCTGTTATTAGATTTTTTTTTAAAATTCACTTTTAGAATTTTAATAGACTCTCATAAAGGCATATGTTCAATTTAAATAATAATTTTTTGGTGCTGTTTTGTGGCTCAGTGGTAGAGCGCTTGCCTAGCACATGTGAAGCACTGGATTCGATCCCCAGCACCACATAAAAATAAATAAAATAAAGGTATTGTGTCCATCTATAACTAAAAAAAATTAAAAAATAGCTAAAAAATAATTTTAAAAAAATTTAGCTGCCTGATAATGATTCATGGCCATGAGCATATTTACATGTATTACTGAATCATTGGAGTTTGTATCATTTTTGTTCTGGATTAAACCCAGGGGGTGCTTTACCATTGAGCAATATCCCCAGCCATTTTTAATTTTTGAGACAGGGTCTTGCTATATTGCTTGAGGCCTTGTTAAATTGTTGAGGCTGGATTTGAAGTTGCAATTCTCCTGCCTCAGCCTCCTGAGTTCCTGGAATTGCAGGCATGTGCCACCACACCTGGCTCCTTTGGGATTTTTGAGAGATTTGTTGATGGCATCTGATAGCATCCACCTGCTGGATAATATGGCTATTTAATCACAAGATATTGTAGTCAGAGGAATATGCTTTTGGAATTATGTAGTCGTAGGGTCCAATTCCAGTTCTTGGCAAATTACCTAACTTTTCCAAGGCTTAGTTTCATTATATATAATATGGGGATAATTATATTTGGCCTGCAGGGTTATTGTGAGAATTTAAGATCTGGGACTCCTGGTATACTGCTTGGCACAGGTAATTTTCCTTCTTGCTCAATAACTGCCCCTGAGACCATGCAATGAACATGAACTTGCTCCTCAATCAAACATCTCCCTGTATTGTTTTCTACCAAAACACCAGGTGTATCATGGCAGGAAACTGTTTGTATTTTTCAAAGGAATTTAACAGGCAAATGCAAATATCAAAGAAGAAATTGTTATGTCATCATGGGCAGGATCAAAAGTCCCTCTCCTGTGTTGAGGCATGCTTGGCCATGTACTCATTTTGTTAGTAATATGATTTCATGGGCAAACCTCAGCAGATGTTTTTACCCTCTTGGTTATCTCTGGCATGTGTCGCTCCTTCTATTGTTTGATTTTCTAAGTGATTCCTAAAGCAGCCTCTCCTCCATCCATATCATTATATTTAAAAAAAAGTCCCAAAGCAAACTTAAGGATATTTCTAACCAACATCTATAATTTTTCCAGCTGTTGCTTTTGTTGATACATTGATAAGAGTGAGATTTCCCAAGAGAACTAATACTGAGAGATTGAGACCTTAGCAAGTTGACATCCCGAATATTCTTTTAGTCAGGGTTGTATGCTTAGGGACAGTGGGGCAGAGGTTGGGGCCTAAAAGTAGCACAAACTCTACTTTTATCATCTTAGACCAGGACTTTTCTTTTTTTGCTACTCATTAGCATTGTGCAGTGTTTAAAACCAAAGTCTTTGGAGAAACAGATGTTGGTATCAATCCCTTCCTGGACCTCTTACAGACTGTGTGCATCTGAGCCTCTGCCTCCTCCTATGTAAACTGGATGTGGTGATCCTTATCTGGCATGGCAGACTAATGAGGACACAGTGCAGGGCTTGGTGCATGGTGCTAGGTGCTGAGGATCGAACCCGGGCCGCACGCATGCCAGGCGAGCGTGCTACCACTTGAGCCACATCCCCAGCCCCTTCCTTGTAATTCTTGCTGGAGAAAGTCTTCAACCATCTATCAGCAAGATGGGACTTGCTAATAGATTACAAGTTAGTTATGGAAGCTGGTGTGAGCTCTGTATTTAAGGAAATTTGAGCATAAGTCTTGTCTCTAATTAATGATACTGTGGACTTTTGTATGTAGAGTTTCATTTTACCCTCAAACATCTGCATGAAGACAGCATGGCAGGTATAATCTGTATTAGCCACAGATTTTAATGGGGGTGAAATGCTGTGATCTGAATGTTTGTGCTTCCCCCATCACCACGAATTTGAAACACTAATCTCCAACATGATAGTATATGGAGATGGGACCTTTGAACGTAATTAAGGTTAGATTAGCTCATGAGGGTAGAAGTCCCATGATGGGATTAATCCCCTTACAAGAAGAGGAAGAATGCTTTTCTTCTCTCTCTGCCATGTGAAGATATAGCAAGAAGGTGGGTGGACATTTACAAACAGGAAGCAGGCCCTCATGAGGAAGTAAAATGGCTGGCACCTTGAACTTAAACTTCCCAGTCTCCAGAACTGTGAGAAACAACCTGTCATTTTAACCACCAAGTCTATGGTATTTTTGTTATACCTGCATTAACTGAATAAGATGGAAATTCTAATGATATCATTTTCCTGTTAGCATTGCTGCAGAAATGGTTGACTGAGAAGATGGGATAACATGAAGTGTGGGGATTGATTATCCATTGTTTTTGGAAGCTGGTTTAAGCTCTGTATTTATGAATATAGGAGCACAAAATCTTATCTCTAATTAAAAACACTGTGGTCTTGCAAATATACACTCTCACTTGACCCTCAAACATGGCATGTATTTTCAGTATTGGTCCCAGATTTTAGTAGCAAATGGTATTGGCTGAATTTGCCCTTGAAAATGAAGAGCAGCACAAGGACTGGAATCCTAGTGTTGTAATCAAGTGCAATGTACATCAAAGTGAATCTGATGCATTTAATGAAATGTACCATCATCTCTGGACTGGGTTTGAATTAGGATGTCAGAGGAATGACTTTCTGTTTTCCCTCTGGGCAACTTAAGCAGTGGCGGTGTGGGAAGAGAAGAAAAGAGAACAGCGATGAGCCATGTGCCAGCATCTTGTGTCTTTTAGTGGATGGACCCAAGGGGCCTGGGCGTCTGCTGTTTCTTCTAGAAGTACCTATGACTAGGTGTTTATGGAGCCTGGGCTCAAAAGTTCAACCACTCCAGGTATGGAGGATGATAGGATGGACATTGAGTTTCAGACTATAGAGGCAGTGGCCATCATTTGCCCTGTCAGATGTCCCTGCTCAATGAGAAATGAGGATCAGAAAGAGCAGCTGAGACTAAAAACAGCAACAAACCCATACATTTAGTTGGGGAGAGAGTTTTTCAGGGAGGTGAGAGACTATGTGTGAAGTGGTGATCCTTTCCCATTCAGACCAATTTCAAATAGCAAAGAATTATGGAGAGACTTGCACCAGGATTCACATATGCCTTCCTTACATGGTTTTCAATTCAATTAATTGACAATTAATTTTAGCAGACAAGTATCTAAAAAAGATAAGGGCTATAGCAATGTATATTTACAATGTGAATGCTATGTAAATAGTGGTTATACTGTATTGTTTAGGGAATAATGACAAGAAAAAAGTCTATCATGTAGATGTAATTTTTTAAAAATGTTTTTGATCCATGATGTTTAATCTGAATGGATGGGTGACTGTAATAAACACCTGCTATGTGCAAAAGAACATTCTAAGTCCCAAAGCGAAGTGGTTCTTGAACATTTTAAATGAAAGGATCTTTCATTATGAAAATATATTTAAGACCAACTCCTGCATAATACTTGTTTTTCTATTTCTTGACGGAAAAACAATACGATAACAAGACGTTAAAGCGGACCTGGCCTAGGTTAGAAATTATTCTTTGGGGACTACAAAGATTAATTAAATGTAGATGCTGTGATAATTTTTACTAGTTTCAGGTCAATATTTACTAGTTTTCAGGTCAGCTGCTAATTGCTTTGTATGGACTAGCTCAGGTAGCCACCATAATAACCCCATGGAGAAGATATCATTCCTGCACCTATTTACAGAAAGGATACTGAGGCCCAGAGATAAGTAACTTCCTCAAGTTACAATGAGACAGAGACTGCTCTGTGATCACTAATATCCATATTTTCTTTCTCCTGAGCATTTAGCTAGAGTATATTTCCCAGGTGCCCTTGCAGATAAGGGTGACCCCATGACCAAATTCTGACCAATAGAGTGTGTGCAGAAGTGGCCATAAAAAAACCCTACATCATAGTCTATATTCTCTTCTCATATCTGCTGAATATGGAGGACTCAACAGAGTAGTCTGGGACTCTAGGGATGGTAGATCTATAAGATGGAAGGAAACTGGACTCCTGAATAATCATTTGGAAAGCAACTTCTGACCAGGAGATCTACTTTGGGTTCTGTATAAGCAAGACATAAATTTTTATTGAGTTAGAATGTTGAAATGTAGGACTTTGTTTATAATGGGACCTCCTATAATACAACCTACCTATTTCACATAAATAACAAGCAATGGAGCCAGGATTCATACAGGCAGGATCTTTGAGCTATACTACTATGCCATGCTTACACACAAACATTACAATACAAAGGAGAAAGTGCCACATGTCTTTTTAAAAAATTAATTAATTAATTTTTTATTTATATATGACAGTGGAATGCATTGCAATTCTTATTACACATATAGAGCACAATTTTTCATATCTCTGGTTGCATACAAAGTATATTCACACCAATTCATGTCTTTATACGTGTACTTTGGAGGTACTCTCCAGAGATTGACTCATTCCTTTATTTTGTCTTTGAAAAAATAGTCAGTCATAGACACAAGCAGATGCTATGTAGAGAGTTGTTATATTGTATTGTTTAGGGAATAAGGCCAAGGAAAAGATGCACTGGAAATCTGGAAAGGGAAGTATGATGCAGAAAGGGGAATGAAGTGAATCATATGGTCAGTAATCGTGAAAGGAAGCTGCACATTGGTGCAAATTACAACTCAGCTGGAAACCTGGCACCCTGTGGAGCTGAGATGACCTTTTTTATTATTAACAGTTTCAATTTCTTTATTTCGATTCCCAATTTATTTCCAATTATGGTATGTTTCTCTTTATGCCTTTGAATATATTTGTAACTGTCTTAAAGTCCTTGCCTGCTAATTCCAACAATGGCATCACCTCTGGGTCTGTTTCTATTGCCTCATTTTGCTTCTCATTATGAGTCACTCTTTTCTACTTCTTTGCATGTCTACAACTTTTTAATTGTATGCTCCTGAGTTCTGAATTTTTTGAGTGCTGGGTCTTGTTCTGGCAGTTAATTTCCTAACAGATCTGTCTGATCCCTTGGAGCTTGTGGGCACAGAGTTCTCTTCACTTTGGAGCTAGTTTATCCTTACATTCAAGGGGTGACTTTTCTGGGAACTTGATGCAATGCCTGGGACAGTTCATTATGTCTCTCCATTCTGGCAATTAAAATTCTATTATCCATCCTATACAAACTCTGAAATTTTCATCTACCTCACAGTCCCCAGCAATTGCTCGCTCCCAGACCTCATAGATTCTTGCTTTGTACAGAAGCAGATTTGTACTTAGCCAAAGGTTTAAGGGAATCTTTATGCAGATGTGTGGGGCTTTTTCCCTTCATAACTCAGTCTTCTTCAGGATCCTGTGCCTCATATTCTGCTTTTTTCCCCCAGCAGATCCAAGCTTTGATCTCACCTTAGTGAGTCTATTTGGTCTCTACCTCTCTATACTATGGTCTGGAAAGTGTCTTTAGGTAGACAGGTGGGGCAATCATGGGTCTCACCTTGTGTGTTTCCTTTCCCTCAGAGCCACAGTCTAGAACTGCATTCCAATGTCCAAACATAGTTTTGTTCAGTTTCATAGTGAGGGGATTAGTGTTGAGCTTGGTATGTGATGATGATAGGAAGCAAAAATTATCTTTCTGTTGCTCATGGAAAAAGTCAGTTGCCTCTTTCACCCTCTTTGTACTCACTCAATACCTGTTGTTGCAAGCAGGCTGGAGGGCACTTCAGTGAGGGGTCTTGGGAGAAACCCCCCGAGCTGTGGATGGGATCAGAACCTCAAATAGGCAATGATGAATGATAAGGAGATCTGCACTCCAGCCACTTCTCTTGCCCCTAAGCAGACTGCTTTTTTCCCTTTCCTTTTCTCTTCTTTGAATAGAGGAGTGGGAAGGAACTAGGAGAAATAGCAGTAGACCTGGAGATCTGAAAACCTGACCTAGTTTCATCCCTTATAAGCTGTGGGATGTTGGACAAGCCATTGGGACTGTCTGGACTTTCATTTTCTCATCTGTAAAGCAGGAGAAATAGTGCTAGAATTATATGACATCAGTGAGCTCATGGATGTGAATGTATCTTGCAAACCATGAAGACTCATAAACCTGAAGAGTTTTGTCTTTTAAGGAATCCAGATGAGGTATATAGTGTGTGATTTGCCCAAGGCCCTTGTATCCCTTTGGAGAAATCCCACATTACTGAAAGAAGCAACCACTGGAAAGAATGAGGGTCCTGGGCCCTGGATTCCCTCTCCCAATATCTCCTTCCAGACTTAATTGATCCAGTTGTCCTCAGCCCAATGTGAAATCAAACCTGTCCTCTTGTATGTGCATCTGTAGTGGTCTGTGGCCCAGAAAATAAATAGGCAGCCATTAAGCCTGTGAATACCCTGAAGAAGCTTTCAAAGGCCCACCTGGCCTACATCCATATCACAGGGCTATTGCTTACCAAAGCTTGGGCTTTAGTATGGGTTCCCAAAAGGAACCTATAGAAGTGACAAGCCCTTCTCTCTGTGTGGGTTTTGACTCCTCTTCCATCAGCCCACCATGACCTATAGGCTGTCATACAAGAACTGATACACAATTGCCTGCAGGGAAAGGCTTGGTAATCTCCCTGGGCCCTGAGGCTGAACAATGGAGACCACCAGGGAGAAGTGTCAGTTTGGCCTCCAAGGCTGACCTTAAGGCTTTATCAGCAGGATCAGGCCATATGTCCTCATTAATCCAACATTTGGGTCACAGGGTGAAGAAGAGTATAAAGCATGACTAAAGCCATGGCTTAACTCCCCTCCCAAGTCATAGTTCTGAGACTTAGTGGCAGAGGAAATTTAGTTATTGAGAGATGATGGTGGGCAAAGTAGAAAACAAAGCAGGTTTGAAAAACAAGCACATTGAATTTTCAGGAGGAGTTATTGAGAGCATAATGGGTAAATTTAACATCATCCTGTCATTCAAAGATTAGACAAGAAAGAGTGGGGGTAGGGTGAGAGAGAACAGATTCTTTATGGAACTTTTCACTGTGGTGTGGGATTTTGCAGTTTTCTCATTAACCTTTCTTAAACCCAAGTTATATCCACACTCCACTTCCAGTTATGTTTTTTTCTTGTTTTAAAACTGCAATTTAAATCTAACATAACATAATTAAACACCCTACCTAAAGTTTGTAACACAGCCCTGAGCAGCTGATACTCATAGTTAACTCTAAGGGAAAAAAAATCTTGTCTTTGCAAATTAAAAAGATAATCTTGAAGACTTGAGGACAAATACCTGAGTGAGGGTTTTCAGATCTAGTAATTTGAATTGTGTGAGCACTCTCCCAAAGTTCACTGATACATTTCAAGTTCATTCTCCACTGGATGGAGGTTCTATATACCAGAAAAAGTACTGTCCTTCCCACTTCATATAACAAACATAGGTGAACTAGCTAAGAAACAGTTACTCCTTGCCTCTCACCAGCATTAGCTTTGGGAATGTTCCAAATCTTGCAGTACTGGCAAATGAGGGGACTCTTGGGATGGGTGAGCTGGCCAAATCTTTGCCCTGGCAGAAACATCTGATTGCAACACACAGTTGCTTGCTGAAATCACAGGAAGCCAAGCTTTGAGCTACTCATTGTCAAGGAAAAAAAAAAAAACCCAGGATTTCTACTTCATTATAACATCCTTCCATCATTTACCTTCACCAAATCGGAGCTTTGGTTTGCAGTGCAGCCTGGGCTATTAAAAAGGGCTGATGGCTCTTCCCCACAAGACTACCATTTTCTGAAATTACTTTTCAGGGTGGGATTTCAACCACTATTGAAAATACAGCTCCATTTTCTGCTTTGGCAAGTACTGATTGTCCCCAGGCATATTAGAATATATTGATAAGATAATTATAAGGCTCTCAACTATCCAGAATAGTTTCTACCAATCACTTTTTGGTGGTCCTGTGGGTAGGATGATCCTGGGAAGCAAGAGACTGCGGCAAAAATGAGTGTAACCTTCTTGCTCCCAGTTCCCCACAGAGGCACCAGTGTGTGCAGATAATTCCAGGGGCTTTTTCTTTATTTGATAAAATTGAAAAAATATTCAAAGATTGATAGAGATGCCAAGACACTGAATTCTGAAGGAGTAGATGACCATAGAGAAAAGATAGCATTACCTAAGATAAAAATTACGCAATTAAGTGGGGGAAAAGTGATAGTGACAGACTCAGATAGTTGACTGTTAGTTATTCCATGTCAAAATGTGAGACTGATAGCTTGGAACCCTTATTAAATAATACTGAGCCACAAACAGGCTCATATACCAGCATAAAAATATTGACTAAAAGAATCGTTGATGGAGCATTCTTAGAGCTAAGCCAATGCTTAAATTGGGGTATATATAGGTCCTGCCTCTGAGAGAGAACACCCCTACCCTCTGGGATGTGGCCAGGAGAAGAAAAGCCACAGCAATATACACAGGTTACCTTTAATTTATTATTAATTTGTTTGCTTTTCTGAAGGCTAACAATGTGGCCTAAGGTACCATGAGATAACATGATCCAAAACTATAGCCTTTGATTTTTGGAGCACATAGATAAGGGCAGGGAAAATCATCATCTTCATCATCCATAACGATGAATGAGCATTCATGTGTGAGGTTTTATTTGAAGCACTTTATATATTTTCGCTCAATTCAGAGGAAGCCTATTTGATTCAGAGAGGGTGCAATTACTATTCCCATCTTAGAGATATGGACATTGAGGCAAGAGGTAATGTCAGTTACTTGCCCAAGGGTACAGAGTTAGTGGATATGTAGATACTTGTTTCCTAAATCACTAGACAAGATAGGGAGGCTGTTGAAAATACAAAAATTAAATGCAATGGTGATTGAGAAGGGATAGTTAAGGAGGAGACAGCAGTTCCATGGGGGCTAGGAAAGGTAAATGGGAATTTATCAGGTGGAGACCAGGGACTGAAAAAAGAGGACGTTTATGGTAGATATTCACTGGTAGATGCTCAGTCTAGGAGTTTCCCCCCTGTTTTTGAGGACCCTGGCCCAGGATTGAGGCCAGGCAGGCTCATGGTCCTGTCTGCCTTTCCATTGCCAGTGATCACATGATCCAAAAAAGCACGTTTCTGTAACTTAAAAAATGTTAAGGTGATAACCACTTGGAAGAAAAGGTAAGTGGAAGGGTCTAGAAATGGCAGAATTGAAAGCATGTTTGGGAAAAGGAATGAATAAAGTTTCCTATGGGTGAATAGTTGGCAATAAAGCTAGAAAGGGAAGAGACAGTTAATAATTACAGGGAGCTCATAAGACACATTAAAAATAACAACCTCATTTCCCTGGAGTCCCAACCCTTGACAACCACCATTCTACTTTCTGTCTCCATGAATTTGACTACTCTAGGTACCTCATATAAATGTTCGACAAAATGTTTGTCTCACTGAACACAATGTACCCAATGTCTTCAAGGTTATCCATGCGGTAGTGTGTGTCAGAATTTCCTACATTTGCAAGAATCAATAATACTTGGAATGAATATTCCACATTTTCTTTATCCATTCATCTATTGCCTGATACTTGATTTGCTTTCATCTTTTGGCTACTGTGAATAATAACGCTATACACACAGGTATACAAATACCTCTTCTAGATTCTGCTTTCAACTCTTTTGAGTATATACACAGGAGTAGAATTACTAATTCATATGGTAGTTCTATTTTAATATTTTTTTTGTGGTTCTGGGGCTCAAACCCAGGGCCTGTTCCTACTAGGCAAACTCTCTACCACTGAGTAACACCCTCAGCTCCTTATTTTTAATTTCTTTGAGGAGCTACTCATATACTCCATGGAGGTCACAACATTTTACATTCCAATGTACAAAGATTCCAATTTTTCAACCTCCTTGCAACACTTATTATTTTCTGTGTTTTATATAATTTCTATAGTAGGTATCCTAATAGAAGTGAGCCTATATCTCATTGTAGTTTTGATTTGCATTTTCCTAATAGTTAGTGATATTGAGCATCTTTTCATGTGCTTGTTGGCTGTTTGTATATTTTCTTTGGGAGATGCTGATCAAGTCCTTTAAAATTTTTGATTTGGTTGTTTGAAGAGATATCATTGATCTGAAAGGTCTGGAGAAGAATCCAGGTATGTGTAGGTTATAGAAGCACCACAGATATTTCTGATACATGTTAGTTGGAGAGTACCATGTTACATGGCAAGAGAGCTGTCTCTGCCAACTTAATTAAACATGCACAGTTCATATGAATGATCCTTAGATTGCCATAAGGTTGTCCGATTTCTTTCTATGTCAAACATTGTCACTTTGATTTTATTTTGGCTCATGAATTATCCAGTTCTCCTTCTTCACCTTTAGACAATCTCAGGAGGTCAGTTCTGGCCACCAGTGGCTGAGGAGGATAGGAAAAGAAGAGGGAGCTAAAGTCTAAGGAAGTAAGAGCTTTGCTTCGGGGAAGGCTGCTATTCTCCAAAGTATAGTGGATCCCATGTATTTATTCTTCTGAGGACCACACTCTAAAGTGGATGAGGAATAGATTTTAGGCACCCTGAGGGGAAATATCATACCCAAGTCGTGACTCAGAAGGATCAGTCAGAGTGTAGATATGGTAGGTGGGATCAGCAATTGGATTTCATACAGAATATAAGTGATGGGAAATGAGGGATCCAGAGGTATCAATCAGCTAGAGACCTGTTGGTTGCAAATAAGAGAAATTTATCTCAAACTGACTTGGGACAAAAAGGGAGGAAAAGGGATGAATGTTAAAAAAATAGAAGTTGTCAATTCTCTCAAATAAGATATAATATAAGTTGAAGAGTCTTTAGTGTTGCCTAGTAATATGCCAGTATTGGAGATGGACAGGCAGGAGAGCTATGGACATCAGAACATCTTAATCAAGTGATAGATACTCATAGGATGTTCTTGACATTGTTGGAGTTTCTGGGCCAGCTAGAAACTTCTTTCAGAGGCAGGAGAGGCAGACCATGAAGTGAAGTGTAGAGATGTACTAAGAAGTGATTCCAGGAACATTTAGTAGGGAGAAGGAAGGTGGGGCCAGGTGAGGAAGGAGGCTGAGCAAAGACATGGTGTCCAGCAAAGTCTCTTAGAGGGCAACTTTGGCTCAGTGCTCCAGGGGCTCTGGAATCAGGGTCATACCTGTGTTGTAGTGCTCAGAGGTTGGGGACTAGAGTATTCATAATCTATATGGCTATATATACATTTCTAAAGGCATAATAATTAGCCAAGACACTATAATGCCTTTTTCAGCATCCCTCTGTGTGTGTGTACATGTATGCGCACATGTACATGCATTTGGTTGGAATAAATCCATAACTTCCCAAGAGTTTGTTTTATGACCTTCCTTAACATATGTAGTCATGGCCCCTACTCAACAGCTCCTTTCATTTTCAGCTTTCCCCAAAGTTTCATTTGACTTTTTAATTCAGTTCTGGAATTAATTTACTTTTGGATTACAGTATTTTCTTTTCTTTTTCTATTTTAAACATAAGAGTAACATTTGGATCCCAATCAGATAAGGACACTTTTCTACTCACCATTATTCTCTCAGGAGGGTAATTTCTGAGGCATTTCCTTTTTCTCATTATCTTGGCTGATGGTGGGCATAAGATCTCATATCAATGTGTTCCTCATTCTGTCATTGAACAAACCAGAGTCCCAAGAACAAAACCACTGGGAAGCAGGGTCACCTGTTTGTGAGCATTGCTTCACTCCCTTGGGTTTATCCTATATTTCCCCCTGGTGAATCCTAAGAAAGTTTTGAGCAAGAAATAATTGGACTGGGGACTAGAGTGTGGCTCAGTTGGCAGAGCACTTTCCTAGTATGCACAAGTCCTTGGTTTCCATCCCTAAATAAAAAAACCAAAATAATTGACACATTTCAGTGAATATATGGCTAAAAACATTCAAAATGAGCAACCCAAAGAAGCTCTTTATGATGCCAAATGTATGTTCAGAGTGTTATGATCTCTTTTTTTTTTCCTGATTAAATATTTGTTTAAGTCTCCTCTGGGATATAGCAGTGTTGTTGTGCCTTCCCTATTCTGGAAGTTTCTGTTTACATACTCTTGTTTAAAACTTGAGCATGTATTTCTTAAATTGAGACCCCTTCTTCTCTCCCTATCACAACCCTTGAAAATTACCTTTTCCATTTTCTGCATGTGTAGCCAATTCACCTAGCAACTGGGGAACCTATGTCTAAAGATGAATGACAGACTATTGGCATCCTTAGCTTCAAATATGAAATCTGGGTAGACTTGACTCTGGCTGCTCAGCCTCAGAGGTTAGAATCAGAGGGCCGGGTGGACCCAGACCATCTGCATGCAGTGCATAGTTACCCCAAGGTAAAGTGGTTTGGGCAATGAACACGGCAAAACTTTGCCTGCTTCTGGAAAGATGGCATATGGTGAAAGTCTTGCCTGCCCTTAAAGACTTGATTGAGAAGTAGGGAAAGGGATGAAGCCAAGACAGGCCTGGCCAATATGGATTCTACAACCCTCAACTATCCTAGCAGAAATGAGTCAGGGAGCTCAAGACAGCAGCCTGTGATAGACAGCTCCTTATTTGTAAGTAGTTAATGTTTCTTAGCAAGCACTTCTGAAAGAAATTGGTATGTAATGACAGCACTCACTGGAAAACAGGCCGATTAGAAAATGCACTAACTTATCTAGTATTCATTTGAAAAGTAAATGGATGCACGGCAAGGTGAGAGTTCACTATCAATTCAAATATTTTCCTTTAACAGGCTGCAGCACTCCTGCTTTAATTCAAGCAGAAACACAAGTATGAATAATCAAACTAGATGACGCTCATCAAGAACCTTTGTGCCTTGCACCATTTCAAATGGTCATTGAAGCTTAATGGCAAAAAATTTACATTCTTCCTTTAATTTGTATTCTATTCCTTCCTTCTGAGTGATGTGATTGTGGCTTGCTGTTGCCTGCTGTATTATTTTGATGCAAATGCTATGTTGTGTTTGCCCGAGTCCAATTTCCTGGCTTTTGCTGGCAAGAGGAGGGACTGTGGAAGTAGTTGAAAATCAGGGTTATTTAAAGAGTTTATAACTACTGCTCCTAATGAGAGAAACAATACAATTGATGAGCCCTCTGCTTGGAGATACCTGACGGCCCTAGGTTAATAGATGTCCACGAGGGAAAATAAAATCAACAGGAAAATCACTGTTTACTTGTCTCTTTTTCTCCAGCCTGAGTATTTGATTTTTATTCTGGTTGCCAACTACAAAAGAATTAAAGGAAATTGTAATTCAAGCGAAACTCCCTTTCCTGTGACATACTCACCTGGGAAGGAATGCTTTATTGAGATACAGGGGCTTGCCCGCCAAAGACTGCAAACATGGAACCCCAAGGGCGATCCTTGAATGTAATGTATGCACAAACTAATTTATGATACTGTGACTAATTTCCATTTCTTGTGCTTAGAGTTGCCTGGCTAATTACAGAGATGTTTTCTTAACTTTAGTAATTATGTTCTATGCTTTCGACAGGCAACCGAGCAAATGATGGAGGGCGGATTGCGCAGTACTTGGAGACAGGCGCGTCCAGGCGAGAAGAGAATGCGCCCTGGCGCTGGCAGGGCCAGCATCTCTGATCAGAAGCCTCACCAGCTTTGACCAGCGCCCGCAGGCGGCATCGAAGGCATCTGGAGAAATATTTGATGGAACATCCCATAATTAGACGGACTGGCTTAATTAGGAGAAGTTGCGGGCAGAGGGAAGCTGGCGGGGCTGTGCTGGGATCTGAAGGTTTGCAGCCTCGTCCCAGGAGGGCTGGAGCACAAAGCTCTGCCCGCTGAGAGCGCTCGCACTGGCGTCTGTACATCCAAGGCAGCCCTGTGGGGGTCTGTGAATCCAAGGCAGGGATCCTCAGGACTGGCCCCTGTAATGCTTTGCCAAAATGACAGCAGTCACACTCACCTTCTCCGTCCCCATATAACAAAGCAATCAGGAGTAAAAGCCAGATGTGGTCACCCTGTGGAAACTGGCTCTGCAAGGCATGTTTTGAGATCCGCAGCAAAAGGTTGTTAGTGGTGGTGGGGATCGTGGACCATGGTATTTATTTTAATTTAAGACCCCTTCTCTGGTGTAGACTTCAACATCCCAAGCAAGCACCGAGTTCTTTAGGAACCCTGGTCTTAATTGTCCATCCCTATCAGTTAGGGTTTTTCAGAAAACTTAGAAACATACAAGGCACTGCCCATATAAACAGGACCCTATGAACAGCAGAGGAATGACACTGGGGCAGAGCTGTGGGCACAGCACACATATGGGACACACCTGTCCATGACTTTGTAGTAGGTATTTACTATACAGGTGCAATAGCCAGAATTCTAGATATTGTGGCTTGAGCATGCATAGAAGGATGAGAGAATTCTATGGAACACTTCCATTGTCAGGAACCACGATGACCAGGAGAAAGAGGAAATAATAGTCACCAATGCATCACAAACTCTCCATGTTGACTTTGTTGATTTCCCGGAGAGGACACTCCTTCCCGTCATATAGGGAAACAGTAAGGAAGAAACTGAAGGTGTACAAGGATACAACAGAATAAGATTGGATAAATTGCATAGGAGTATGTTTGTGTGTGAGTGTGCAAGTTTTCTGTGGGATTTTTGTTGTTTTTTCCTCAGCTCAGTAATTTTTGCTTTCTGGGACATGGAGACTATTTATTATTGACATACTATTAGAAAATGTGAAGAGATTCCAATAACCTATTCCCTCTTTACCAAATTAAAATTATTCCCAAAGGGGAATATGAAATGAGTTGGATTGTATATCAGGCCATTCAAGATAAAAAACATGGTCTGTCCCCTAAATATCTCATTTGATATAAACATTTGATGAAATGCACTTCAAGCCACTCATGATATCAATTTTAAACTAAGCCAACCAGGTAACCTGCATCAAAACAGGCCATGCTGAGGACAAAGCTGTTGAATTTTTAATGTGCCATTGAAAAACATTAATGGGCTTTATTGTGAAATCCTAAAAATGGATTTCAAAAGCATTTGAACAGATTTCTTCACAAAATGATAAAACCTATATTTCAGCTACTAAAGCTGAATTTTTTTAAATTTGATTTCCGAGTTAGAGAATTAATATTTCAGAGGAGTCCTGCCTTTGATAAAATATAAGGAAAAAGAAATGAATGGCGGAAGTGCGAGGAATGGTGAAAATATTGACAATGCTTCAGAAATCAAAGAGGACATTTATAGTGCAAGTAATCTGACAGTGTGGCATTCTAATCACCCGAGAAACAAGAGGCACAAACAAACCCCAAATGTTGGGTAGAATTAGCTCACGCAGTGCCTACTCCTAGTCAGCCATGTCAGCATGGAGGATTCCTTGCTGTTGGGTGTGTGTTCCTCTTAGAACAGCCCTCACTGGAAACAAAAAACAAAACAAAACAAAACAATAAAACCAAAACCTCCTCTTTTCATCCATTCAAGTAAGGCTGATGTACAGGCTCATGTGATGTGGAAGAAGGGAAAGCAAGCAACAAGAAATGTAATTATTTTGACACATTCTTTTTAAAAAGGTTATTATTCCTACTTAATGCAAAGTGGTTTACACTGCCATTATGAAAGAGAGTCCACTGTCCTTGGTCTCTAAACTGTGAGTGCTCTGAAGATTCAATGCCAGACACAATCAGCAGTCATTAATAGTTTGATGACAAACTGCTGGGAGGGATCATTTCAGAGCTGTGAGAAACGCTCTTCCTTCCTTCCTTCCTCACTTCCTCCCTCCCTCTCCCTCTCCCTCCATTTCTCCCTTCCTTCTTTCCTTGAATTCTCTGTGTCCTTCATTTTACACCATTTTATAAGCAAAAGATCATTTTTTTTCACCTTGTGAGAAAATAATTTGGGGGCATTTCATCCATTTACCTTTAATAACTTACTTATTCTGAAATGCCATAGCATGAAGCCTTGCTTATATAATTCCTCAGAAACAAATTCTGTATGAGCATCTGACCTTTGAAGCATCATGGTGCTGTCCTGCGTGCTGAGAGCGCAGTTATGGGTGCCTGTTAATCATTGTATGTGAGCAGTTGCTCGTTTGGGAACAAGTGTGCCCATTTCTGTCCCATCCCATTTTGTCTTGAAGATGGTTTGATGATAGGAGATGAACACCTTTGAAACCCCTAACTCTGCTCCCTTTTACCCACCCTGCATCCACAGAAGGGGCTCAGATGTTCCACCACAAAATGCCATTTGTGAGTAGGAGATGAAAGGCACTCAGCTAACTCACCAGCCTTATCATGCTCCTTGGCATCCAGGGGAAGGAAAGGATCAAAGTCATAAATAGAGGCTGTATCACTGATGAATAATTTACATGCACAGTAGGTGGGAGTGAGTTAGTACAGAAAGGTCCTTTTGAAGAGGAGGAAAAAAAATGCTGCCTTTCCCAGTGAACATTGACTTTGGCAGTAGCCTGAGAGAGGAACCCTTTCCATGGGAAGGTTTGACTTTGCTCTGACCATGGCCATAGTGCCCCGAGAGTCATCTGTGAAGACTGGAACAGGACTCATAGGTGGAGATGTTTATTAAACACTCCTTTGTTCATTCACTGCCCAAATGGTGAGGGGTCTCAGACTCTGTGTGTGAGTTAATAACTCCAGCCAGAAGATTGCAATGAAAGAATCCCAGTGTCCCTGATTTCTCTCCTGGTAACAACTGTCTCTTCCTACTGTGTGCACTCTCATCTCTAGGGGTCCTAAAAATGTTATTTGAAATTAAAGACAAGCTTAAAACTCCACCAAACCCAAAGAATTACACCAGATTTTCATTCAGAGTAATAATTATATCTGGAACAAAAGTGCTTTTAGGTATGTGTGTATCTGGATTAAACCAGGCTGCTGATATTCTACTATAAATAGAAATTTCTCTCTTTTCAGGATGTAGGCATAAAAAATTGCCTTTTGAAAGCAGTTAAACTCATGATTTGAAAAGAAGGGGAAAAAAAACACAGAAAGAAATAAAGATGCATTTAGCTTTTCCTTTAAGACCAAGCATGTTGTTCTCCCAGCCTGTCATAATTTTAGATACTGACGTAATTCATGCATTTTATATTATTAGCCGATAATCACTTCCTTAAAATAATTTCAGCACTCAGCTACAATAAAATAGATTTCTTTCAAAGGCCCCTTAGTTAAATGTGCTCAGTGCTACTTTCTGTATCATGCAGGTCAATTTAATTCAGCGCAGCTCTCTCTACCCAGCTAAACAATTGCTTTTCAGTCTCTGGAGAGCATGGTGAATGTTGCCAGGAATACCCATCTAGAGATGGCCTTGGACATTTGCTCATAAAGACTTGACATCTGAAGTCCCACTCTTTATTAATCTCTTGTCAAAGAGTTAGTCAAGATTTCTGAGAAAAAGTCAATGTCATATAAATCATTATTAATTACTCAATAATGAGGGAGATTAAAATGGAAGAATGAATCATTTCAAGAATGGTCAGCCAGGTATCCAGGTTACAAGTAGCCCCTCCTACAATAGCTTCACCTCACGATCTGCAGCTGGCTTTTATCTGCAGCTCCAGCCTGGGTAAACTAGTACTGCACCTGATGGTTCAAGTGAGAGCAGCGTGAACATTCTGTTTTTGTGTCTCTATCTGATGCTTAATATGGTTTGGGTGGGTCCCTACAGGTTCATGTGGTGGAAAGTTTGTCCCCAATGTGGCAATTTTAAGAGGTGGGGTATAGTGGAAGGTAGATAGATTACTGGGGTACTGCCTCTCAAAGGGATTAATGTAGTTTTTGCAGGACCCGTTAATTCTTGAATCAGAGGCAGCACACATACGCTCACTCTGTTTTGCACTGAGGCAGGTTCCCTTTTCATTTCTCCATCATGTGATGTAGAAAGGGGGCCTTCTCCAAAGGCTGAAAAGAGGGGATAGCCTGATCTTGGACTCTCAGCCCTCAGAATTGAGCTAAATAAGTCTTTTTTCTTTATAGTGTATCCAACCTCTAGTATTTTGCTATAGCAACAACAAATGGGCTAATACACCAAGCATCTATCCACACCGTGGTTTCTTATTACTTTCTAGTATGGCCTTACCATTTGATTTTCTTGTAAGGTGCTTTAGTTCATGCTTCTCTAGAAGCAAATTCTCAGACAAGGTTTTGAGGGCGTGTAGTTTGAGAGGTCTCTATAGAAACTATCAGTGGAGAAGAACAGAAGTAAGACAGGGAGGGAATGATTCAACATTCTTGCTTTAGTGATCAAGTTACAGGTTACAACTGGGTCTCAGTCTGCCGAGGACCTCTGGATAGTGATATGGAATATATCTCAGAGTTGTCCTACAGGTGCAGAACACGGGTATGTATCCAGCAATTCTTCTTTGTAATTGGTTGAGGAGGCAAGTACCCTCCTTCCAGCAGAGAAATTCCCCTCTGAAGTTGTTGATTTATCTGGGAATGGTGAGTGCTAGAGGAAATGGGAAGAGTACCAATGCTTTATGCCACAAAAGGCAGGCTGAACTTGTACATTCCATGCCAAGATGGGCTGGTCCAAAATCTTGACTCCAAGACTGGCTCTGTTGCTAACAGGTTGTGAATGATCTCCAAAAGTCACCCACCCTCCATTGGCCTGTGGTATGAAATTAACAAATTCCTTGTGGGTGCTTTAATCTCCTGTAGGAGTCCATGGTGGTTTTCCACATCCTTAAAGTACTGCTCTAAGGACTTCCACCAGAATTGACATTCATAGTGATTTCCCCGTAGTTCATACTGCTGCAGGGGTAGGAGGTTGTGTCCTGGGCCCCAAGAGCCTCTCTTTTAGAAAACAGATAGTTAAATGGGAGTGGTCACATGACCCTAAGCAACCAATCAGAAAACTGGTTGGAAACATTTTGTGACTTGAAAAGAAAAGCTGGGATAATCAGAGTGCTTCTTTCAAGAATGTGAGCTAAGAAGCAGGGAAAATGTGCTGGTGAATGGAGGGAGCAGTAGTTAGGAGGTCATATAGTAGAGCTTTAGCTATAAGGAGCACGGTAGAATCAAGGTCAGTGAGATTAAGGATATTTGAATGATTTTCAATCCCGCTCTGTTGAGTTATCTAATTGACCCAGTGCTATACTCCCGGGGTGCAGAACAATGTAGCTTAGGAAACATTTGTTGAGTCAATGAATTAATCAATTATGAAAGCTGAAGTAATGGAGGAGCAGCAACTATGGGTTGCCACAAAAGCCAGTTGGAGAGAAGAGTCAGAAGCAAAACTCACACATGAGAAGCTCTATAATCAAGATACAGCTAACCCATTATAGAAATGGCTTTAGATTACAACCTCATGTAATAAATACTAGTGTTTTCATTTTAACATATAAAGAAGCAGCAGAGTGGAGAGATTAAATAACTCTTCCAGGAAGACACAGTTACTTTCAGGATCTGAACCAGGCTGTTCAGCTCTGAAAAATGGCTCTTAGTACTATTTCACTTAAGAGACTCAGGCTTCCTTGTATCTGGAATAGATATCAAAATCAACTGCCACGGGATCCAACCCTATTTCCATGTCTGGTCTTAGACTTACTGCCTGACTGCATCCCTCTGCTGCTCTGTGCTTATCCCTACAATAACTTGTTTCTCTTATTTCTTAAACTGTAGAAACCCTCAGGAGGTCCTATTATTTGCAATTAAGGAGCAATATTAAAAACAGAGATATAATGAAATACATGGTCTCAGCAAATCCCTTCCAGGTGTTTAGCTTGGTCTTGCTCTATTGGGGACCAATATGGTCCTAATGTCAGAGGACCATTTGCGAATAAATTCTGAAGTTATCCCAGGAACTGAGCCACCAGCTCTACCTTAGGCATGCTGATGATCTTTTGCTATATAATGAATCACTCTAAATTTTAGTGTCTCAAAACAATGACACATTTATTTGGGTCATGAGTGTGCTTTGTCAATGTTACAGGGTAAATTGTGTTCCTCAAATAAATTCTTGTTGAAGTTCTAATCTATAGTTCCTCAGAATGTGATGATGTTTAGAGTTAGGGTTTTTACAGAGCCATTATATAGAAATGGGCTCATGATGGTGAGCTTTAATCCAATATGACTGATGTCCTTACAAAAATAGGAAACTTGGGTAGATACACAGATGTCATGAAGAGACACAGGGAGAAACTGGCCATTTCAAGACAAGTGGTGTCTAAGATGGATGCTTCTCTCCAGTACTTTTGTGGGAATCAACCACAAAATCAAGGTATATTTTGGACTTCTAGCCTTTAGAAGTGTGAGGAAATAAATTTTGGTTGTCTAAGCTACCCAGTGTGTTATAGCAGCTTTAGCTGACTAATACAGAAGAGGGAGCTCATTCTTTTTTGGTAACACACACACACACACACACACATACACACACATATGTTGTAGATGGACACAATACCTTTATTTTGTTTATTTATTTTTTTATGTGGTACTGAGGATCGAACCCATTGCCTCACATGTGCAAGACAAGTGCTCTACTACTGAGCCCCAGCCCCATTCCTGGGAACTTATTCTTGATCTCAATTAAATTAACTGGGGCAGCCCAAAACCTGGGAGTGAATTCATTCAAAGACCTTATTCATACATCTGATAACCAGTTGATTATGGCCAATGGCTGGACCTCAGCTGGGCCTGTTGGTCAGAATACTTCCATATCTCTGGTCTTCCTCACAACATGGTGGCTGAGTTCTGAGAGTGAAGCCTGCACCTTCCATGACCTAACTCAGAAGTTATTCAGAGACACTTCTGATTAAATTCATTCATTAGAAATTAGAAGTAAGTCAAAGAGGAGGAGGATTATATCCAATAGGAGGAGAAATAGAATCCCTATCTTTTGATGGAATGATAATAAAAAAATTGCAAATATGATTTAAAATCACATTTAACAAAGTGCCATCCTTTCTTAAATGAAAGCCCTAATAGACCATGATTCACACCATCTTATGCTCTTACCATTTTTCTTCCTACTTTGTTTACCTAAGTACAGTTTGAAGAAATGATACCTTAAATGTATATATATATGGGAGGTCATTTCTCTTCTCCTGTGAAAGGAAGACTGATGGCTGCTATTCCTTGAGAAATTAATCCTATTTATTCTTCCATTAGGGACACTATTAAATGTAGGAACCATTGAACTGGACATTTCTTCATGCAAACCATACAATGTATAGAAACTTCAGCATCATTAATTCATTGAATAGTGATTACAATCTACCCTGTTGTAAAAGTTCAGCCCCAGGTGATGTTTTAACTGATGGGTCACAGGAAATTCATTCAGTCAGAAATTGTTAGTGCCCATATCCTACCTGCTGTGGTTTTGATCTAAACATTGCTTTCTTTTTTTGCCATGGGAGATGCCATGTGAATAAACTATTGGATTTGTTGTTTATTTCTAGTGTCCGAACTTGATGACTAAATCAAAGATCAATGTAGATGTGGAATTTTATAGGCAATATGTACAAGTGAATTGCACATGGATAATGGCTAGTAATACTTTACTTAAGTTTTATACAATGAAGAAAAGTTGCTGAGAGGGAGGCAACCTGCCAGGGGCAGGAACTAGAATCAGGGGCAGCAACTTGCTCCTGGAATAACTTCTGTCTTTGACTTTATACCAAGAGGGAAACTTCTAGTTAGGGAAAGGAAAAGCAGCGCTATGCACTTGTGAGTATTAGCTAACTCTCTACCTTTTCTCCAATCTTTCCAATAACAGTATTCCAGGTTGGCCAGTTGGAGACTTCACAGAGCCTACACTGTGCAGACTGTGCCTGTTCCCTTTACCAACCCAATTTCTCTTCTCCTATGATAGAGAGACTGATGGCTGCTGTTCCTTGATAAATGAATCCTATTTACTCTCCCATTAGGGGAAACTTTGCCTGCAAACCACTAGGTCACCCATCAATCTCAAGAAGCATAAAAATTAATGGGTACTTGGCCTAGGCACTGGAGACCACAGAGTGCTTATTATAACAGAGAGAAGAATGCAGCATGACACTGGAAAGCATCATTAGGGAGGCATGTGGTGTGTGCATTAAGCAGTATCTTCACTATAGAGATGGCTGGGGAGGGTGAACTTGAGATGTGAGAGCATCATAGGCATTTGGTTGGATTCAGATCTGTAATTCCTATTTGCAAAATTCTCTTTCATATAAGACCCAATCTAACCAGATGACTGGGGACTAGAAGTCTGGATTAAGAAGGAAAGAAAATTTACTACCAGGAGTAATAGTTCTGTAAAATAAAAGTATAGTTTGAATCTATAATAGTTCTGTAAAATAAAAGCATAATTTGAATCTATCTACATTTGCAGATTCAACCAACAGAAGATCTCATTGTATTTAATTAGGCCAACGACAGCTGTGTTTGTACTGAACATATTTAGCCATTTTTTCTTGACATTATTCCCTATAGAGTACTGTATAACAACAATTTACATATAACTTAGGAATGATTAGCAATCTATAAATGATTTAAATCATGCAGGAGGACATGTATAGGTTATATGCAAATGCTATACCATTTTATTTAAGCAACTTGAAGCAATCCATAGATTTTGGTATCTGAGGGGGTCCCAGAACCAATCCTCTATGGATACTTTGGACTAACTGAAATAAAAAGAAAAAAATAAATGTAGTTGACATCTTTAATCTGAAATTATGGGCTTCCTGACTTTGACAGACTCTTGATCCAAATAATAAAAACTATGAATCAGATGTTTAATTTCCTCAAATTCTGATGTAAGAAACAGAGTACATTTATCACTTTATTTTGTGAATTCTTTAAACAGATCCTATTTAACCAAAATGGATCCCACTTTACTGGTGAGAACATGGCATGGATTGGAGATAGGAACAAACATTTAAAAATGAAAGTAGGAAAACAACTCAGCAGTTTCCTTTGTCCTTTAGTTCTTCCTCTTCTGTCGCACAAATCTCCTCCAATCTCTTGATGTTTTTCAGGAGCAGAAGATATGATGCAAGACAACTTTCAGATGACTACAGTAGATATCATCTGTTTGGGTCAGAGAACAAAAATATGGCTTGGATTCAGTGATTTTCTTGGATCATAAAGATGGATGACTGCCGAAGTCAGAAGGCCTATGGCTCAATTGTTTCAGTTACAAAAATTCAACTCTTCAGAATGTTTGGGCAACAGAGAGGAACTGGAATATCAAGACAATCTCAGAATAATAATTATTTTCATGTAGAATTCTAGTCCCAGAACATGAATGGTGGGTGGATTAATTACAGAAATGTCCCAATTGGTTCTCATCTTCTCATATACATACTTCTTGATAGTCCCCTTTGTATTAACTCTAGGCTCAGTCACATAACTTTCTCTGGATAGTGGGAAAATAACAAATACAATGAAAGTAGAGACATGAAAAACACTTGAGCATTGGCCTTATTGCTGCCCTTAAGTCTTGCTGAACTTCATGTGAATAAGCTTTCTGGAGGATGAGAGACCACATGGAGCCGAGATGAGCCATTTATAACAGCCAGTGTCCGGCTGACCTAGCAACTCACAAATGTCTTGACATAGCCAAGACCAATTCTATCTGGTCCAGATAGGCAGAACCCCTCAACTGAGTCTAGCCCAAAATATCATTGCTTGGGATAGTGACTAAATAAGTGGTCATTGTTTTAAGCCATTATATTTTGGGATGGTTTATTATATACTATTATATAAATAACATAATATTCTTTTATTATTTGATATTAAGTGGGCCACACTTTATTTTTCACTTCCTAGAAGTGACATTTTAACTTAATCTAGCCAATTCTTATATTTCTGAATAAATGCAGAATAGGAACACAATGGAAAAGCAAAATCCACAGTTAATGCAAAATTCTACCATCTATTGAAAAGTTCTGGAGATGAATGGTAGTGATGGGTGCACAACAACATGAATATACTTAATGTACATTAAAAATGCTAAAAATGAACAAATGATGAAGTATCTGCTATGTGCATTTTATCACAAACAATAAATGAAAATATTATATTATGATATGAGTTTCAATTTCATTGTGGCCTGAATCAAGTTAAAAAAAAAAAAAAAAGGACTCCTGTGGTTCTGAGCCCAACATTGCTCCTTTGTTATTGGTGCTAATGAGCAGTGAAAAGGAAAAAGGCGAGCAGCTGGTGGGAGTGGGAAAGAAGCAAGAAATCTGGATCATCAGTTTTAGTTAATGAGTCTACTAGCACCAGGGGTCTACTGGAGGTGAGCACTTTTCTCTCCTGTGGTTTTTGATCAGCTTGAATGATAATGAGTGAAGACACATTGTGGCTCCTCCATTATACAAATCTAAGACTTACTTCTTAAATACACTCCAAAGTAATATGTGGCAAACTCTAATGAATGAATCTTGTTTTTGAAAAATAATTTGCACTCTGTCTACTTCTAAAAAAGAGTTTGAGTCAGTGGAAAGGCTGCTACGATAGAGACGGGAAGCCACCAGTGCCCTGCTATACGGCCTTGGCCTGCCATGGAATCTCCTGTGGACAGCTCCTGTACATGCTAATGGCTTTCTGTGTCTCTTCAGTTGTGGCAACCCAGAGACTCTAGGGCACAGTGTTCCCAGGAGGGACCCTCAACCAATATGGGACAAGAGATGTTTGACAGAGACTCAAGCTCCTTGACCTGAAGTGGGGCAGCTAGATATGGCTCTACACAGTCTCTTGGGAAAATTCCCAGTTGCCCTCAGTGGATAATATTTACATGAACCTGCTTTATGGTAGCTTTTCTCCCTTCTTTAGTCCCTTATAATGCTTCCTGGAATCACTTCACTAATAAGCCACTTATTCCCAATTTGTCACTTCAGAGTTTGCTTTCAGTGGAGTCAGGTGTGTGTCTCAAGTCATAACCAGAGTTACCACACCTAGTATTCAGTATTCTCTTAGCTTCCTAGCAAGTAGAGTTAAGAAAAACACCAACCTCACTTTTCAGTGGAGTTTAGCTAGTATAAACCATTAGTTATTCTTTTTTTTTTTTGCCAGAAAAAAAATTATTTTTATTTTACATGGAAATCTTTCCCTGTCCTCCCCACTCCATCATTCCCCATTCCCTACCCCCCACCATGCTTGGACCAGGCCATGCCCAGATCAGGCCATGCAGTGAGGGAGGCAGGCAGAAACTCAGACTCAGGCTGAGAAAATCTCAAGCACTTTTATGCATACAGTCAACAAGTGATCTTGGTCTCCAAGACCAGAAAGAACCTGGCCACATCAGATTGTGGCCCTAAACAAGAGGCTGCAACCAAGAGCAGGCCCTTGCTGATGGAAACAGTAAGCTGGTAGTGTCAGCTCTATGTTGCAGAACAGGGCAAGGTGAACAAAGGAAGTGCACAATCTCTGTCACTCTACCATTCATCTGCTTTTCTGCCCTTGCCCTCAGGGCTCATCCTGGAAGAGGGACCATCCCTCCAAACACTGCTGACCAGTCTTCTAGTTGGAGGCATGTGTCTGGCCACTGCTCAGATTCACTGTTCCCATTGCCACAGGAAGGTATCCAACTTGGCCTGGGAGGAAGGAAGGGTTTATAGTTCTCACCCTCTCTCTCTACTTAGCCTTCGTCTTGGGTTTAACAGGCAGTGGGCGAATCATGGCTGTGTTAGTAGGCTGTATGAATTTTGTCTGGCCTCCAAAGCCATCAAAACCTGTTCTTATCACATCTGTGCTGCGACAGGACTCTGCTTATGGCCCTCTTTGGCTGCTTCTGACCCAGAACAGCATTCCGGATAAAGACAGGGAAGGCACCAGCCAGGTCCTCATCTGGCTCTCTTGCACAGTGCTGGCCACCCAAAGAGAGCTGGGACTTCTGCTTGGGACCTCTGGGCATCTTCTTGAGAATGTCCTGAACAGGAGAGTGTGCCTTCTCAAGGCATAACCTCTTTGAGTGGCCATGCTGGGAGTTGGAGGGCTGGGCTTGTGGGGTATCCACATTGAAGGAAGCATCGAGGTCAACATCATCACCGAATAATGGCCGGTGGAGCTTCAGGTTCAGCATCTCCACAGGAGCTGGGCTCTCTAAAACCAGGCAGTTGACAGTCTCACTGGCCACTGGTGGAAGGTTCAAGGTTTCCTACAACATCATTAAGCTTCTTTTTCAGGCTCGTGATTTCCTTGTCAGCATTCTGTAAGTCCTTTTGGGCCACTCTCAGCTCCCACTTGGCCTGATCCAATTCAGAGTAGACTGTCTGCAACTTGCTTTTGGAGGAGACCAAGTCCTTTCTCAGCTTGTCAGCCAACTCCCCCGAGGCTGTCCATGTCTTTTTTAGATTCTCATACTCTTTCTTGAGCGACACACAATACACAGCCAGTTGCTCCACCGCTGATTGTCCCATACCCATGTCTCGAATCATCTCCTCCACCTCAGGCCGCTGACTCTGGAGTAGGATCTCAATCTGCTCCATGGTCTTCATCTTGCTCCTAAGTCTGCAGGCTTCCTCCCGTGCTTGTTCTGTCTCATCTTGTTGCTGCCC
Organism: Marmota marmota marmota; assembly: GCF_001458135.2. Classification (NCBI taxonomy): domain Eukaryota; kingdom Metazoa; phylum Chordata; class Mammalia; order Rodentia; family Sciuridae; genus Marmota; species Marmota marmota. Next base: position 45,138,326 of record NW_026000026.1, on the reverse strand, counting down.
TAAGAACTTCATCTGCTTTTTGAGTATAGAGCATAGCAGCTCAGCCTTGCCTAAGGCCTTTTGCAGAGATTCCACAGTGGTGTTGTGCTCTTCCAGAGTGTCTTGCAGAGTGTCGATAATAACCTGGCTGTCCTGTTTCTCAATTTCTTTCTGGGAAAGCCGGGCTCTGATATTGTCCAGTTCATTCTTTAAGAATTCTGCATCCAAGACACTCTCCTCCTCCTGGGCAAAGTCAAAGAAGAGCTTATTGATAATGGTTCTTTTGCCAACCTGGATTCGGCATTGTGGGCAAGTCCGACTTGGTGCTGTCTCAAACCGCTGAATTAGGCCACTTCAGCCCAGGTCTGGAAGCTCCCGAGGAGCTCAGTCTATTGAGGTCCTCACCACCCATCTGGGCTTCAAGTATGGGTTGCCTGAAGGTCCAACACCCTATGGCCCCGAAGCAGTACCAGGCCGAGTGTGGGCCTGTACACCAACATCACTCACCACTGAAGGTGGAAGGTGTGTCCACAGTGGATGGCCGCCACATCGCGGGAGTGGTCAAAGAAGTCCTCATTAGTTATTCTAATATTCTCCCTTTTCAGTGAATCACCTTGATATTACAGGGACAGTTTGCTTCCTTTAGGTCACTGTCTGGGAAGCCCTTCTGCTAACTGGAATGAACCATCTTGGACCATCTTGGACCTCAGAGGATTTTCTCAGGGAATGAAAGATTTTATAAAAGTTCTGATGACAAGACTAGATTTCCCAATAAGGATGATGTGAGACTTCATCATACAGAGGGATAAACAAAAATACTGTATTTACTTGAGTTGTCAGTAGAACCCAAATGTACCAGTTAGGTTGCTTTTGGTGATTTAAAAATGTATCTAAAATTTATTTGAAATTCTTTCCATCAAGAGGAGTTAATCCCCCTTGAGTTAAGGACCCACCTTTGTGACTACATGACAAATACAATGGGATGACAGTGACACTGTGTGACCTGCATGACTGGCTTAGAATAGGCCTTATCGTTCTCTTGGAACATTCTATCTGGAAGCCTTTAGCTGCCATGGAAGTCTGACTTGATTTTCCTGAGGCAGATAGATAGGTAGATAGGTAGGCAGATAGATAGATAGATAGATAGATAGATAGATAGATAGATAGATAGAGTGAATGAATGAATTGAGGAGCCCTGCCCTACGTTCTGCCATCTTTGAGTTTTCTCAGCCCAGGTGCCAGGCATTTGAAAGAAAACACCTTTAGATGACCCAAGCCACAGCTACCATCTGACTGCAACCATATGAGAAACCCAAGCAAGTACCACCCAGCTTATCACCAGATTTATGAGCAAAATAAATGCTTGTCTGCCTGCCTTCTTACTCTTGTCCTTCTTCCATCCTTCCTTTCTTCCTTCTTTCCCTCCTTCTTTCTTTCCTTCCTTTCTTTTCCTCCTTCTCCTTCTTCTTTATATCCCTCTTCCTCTCCCCCTTCTCCCCCTTTTCCTCCTCCTTGTAGTACTGAGGATCAAACCCTGATTTTGCACATCCTAGGCAAGCACTCTACCCCAGAGTTATACTCCAGCCCTAATGCTTGTTTTTCTTTTAAGTTATAATTATGGAATGACTTATCATATAGCAACCAATTCATTTGATGGCAAGTGACTGAATATACAATTAAAATATATAGAGCTTAGTGTTCTCACAGACATCAAGTCTAGAAGTAGGTTTTTCTCAGGTTCACTAATTCAGCTGCTTAGCAACGTCAGGGTCCCAAGTCAGTTATCTTGGTGAACATTTTGGCTTTCTCCTTGTGGGAGCAAGATGGCTGCTGCAATCCAAGCAACACATCATCACATAAGCTCCAACGGTGTCAGGAAGAGGGATTGCATGCTATGTGTCTCTCTTTTTCATGACCTTTCCAAAAATCTCTTTTGCGGCTGCCCCTTAGATCCTGTTGGTCAGGAGGGCTGGGAAAGTAAATATCTCTCATTATAATTTTCTAAAGTAGGAGCTTGGCTCCTGCCAAATGGAAAAGAGAGTTGGGGATAATTGTTGAATAGACAACAAATAGTGTTCTCTAAAAATGAGTTTGCAGATAATTGAAGTTACCTTGTCAAGTGGGAAAGTTTCATTGTAATCATTTATAATGAAAATATTCCTAAGATAGTTCCTGTTTTACATTTCCTTTTGGTCCTTTAACCACCTGGAATATGTTCTGACCTCTTTTGGGGTATATAATCTATTCAACTGTTTGGGAAATACCCAAATTCCTTGAGGTTTGCTTCACTGTTGACATTACCATCTATGGTAACCCCTTCATTTTCACCCTGACCTGATTCTGGACTTCCTTCTCACTTTAACATTCAAATGCAGTTGACTCACAGCATTTGGTACCACCAATATCCATAAAAAGTCATGCTTTGAATGCATGATTTTTAAATTAGTTGTCTAATGCTGCATAACAAATTACTCCCCAAATTAGCAGCTTAAAACAGGAAATATTTTTTATATCACATAATTTCTGAGGGCCATGAAATTGAGAGTGGCTTAATTGGGTGGTTCTGAAACAGGGCCTCTCTTATACTGCAGTTAAGATATTGACAGGAGTTGCAGTTACCTTAAGGCTTAATGGGAACTCCATGATCTGCTTCCAACAGCTCACTCACATGGCTGTTGACTGGAGGCCTTAGTATCTTGTCTTTCCACAGGGCTTTCTGATCTTTCCACAGATCTTCAGTATGGCAGCCAGCTTCCTGTAGATCAAATGATCCAAGAGAGGCAAATGCCAATGCCTTTCTGAACCTAGCCTAGCAGAAATGACCTACAATCACTTCTTCCATAGTCTATTGGCCACACAGACCAGCCATTACCTGGTGTGGGAGCAGACTACTCAAAGTCATGAATACCAGGAGGGGAGAATCTTTTGGGGCCATCTTGAAGGCTGGTTACCATTCTCTATAATGAGTTTTATAGTCTGCCAGGACCTTGTGCTGGTTTGAGATTTTGTTCTGATTTAAAAAATATATATTTTCTTTTATCCCCCTCCACACTTTCTTTTTAAACAAATTTGCTTCATTTCTCTCCATGTCATGTGCCCTTTAAATGTTCCTACTACTAGAAAATGCTGCTAATACTTTGTCTATATCCTCTCAGATACTTACAAAGTGTTTTTTTTAATTTTTAAAATATTTTAATTTGTTCTAATTAGTTGTATATGACAGTAGAATGCATTTGGACACATTGTACACAAATGGAGCTCAAATTCTCCTTCCTCTGACTGTACATGGTGCAGAGTCACATCAATAGTGTAATCATATATGGATATAGGGTAATAATGTTCATCTCATTCCACCGTCCTTCCAATCCCCATACCTCCTCTCCTCCCCTTACTCCCCTCTGCACAATCCAAAGTTCCTCTCAGATACTTTTAAACTTTTCTGTTGTGGGTCTCCCCTGGATGTGAAATGTTCTGAAGCTTTGTCTCAGGTACATGTAACCCTGTGACATGTAACCCTCATCCCAGACTTCTCCTGCAAGATCAGGCTCACGCTATTCTTTTGCAGGCATTTTGTCTCCAGCCACACTCTTTCTTGGCTTGCTTTCCTTTCCTTCCTAACTTCTCCTTTATTCTCCCTTTCTTCCCTGAGAATACTTCCTTATCAAGGCATTAGTTTAGGAGTTCTAGTCTAAGGTTGGCTTCTGGAGAACCTGCCCTAGGACAGCTGTTGTTCTTAGAATATTGTCCTTGTTTAATAAGCTATTCATCTGTGTTTGAAAAATTACTCTGAAAAGGAACAAAAGAATATTTCCTTTTAAGATTTCTTAAGATTTTAAAATAAACTATGGAACATTTAAAATAGACATACCAACATATATCAAACTAATAATTGTGTCCAAATAATAGAAAAATTGTGCTGAGTATTTATTTATCTGCTGAACAACTTCTCACCATCTCCTCTGCTTAAACTCTGAGTATCCTGAGCATATAAAGAAGGTCAGAAGGCAAGACATCATGTGCTGATAACACATTAGTAGGGTCATTAACTTTTGAGGGCATGTGCCAAATCTATTCTGCAGTAAGGACCTACTAAGCACCCTGAAAACCTTTCTCCAGGAGCCCTCTTGACTGCTCCCACATCTTTGTAAATATGAAGAGGGAGATCAAATCACTACCTCCAAAAATAGGCTTGTATTTGGTTGGTGACAGAATCCTTGATCACATGATCCATGAAAACCTGCATATTGTTATTATACGAGATTCTCATACGATGTGCAAGGTAAGACTTAAAAGAAGTCTTCTCTAGTTTTTGAACAGAGTATAAGTGAACTTGCTTGCCTTCTCAGATACCTGCAATTTCTATTCTAATATTCATAGATCACTTGTGAACTTCTTTTAATGAATAGAAAGTTCATAGACTCTCTGTTTAAAGAAACCTACTAATTGGATCATGCTGATTGGCTTATGGCAGTCTCCAGTCTGCGAAGACTTGAATGTTGAAACTTTGGTGCCTATTTTCAGTTTGTCTCGAGAGCCATATTTTCTTCCTATATTCTAAAGAACTTCCTTTTGGATAAATTTACAAACCCCAAACTAGGATGCATCCATCAGTATGCTGCAACACATATTCACCTGGAATAAACTTCTGTTTATGTTAGAGACAACCTATCTACATTATTCATTTCAGAAGCATAGACTTTTTAAAAAAATATTTTTAAATTGTTGACAGACCTTTATTTTATTCATTTATTTGTATGTGGTGCTGAGAATCAAACCCAGTGCTTCACGTATGTGAGGCAACTGCTCTATCATTGAGCCACAACCCCAGCCCAGAAGCATAGACATTTTAAAGAGCACAGTTGACATTCTTTATGCCCACTATAGCTGTTTTCTACAAAGGTTTCTGTGTGTCTAGAAGACTGGAAAGTTTTAATTCAGACGTAGTAGGAGACTCTCTTTCTCCTTCAGAATTGACTCTGCACTGTTGTCCTCTCTCCCTCCAACCAAATCAAATTTTGCATGGTGAGAACTCGAATGTACTCATCTTTGCCAAACCTTGTTTCTCCTGTTTTGATGGTTTTAATGGTATCTGAAAATTTGCATTCCCATGCAGAGCATCCTTGTTTGTTTTACCTCCTTTCTTCCTAAGATACGTAATATATTTACTTTCTTTCTCTCTTTTGTGTGTAAATCTTTTTTTAATTGTTCTGATATATTTTTTCTTAACTATAGACAAGTTTTCATTGTCAAAAGTTCAAATAATACAGAAATATAAACAGTAAAATGTGAGTTCTCATAACTAATTCCCCTTCTTTCCTCTTCCCCCTATAATCACTCTTAATGGTTTGGAGACCATTTAAGAACTTTTCTATGCAGTAATATACATTATAGATGTCCATATACAAATACAGGGCCTGACAGCTTAATTTAAATGTGGTTATTCTAAACAAACAACACTGAAACTATTATTTTCTAAGCTCATAATTTCTGCCACCCTTCTACTTTAATATGTAGTATCTTTAGAACTCTAAACTGTATTTTTTTAATTTGTTCTAATTAGTTCTGAATGACATTTTCTTAGTGTCTTGTTTAAACCAAAGCTCTTTGAACTTAGCCAAATTTGGTGTTTTGTTTCCTTCAGGGATCTAAGCCCCCCAATACGGCTAAATCTAGTTTGTCCATAAAACAAATTCCAGATAGTCAATTTCAAAAAAAAAACCTAGAGCTGTGGAGCATGGGAAGAATAGATGAACTTTAGATAGGGCAAAGGGGAGGAAGGGGGAATGGGGGTAGGAAAGATGGTGGAACGAGATGGACATCATTACCCCAAATACGTGTATGAAAACACGAATGGTGTGACTCTACTTTGTGTTCAACCAGAGACATGAAAAAATGTGCTCTATTTGTGTAATATGAACTGAATTGCATTCTGCTGTCATATAAAACAAATTAGAATAAATAAAATAAAAATTTTTTAAAAAACTAGGGCTTTTTCTTTTCAATTTTCCATTTGTTTTCTGTTGTCAAGCCAAACACAACAACCAGACCATGATAAGTTGGACTAAAGACCCTGCGTATTAATTTTTCCATCACTGTGAGCAAAATACCTCACAAGAGCAACTTAGAGGGAAAAAAGTTTATTTTGGCTCATGATTTCAGAGGTTCAGTCAATGGTTGGCCAACTCTATTGCTCTAGGCCAAAGGTGAGGCAAAACATTATGGTAGAAGGTGTGGCAGAGGAACACTGCTCCATTATGGCAGGAGGAAACAGAGAGAAAGAGGGAAGTATTCACAGGAAAGGGACCTTCCAGGGCTTACCATCAAGACCCACCTCCTCCAGCCATGCCCCGCATGCCTACAGTTACCACTCAGTCGATTGAGACTAGGATGGACTGATGAGGTCACAACTCTCATAATATAATCATTTCACCTCCAAACATTCTTGCATTAACACAGGAGCTTTTAGGGGACACCTCATATCCAAACAATAACAACCTGAAACATTCTTCCTGAAATTTTTTGAAATTTAAATATAATCCTGGCCATCTTTATGGGTGACTATTTTTGTGCACAAGGAGACTAGTGTAATGGATTTAAATAAACTGAAGGTAAACAAGTGTCCCCTGCTCTGCCTCCAAACTAAGACTCATGAAGTCCTGCTGTGTATCTGCCTCTGGATACCCACCCAAGGAAGCAAAGGGTTTAGGAAGGAAAGAGCACCTTGAAGAAATAGCGGCTCTCAACTGGAATAAATAGATGGAGGGAAAGGAGAAAATTCTATCACAGATGCTTATGAAAAAGGGGTAGAGAGAAAGAAGAGACAGAGCAGATTTAGAAAATGGGGAGAGGGCCAATCTGTTAGTTATCAGAGTTGTGTAGCAGATGGGGCTGGGGTCAGGAAAGGCTTTAGCTGTGATATACAAGTTTGCTTTCTAGGCAATGGAATCATATTGATGAGTTTGACTCAGGGAAATAATCATCGTTGCCACCATTCCAGGAGCCACCAGGTACTGAGCGTGTCCAATATTTCATTTTGTCCTCCTAATAAGTCTTTGGGACAGGTACTTTTCTTATCCCTACTATACAGATGAGGAAATGAAAATTCAGAGAGGTTAAAGAAGTTTTCCAAGATTGTATTGCTAGCGGATGGTGGAGAAAACCCTATTTACTCAGACATAATTTAGACTTGGGTGGATTCTTTGTTACTGGTATTATTAAAAACATAAACGCTGTTCTAGCATCATTTTAAGGAAGACCAAGAATCTGCAAGGGTCTTGTGAGATAAGATTAAAATGTGTATGCTGTTGACTTTTATTGTAACTATAAACCAGTAAACACCAACTTCAATGAATTTCATGTTTGGACAGATAAGATGAACAAAACAAACTGCTACAAGGAACAGATGAAGGTAGAGAGTAAGTCTGAAGACTTTTTAATCGGCCAGGGGCATCTCCATTTTGCTTTGGAAACAAGCCAAGCAATTTACATTACAGAGCGGAGTCCCATTGCATGTGACTCTGCCTACCAAATTATGGCTGGTTTCTGCATACTTTTTTTCATGTTAACAGGGAGCTTGGGAGTTGCCCTTCTACAAGGATCAGAGGCTGTGGGTTATATGTTTCGTGAGCTGCTATTCCTCTGGGATGTGATTACCCAGGATAAAACAATTCTTTCCCTGAGCTTTATTGTTCAAATAGGGAAGCTACTTACAAGTAGTAGATCTAGATCCAAAGGGGAACACTTTCATTCACAAGTCTTTATTTGACAAATACATCAGAAAAGCTATGTTTTAAAGCAGGAAAAAATTATAAACATTTGTAAGAGTTTGGTAAGCAACCCTGGGGCACCTGATTCTTCACTCTTACGGACAGTGGTACTTGATGCACTCCTGAAGAGCACAGCATTCCACCAAGCCTGCTTTCGGTGGCTTCTAACACCTTCTTGGTTCTCTCAACCACAAACAAGCAATTCTATTGGGGACCACATTGGCCAGATGCTATGATTGCTAAGATTCAGATGGCTCAGCTCTTCCTCCCTCTAGTTTTCAGTGATCAACTTTTATTATTTTTATTTTTAGTGCTGGGGATTGAACCCAGGGCTTCATAACTGCTAGGCAAGTACTCTACCATTGAGTTATACCACCACCCCCTCAGTGACTATTCTTGAGAGAGGAATATAGTTATTCCTCAATAGTAGCCCATCCCCCTCAAGTCCCTTCTAAATAGAGTGGGTTATTGATGAGGTCCAGCTACAAAGTGGTTTTTCTGTCTATAGTCCCCTTTACTATTGAGACTGGGAGAAAGCATGGATGCTTCATACATTACCTTAAAGATGTTTAATCAAATATAATTTGAAATATAATTTTAACCTTTGTTAAAATATGATGTATATAAAGAAGAGTACAAAGATACTGAATTTCCTGAAATGAAATACAACACTGTAACCAGCAACTCGTAACCAAGGGCAAGAGCCCTATCAGCCCCAGGAACTTCCTCATGTGTCTTCTTCCTGTCTACCAAGCGTAACCACAATCTCAGCTTTTTCCACCAGAACTTTACCTACCTCTGAATTTTCATAAATGGTAATTCTTTCTGTATGCACATTTTTACATTTGCTTCTTTTGTTCAACAACAGGTTCATGAGAATCATATATGTAGATGTAGTTCATTCATTCTGATGGCTGTGTAGTATCCCAATGTAAACCAATTTCCAATCATTTATCCATTCTACTATCGGTGGGCATTTGGATGGATTTTGTTTTAGGCACTTCCATGAAGGATGCTGCTATGGACATTCTAGTTCATGTCTTTTGTCAAACACATACTTGCATCTCTCTTGGATAACTGCCTTGAAGCCAAATTGCTGGGCTTGTATGTATCTGGCTTTAGGAGAGATTGCTAGTTTTCCAAAGTGATTTTAAAAGTCAATACTGACTTTGGGTTCTGGTTGCTTGAGATCTTCATCCACACCTGGTATTTTTTTTAAATTTTATTTATTTATTTATTTTTGGTTCTACAGTAGTATTTACTCTCAAAGAACAAGGCAAGAGTAAGTCTGGAGTAAGAGTAATCAGATTTGGTTCATGTCCAGGAGAAGAAATCTACAATCCATATACCACTGTGGTGCCTGCAGCCGCAGCAAATGATGTTGGTAGTGTCACAGTAATTATTTATAAGCTCCAGCCACCCCTGCCTCCTTGAACAACACAGATGTTCTGGGAAATCCTTCAAGAGGCAAATGTGTGCAGAGAATGAAGAGATTAGCCAATGACCGTGCTTCTGCAAGAGTGATCCCACCTCTTCCCCTCCCCATCCTTCCCTTCTGCAAGGCCACCATAGAAGGCTCACAATGAGGCCGACTTCCACGTCTGTTTCCTAATAACACAGCATCTCCACTGCCTGCCTGGCAGCCAGAGCCTGCTCTCCTGGCGTGCACAGCGCCTTGGCTGGCTTGCCAAGACAGAGCACCGTGAAGCTTCCACATAATCATTTCCAAACATTAAAATGGCCCCATTGTCATTACAGCAGGGAGATTGAATTCGCCTCATCAAAGCGGAGTGTGACAGGTGACTCAATAGGACAGTGCCAAGCGCGGAGGCAAGAAGATTAGCAGGGCACTGATATCATTATTTCCGCCTATCACAGATTCGGCAGGGAGGCAATTGTAATTTCTGGGCTTATTAGTCTACATTCGGAGGGAAAAACCGAGTGATAAAACTCACGGTGACAGCTAGGCATTTGTGCAGCAAGTGCTGTCACAGTGACACTTAGAAAATGCCAATGTGGCTACGTCCTCATAATCCTCACTAATAGAGGTTAAAGCCGGGCACAAAGGCACCCTTATCAGTGATCAGACCACTAATAACATTTGCATTTTTAAGTTAAATATAGTGAGTAAAGGAGTAAGTAGTTCTTTGCAGTTGGGACAATTAATTTCACACTGGAATTAGAAAGCAAAGCCAAAAATTTCCAGCGGCTCCTATCTCTTTGATCGCTTGCAAGAATCCTCCAAGGAAAGAGATGAGTGAACGGTATAAAGAACAATGTTACCGCAGTATCTATTGCCTGTGAAACTGTCGATAGGAGAACATCACTAAACTCCTGAAATTAGATTTCTGCCCCCCTCCAGCCAACAGACAATGCGGCTCAAGGACTTAAAACTAACAAATGCAGCGGAAAATATCTTTGCATGCTTAACGTATTCCTGTCCTAATGCTCCCTATTTTGTCAGCCAGAGGTATATTAAATCACATAATGCCAAATCCAAAGAGCTGGGGAGGGTAAGGCACTGTAACTGTTGGAGACACAGATGGAGTGTCACCTACTCTGAGGGCCTCTTCCCAGAAAAGCCTTCCTAGCCCACCTGACTTGCAGGAAACTCCCTTAATGAGTATGTTTTCAGGGCATTGCTCAGGACAACAACAAAAAATTCAGAGGGTTTTTTTTTTTTTTTAAAATGGAAATAATACCAGAATGATATTTTCATAGGTAAACCTTGAAAATGATCACCTAGCTTGGGAAAAATACATTTAAATTCCAATTTTACTTTGTTGGAAACATTACAGGTGGCAAGCTGTTACTTTCTCACATTTAAATAAGAGACCAATTAAGAAGACTATGTAATTCAATTCTTGAGTGAGTGCCACTGAATTCAATTTGTTTCAGGTCAATGAATAGAACGAAAAGTTATTAACGAAAAGGTCAGGGGCTGTGTATAAAGCGTACACACAGGATACAACAGGGGTAATTAGTACACATTTTGAATGTGCTGTTGCGCTGGCATATGTTGGAGAAAATCTTAACAGGATTAGATGTTAATAAATTTTTAAATCTGTCTTTTCTCCTCCCCTCCGTTATAAAAGGAGCCTTAAATTGGCCATTCTCTCTCCCTCTCTCTCTCTGTCTCTCTCTGTCTCTCTCTCTCTCATCAGTACTGGTGGTTAAATAACAGTATTTGGTTCAGAAAGCCACACCTATCAATGAACAACCTGGATGATCCCCAAGGCTCAGGGTTGGGTCTCAGAGTCTTTGATTACACATTGTAGAGAAGCAGGGAACATTGTTAGGGTGAAGTAGGTGCCACTCACAAGGGCCACCATTCTGAATTTAAGAATTCAATAGCCCAAGTTTACCAAAGGAGACCAACAGGGGATGACAGGGTGGGTATGGCCTGGTTCCCATCTCTATTTTGTGTAGGAAGAAGAGGCAATGTGGACAAGGAAGATTTTCCTTTCCAAACTTTCTGGACTTTGTTTAAAGGTCTCTGGACACAGGTCTGTGTCCTGATGGGGCACCAAGCCTTCCCTGCAAGCACAATGCACAGCAGCACCCCTGTGACGTAGAAGGATGTGCACACCAATTGTGCCTCACTGTGCTTTCCCAAAGGTACAAATCATCTTCTCTGGGAACAGGGGAGTCCCCAGATGCTACTGAGTTCCTTTTGATTTTCCAGGGCCTCATTATGGCAGTCTAACTGTACCTCACCAAAAGGGACTGATAGTGGTTTGATGAATAAATCCTCCAGAGGGCTCAGGTGGGCTCAATACACCCTATCGACTGCTGCTCCTGTCTATTTTACTTTACCCCTTCCCACAAGTACTTTCTGTTATCACTTCCATATAAACTATCTGGGCTCTCCTAGTCTCAAGGTCTACTTCTGAGGGAAGTCAAACTAAGAGATAAGGAGGGAGTCCAGCAAAAGAGAGAGAGAGAGATTGCTGACCCTCAGCCTGGTCTGGTAGTCACCAGCCCTTTGCTATGTCCAGAGTACATCAGATTCTGAATTCGGAGTGACACAATCAGATGCTAGGCGGCAACAGGCTTTATTGCTAGTACACCCTGAATTGGTTTATTTCTTTCCCAGCCTAACTGCCTCAATCCCCTGCTGGTGTTTCCCAAGATCACCTGCCAAGCAAGCTGCTTTCACTTTGTTGTGGACCAAATGTTTTTGTTCCTCCAAATAATAATAGTAATAATAATAATAATAATAATAATAATAAAAAATTCTTCTTCTTCTTCTTCTTCTTCTTCTTCTTCTTCTTCTTCTTCTTCTTCTTCTTCCTCCTCCTCCTCTTCCTCTTCCTCTTCTTCTACCAGGGGTTGAACCCAGGGGCACTTAACCACTGAGCCACATCCCCAGCCTTTTTTTGTATTTTATTTAGATTCAGGGTCTCACTAAATTGCTGAGGGTCTCACTAAGTTGCTAAAGCTGGCTTTGAACTTGAAATCCTACTGCCTCTGCCTTCCAAGCTGATGGGATTACAGGCATGTGCCATCTCCCTGACCCTCCAGATTCTTATATTGAAACCTAATCCCCAAGTGCAATGGAATTAAGAGGTGGAGCCTTTGATTAGTGATAGGTCGAGAGGGCTGTGCCTTCATGAGTAGGATTGTACCCTTATAAAAGAGGCCCTGGAGAGAGCTCCCCTGTCCTCTGTGCTATGTGAAGACACAGCCAGAAGCTAGATGTCCAAGGGTCCAGGTAATGCATCCTCACCAGAACCTGAGTCTACCTGAACCTTAATTGTGGAGTTCCCAGTCTCCAGAATTGAGAAATAAATTCCTGTTGTCATCTAATCTATTATAGTCTGTTACAGCAGCCTGAGTTGACTAAAACACATTCGAGTTTGGGTCTCAAAATTTGTTTCTGGGAGAATCCTTCTAAGGCAGTGTTTCAAGGTACACGGTCTGTAGTGTGACCTCAAGAAATGGAAAATTCCATATGCTTCTTGTTGTAGTCAGTTTTATGTTGCTGTGACCAAAATATCTGACAAGAACAATTTAGAGGAGGAAAAGTTTATTTTGGTCCCTGATTTCAGAGATTTAGTCCACAGTGGCTGAATCTACTACTCTGGGCCTGAGGTGAGTAGAATATCATGGTGGAAGAGCATGGGAGAGGAAAGCTGCTCAGAACCCAACCATCAGAAGAGAGAGAATTCCACTCACCAAGGACAAAATATAAATCCCAAAGGCACACCCTCAGTGACCTACGTCTTCCAGACACATCCTACCTGCCTACAGTTACTGCCCAGTTAATCCATGCAAGTGGATTAATACACTGATTAGATTGCACTTCTCATAATCTAATCATTTTATCTGGAACCAGATAAAATGCAATGTCTCACACATGAACTTTAGGCAAACGTCTCATATCTAAACCGTAATGTTTCTCTAGAATCACACCAGTATGCCACTTTTATAAGTAACAATCTTATCAAAATAGGTGTGAAATATTTATCAGTCTGTGTGTGAATAATTTAAAAAAACAAAACCAACCCATTTTTCCCTGACAGAGACCACATACAAGGAAGCAAAGAGCAACACAAAAGCAATTTTCACCTTCTCCTTTGAAGACATGTTAGCTATGAGGCCACTCTACCTGCAAATACATGAGAAATAGGAAACTAGAATATGCTGTTCCTGAAGCATGGCTGGGGTATTTCTTTAGAAAAAGGACTTGGCCTTTATAATCTTAGAAAACAGAGTTCTGTTAAGTGCTTAGACTAATTTAACTTGATTTTCCACTCTGATCATATGACACATATTCAATCTTCCATTGCATCATAGAAGAACATTAATATTGGGTTGGGAGATGAAATGGCTCTTCTCTTATAGTTGAGGTCAAGAACTCTATGGTTTGGTAATGAAAGTGCTATACACAAAGCTACACACTTGTGGAAGATGGGTAAACACTTTCTTCTAAAATTGTCTACAATGGCACCAAACAGAGAGAAAAATGTGCATGATCTGTCCTTCTGAATATTATGGGGACATTTGAACATCAAATAAGGTAATTAATGCCTCAGTTTTTGCATCTGTAAAATGGGCACAAAGGACCTACATTTTGGGAATGCAATCAGCTATTGCATGTAAAAATTCCTGGGACATGGTATGCCCACATTAGTGAGAGTCACCCTTGACATTTAGGGATTTGAGTCAAGAATCTGATTCTCAAGGCAAAAAACAAAATACAACAAAACAGCAACCAAGAAAAATCACTCTCTCTTTAATATGTATTTACAAACTAAAGTCATACATATTAAAAATTAGAAATTATAATTCTATTGTGCCAAGATAACTGTTCATATTTTGATTTGTATTTTCTAAATTCCTTCCAAAGTTCTATTGTCACATATATTTTAACAAATATGAGATTATACAATAATGCTGCATAAAACTATTTTTGTTTACCTATTCTTATAAGTCAATAGTTTATAATTATATAAATTTATGAGATAAAAGTGATTTATGACTTATGAATACAATGTGGAATATTTAAATTAAGCTAGTTAACACATCTATCACTTCAAATACTTAGCATTTTTTTGTGATGAGAACATTTGAAATTTGTTCTCTTAGCAATTTTGAAAAATATAATACTCTATTAACTATATTCACCATGCTGTACAATAGAATGTTTAAAATATCACAAAACTTATTTCTCCCGTCTGAGACTTTGCCCCCTGGGACCACTATCTCCCCATTCCACCCCCACCCCCAATTTTAGCCTCTTTAACCATTGCTTCTATGAGTTTTAACACTATGCTTCTATGAGTTCAATTGTTCTGGACTTTACATGAGTGGGATTATGTGGTATATGTCTTTCTGTGCCAGGCTTACTTCACTTACATAATGTTTTCCAATTCCAAATATGTTGCAAATAAGAGAGTTTTGCTATTTTTTATGGCTGAATAGTATTCAATTGTGTTATATACCAGATTTTCTTTTTCCATTCATTCATTGTTGGATATTTAGGTTGACCTCATAATTTGGCTGTTGTCAATAGTAAATTGGGCATAGTGATATGTTATGGTTTAGATGTGAGGTGTCCCCCGAAAGTTCACATGTGAGACAATGAAAGAAGGTTTGGAGGAGAAATGATTGCGTTATGAGCCTTAACATGATCAGTGAATTGATCCCTGATGGGATTAATTGAGTGGTAACTGAAGGTAGGTAGAATGTGGCTGGAGGAAGTGCTTCATTGGGGGCATGGTTACAGGGTATATATTTTGTATCTGGCCAGTGGAGTGAGTCTCTCTCTCTCTCTCTCTCTGCTTTCTGATCAGTATGTGAATTGCTTCCTTCTGCCAAACTCTTCTGCCATGATATTCATCCTTACCTCAAGCCTTGATAAATGGAGCCAGCCTTCTATGGACTAAGACCTCAGAAACCAAGAGCCCCTAAATAAACCTTTCCTCCTTTATAGTTGTTCTGGTTGGGTATTTTAGTGGCAGCAATGAAAAAGTGACTAAAACAGAAATTGGTACCAGGAGTGAGGTCATTGCTGTGACTAACCTGATCATGTGGTTCAGAAGCTTTTTGAGTTTTTGGCATTGGTGGGAGGAATTTCAAGATGTTTAGCAGTGCAAGCTGGAAATGCTTTAGGTTGTTGTAAATGGAGATTAATGGCCAATTCCGGTGGGAGTTCAGAAGACCAGAATGCCAAAAGGATCATGGATGTTAAAGACAGGGCTTGAGAACGTTTAGAGGAAAAGGAGGACACTATCAGTAATTGGTATGGAAGCCACTCTGTTGTTTTGGCTGAGAAGTGTCTGCATTTTGCCCATGTCCTGAGACTTTCTGTGAGGTTGATTTTAAAAGTGATGGACTTCTTAATCTGGTGGAAGAAATTTCTAGACAGTAGAGCATTCAGGTAGTGGCATGGATATTGCTGGTGCCTTTTAGCCAAGTTTATTGTGATATTCAGGAACAGAAAGCAGAATAAAAATATTTCAAAAACTTGAACTTGAAAGACAGGAATAAAACTGGGGCTAAGGAAGCTGTAGTTTTAAAAGACATTAGTGCCACTAAAGAAATGCTAAAGACTTTTCCTAGACACAGTAAGAAAGATGGCTTGAGGGCATATCAGGAGCTGGTAAGACAGCATCCTTCTCAAGCTCAAGGGAGTAAAAGTAAAAATTCCCTTGAGAAGAGACTGGTGGGGAATCCTTCTTGCACAAGGGGGCCTAAGAAGTTTTTTTTTTCAATGTGCTCAGCCACTCATACACTCAGAGGCTTCTGCAGCCACAGTCCTCAGAGGCTTGGCTACTGCTCGAGATGGTGGCAGATCTTCGCATCAACTACATGGTGCTGGTTCTGCAGGATTTCAGGATGCTGGAGTTAGGGGTTCATGAAGGCCACCAAATTTTAAAGGAAGGCCTGGGAAGATAGGAAAAATGCAATAGGGTGGAGGTCCCTGCAGGCACCCACTGAGAAGTCAAAGTGTAGAGATGCCAGGAGGAAGCTGGAGCTGCAATGGAGACCCCCGCCACCCCCCCCCCC
>NW_026000026.1:45063202-45122042 GCF_001458135.2 Marmota marmota marmota | reverse complement strand
CCCCCCCCCCCCCCTATTAAGAAATGCCAGTAACTTGGGACATCATCCTAGGAAAGCTGCAGGAATCAAGCAGAGACAAGCCAACAGAAAGGCCACATGGGCTGCAACCAACAAGGCCACAGGGGTGGAGCTACACAAGCCCTTTGGAGAAAACATCATGATGCCATGTGCCTCAAATGCCAGACATGGAGCTACGGGACTTGTTTGCCCAGCTGGATTTCGGTCTTGCTCTGGTCCTATGTGCCTTCTTTCTATGTGCCTAATTTTATGAATGGAAATGTTTTCTCTGTACCTTTATATGTTGGATACTTGTAAGTCGCTTTTAATTTAAAGGAGTTCACAATGTGAGATTGCCTTGAGCCTCAGAGAAGACTTTGGAGTTGAACTTTTCTTTTTTTAGTTTTAGATGGACACAATACCTTTGTTTTATTTATTTCTCTTTATGTGGTGCTGAGGATTGAACCCAGGGCCTCACACATGCTAGGCAAGTGCTCTATCACTGAGCTACAGCCCCAGCCCCTGGACTTGAATTTTGAGCAATTTTGGAACTGTTGAGACTATGGGGGACTCTTGGGAATGGACTATATGAATTTTATATTGTCAGATGAGTGTGAGCTTTTGGGAGCCTGAGTGGAATGTTATGGTTTAGATGTGAGGTCTCCCCCGATCGCTCACATGAGAGATAATGCAAGAAGGTTTGGAGGAGAAATGATTGAGTCACAAGAGCTTTAACCCAATCAGTGAATCAATTCCTGATGGGATTAACAGAGTGGTGACTGGAGGCGGGTGAGGTGTTGCTGGAGAGAGTGGTTCACTGAAGCCACGGCTATGGGGTATTTGTATTTGGCCAGTGGAATCTCTGTCTCTGCTTCTTGATCATCATACGAGCTGCTTCCCTCTGCCACACTCCTCCTCCATGATATTCTGTCTCACTTTAAGTCACAAAGAATGAAGTCCACCTTCTATGTACCTCTGAAACTGTGAGCACTCAAATAAACTTTTCCTCCTCTATAGTTGTTCTGGTCAGATCCTCTAGTCACAGCAGTGAAAAATCTGACTATACAAGAAGTATCTTCAACAAACAAGGCCCAATTTTTAGGGTAAATTCTCAGAAGTGGGATTTCTGGATCATATGGTACTTCTACTTTCAGTTTTCTGAGGAACTATCATAAGTTTTTTTATAATAGCTGAACTAATTTACATTCCTTCCAACAGTGTTCAAGGGTTTCCTTTCCTCCACATTTTACCAGCACGTATTATTTTTATGTATTTATTTATTTTGGTACTGGGGATTGAATTCAGGGATGTTTTATTACTGAACTACACCCCCATTTTTATTTTGAGGCAGGCTTTCACTAAGTTGCTGAGAGTCTCACAAAGTTGTTGAGGCTGGCCTCAAACTTGCAAGATGTTTTTTATTTTTGATCTTTTCAATACCTCTTATCCTCAACTCTAACATATATACATATGTATACACACACACACACACATAAAACATCTATTGAACTTCTAAGAATACAATGGCATTTTCTTGTTATTCTTTAAAGAACAAGTTGATATTTTTGTCTCTCTTATTTTAAGACTACATTGAACTTGGTTACATTGCAAGAAAAAAAGGGATACTGAAGCATTAAAAAACATATCACCAAGACAGGAAAAAATTTAGATCAGAGCTGAAGTTGAGAATTAAAAAATACACAGGATCAGTGCAACAAAGAGTTGGTTCTTTGTAAAGATAAACGAGATTGATAAACCCTTTGACGAAGTAACCAAAATAAAAGGAAGACCCAAATCAACAAAATTAGAGATGAAAATGAAGATATTACCTCAGACACTTCTGAAATCAAGAGGATCATTGAAAACTATTTTAAAAACATATACTCCAATAAATTGGGAAAGCTGGAAGACATTAGCAAATTTCTAGGTACATATGACTTGCCTAAATTGAATCAGGAAGATATGGAAAACCTAAACTATCATGGGATGAGATTGAAACAGTAACTAAAAGCCTTCCAAAAAAGAAAAGCCTAGGGCTAGATGGATTCTCAGCTGAGTTCTACCAGATTTTTAAAGAAGAATTAATACCAATATTCTTCAAATTATTCCGTGAAATAGAAATTGAGGGAACACAACAAAATATATTCTGTGAAGCCAGTACAACCCTGCTACCAAAACCAGACAAAAACACATCAAGGAAAGAAAACTACAGCTCGATATCATAGATGAAAAAATCCTTAACAAAATATTAGAAAACTACATTAAAAAACACATTAAGAAGATAGTGGACCATGATCAAGTGGGTTTCATTAGGGATGCAAGGTTGGTTCAACATACACAAATTAATAAATGTAATTCACCACATAAACAGAGTTATGGACAAAAACACACAATCATTTCTATAGATGCAGAAAAGGCCTTTGACAAAATCCAGCACCCATTCATATTAAAAACACTGAAGAAACTATGGATAAAAGGAACTTACCTCAACTTTACAAAAGCTGTCTATGACAAACCCTAATCCAATATCATGCTGAATGGGGAAAAACTGAAAGTATTTTTTTCTTTAATAAGGAATAAGACAAGGACATCACTCTCACTGCCCCTATTCATTATAGTTCTTGAAATTTTAGCCAGAGCTATCAGGCAAGGGAAGGAAATAGAAAAGACATACAAATCGGGGGCGGGGGGAAGATGTCAGATTATCTCTGTTTGTTGATGACATAATTTTATATTTAGAACCCCCCAAAATTATGCCATAAGACTTCTAGAACTGATAAAGTCAGCAAAGTAGCAGGATATAAAGATCAACATTCATAAATTAGTCTTTCCTGTACTACAATATTTCCTGTACTACTAAATCTGCTGAGAAAGAAATCAGGGAAATTATTCTGTACACAATAACCTCAAAAAACAAAAGCCTTGGGAATAAATCTAACAAAGGTAGTAAAAGAGCTCTACAGTGAAAACTATAGAACATTGAATAAAGAAATCAAAGAAAAATTTAGAAGATGGAAAGACCTCCCATGTTCTTGGATAAGCAGTATTTATAAAAATGGTCTTATTACCAACTATTATACAGAGTCAATGCAATCCCCATCAAAATACGAATGGCATTCTTCAAAGACATAGAAAAAAAATAGTCCTAAAATTTATTTGGAAGAATAAAAGACCCAGAGGATTAATATAAATGTTGGAGACATCACAACACCTGATCTCAAATTACACTATAGAACTATAATAACAAAAATAGCTTGGTACTGGCATCAAAGGAATAGAAGACACAGAGACAAACCTGGATAGTTACAGTCACCTTTGACAAAGGTGCTAAAAAGAAGGGATACATTTCTCTTTCTTCTTCATGGTGGGTATTGAACACAGGGCCTCACATATGCTAAAAAAAAAAGTGCTCTACCATTGAGTTATATCCTAGTCCAGTATATGCCTGCCACTTCTGCATTAAGACTAGAGAAACTCGCCATTCTGACCTTCAGACTGCTGTGGGAGGGCAGGCCACCCACACCAGCCTGCTCGGCCTGCTCAAACTGAGGATCACAGTAGGCCTTGGTCCATCCCCCCACCAGAAGACACCCACCTGAGCCTAGCTTCTGTCATGGGACCATCCCTTTCCACCAGCAGACTACCTTGGGAGCTCAGGCCTGGACCAGATCTCCCTCACTGACTTGCACAGGACCCAGGTCCAGGACCCAAGAAAGGAAGACACATAGATAACATGAAAAAACAAGGGAGGAAAGTGCCCCCAACAAACCAGGATACTACAACAACAGAACCCATGAACAGCAAGTTGGTGAAATGTCAGAGGAGTTTAGAAGGTTCATAATTAAAATGAATTAAAGAATGACCTAAATGAGCAAATACAGGCAAAAATTGATTACTCCAACAAGGAAATAAGAGAGAAAATACAGGTAGCAAAAGATTACTTCAAGAGAGGGATAGAGACTCTGGAAAAAAAAACAGTCAGAAATCCTTGAAATGAAGGATACAATAAACCAAATAAAAATCTCAATAGAAAGCATAACCAACAGACTAGATCACTTGGAAGAAAGAACGTCAGATAATGAAGACAAAGTATACAACCTGGAAAATAAAGTTGATCACACAGTGAAGAAAGTAAGGAACCATGAACAGAACATCCAAGAATTATGGGACAGCATCAAAAGACCAAATCTAAGAGTTATTGGGATAGAGGAAGGCACAGAATTTCAAACCAAAGGAATGCACGATCTCTTCAATGAGATAATATCAGAAAATTTCCCAAGTATGAAAAATGAATTGGAAAACCAAATACCAAATGTACAAAATTACAACAGATCTACACCAAGGCACATTATAATGAAAGTGCCTTGCATACAGAATAAGGACAGAATCTTAAAAGCTGCAAGAGAGAGGAATCAATCACATATAGGGGGAGACCAGTTCTTATCTCAGCAGATTTTCAACCCAGATCCTCAAAGCCAGGAGATCATGGAACAACATCTATCAAGCTCTGAAAGAAAATGGACACCAACCAAGAATCTTATATCCAGCAAGACTAAGCTTTAGATTTGATGATGAAATAAAAACCTTCCACAATAAACAAAAGTTAAAAGAACTTACAACTAGAAAGCCTGCACTACAGAACATCCTCAGCAAAGGAAATGAAAAACAAGGATGAAAATCAGCAGAGGGAAGTGTTACATTAAAGGAAAACCTAATCATAGGAGAAACCAAGTCACAAAAATAAACAAAATGACTGCAAATACAAATCATGTCTCAATCTTAACCCTGAATGTTAATGGCCCAAACTCATCAATCAAAAGACTTAGACTAGCAGATTGGATCAAAGAAAAAGACCCCAAAATATGTTGCCTTCAAGAGACTCATTTCATAGGAAAACATCCACAGACTGAAAGTGAAGGGTTGGAAAAAAATCATACCACTCACATGGACTGTGCAAGCAAGCAGGGGTTTCCATCCTCATATCAAATAAAGTAGACTTCAAGCTAAAGTTAATCAAAAGGGATAAAGAAGGACACTACATACTGCTCAAAGAAACCATACACCAACAAGACTTGACAATTATAAATATTTTTGCCCCAAACAATGGAGCATCTAAGTCCATCAAACAAACTCTTCTCAAGTTCAAGAATCAAGTAGACCACAACACAATAATTTTGGGTGACTTTAACACATCTCTTTCATCACTAGATAGATCTTCCAAACAAAAGCTGAACAAAGAAACTATAGAACTCAATAACTCAATCAATAACTTAGACTTAACTGACATATATAGAATATTTCATCCTTCATCAAGTGAGTACTCTTTCTTCTCAGCAGCACATGGGTCATTCTCTAAAATAGAACACATATTATGTCACAAAGCAACTCTTAGCAAATAAAAAAAGTAGAGATACTACCCTGCATTCTATCAGATCATAATGGAATGAAATTAGAAATCAATGATAAAATAAGAAATAAAAGCTACTCCAACACCTGGAGACTAAATAATATGCTACTGAATGAACAATGGGTTGTAGAAGACATCAAGGAGGAGATTGAAAAATTTTTAGAGGTGAATGAAAACACAGATACAACATATAGAAATCTCTGGGACACTATGAAGGCAGTTCTAAGAGGAAAGTTTATTGCATGAAGTTCATTCCTTAAAAGAAGAAAAAGTCAACAAATAAATAACTTAACACTACATCTCAAAGCCCTAGAAAAAGAAGAACAAATCAACACAGAAAGGGTAGAACACAGGAAATAATTAAAATCAGAGCTGGAATTGATGAAATTGAAACAAAAGAAACAATTGAAAAAATTGACAGAACAAAAAGTTGGTTCTTTGAAAAAAATAAATGAAATTGACAAGCCCTTAGCCAGGCTAATGAAGAGAAGGAGAGAGAAAACTGATGAAAAAGGGAATATCACAACAGACACTACAGAAATACAGAAGACGATTAGAAACTATTTTGAAAACCTGTACTCTATTAAAATAGAAAATATTGAAGGCATCAACAGATTTCTAAAGTCATATGATTTGCCCAAATTGAATCAGGATGGTATATACAATTTAAACATATCAATTTCAAGCACAATGAAATAGAAGATGTCATCATAAACCTACCAACTAAGAAAAGCCCAGGACTGAATGAATACACAGCAAAGTTCTACAAGACCTTTAAAGAACTAATACCAATACTCTTCAATTTATTTCAGGAAATAGAAAAAGAGGCAGCATTTCCAAACTCATTCTATGAGGCCAATATCGCTCTGATTTAAAAACCAGGCAAAAATACATCAAAGAAAGAACACTTCAGACCAATATCTCTAGTGAACATAAATGCAAAAATTCTCAATAGAATTCTGGCAAATTGAATACAAAAGCATATCAAAAAGATTGCGCACCATGATCAAGTGGGATTCATCCCAGGGATGCAAGGGTGGTTCAACATATGACAATCAATAAATATAATTCATCATGTAATTGTTGTATATGTAATTTATATGCAACAAAATAAAATTAAACCCCCATCTCTCACCATGCACAAAACTCAACTCAAAATGGATCAAGGATCTAGGAATAAAACCAGAGACCCTGAGTCTAATAGAAGAAAAAGTAGGCCCTAATCTCCATCAGGTGGGATTAGGCCCCAACTTCCTTAGTAAGACTCCTATAGCACAAGAATTAAAATCAAGAATTAATACATGAGTGGAACTGAAAACTAAAAAGTTTCTTCTCAGCAAAAGAAACAATCCGTGAGGTGAATAGAGAGCCTACATCTTGGGAGCAAATTTTTACCCCCAACATATCAGATAGAGCACTAATCTCTAGGGTATATAAAGAACTCAAAAAGCTAAGCACCAAACAAATAACCCAATCAATAAGTGGGACAAGGACCTGAACAGACACTTCTCAGTGAGAAGAGGATATACAATCAATCAACAAATATATGGAAAAATGCTCTTCATCTCTAGCAATTAGAGAAATGCAAATCAAAACTACTCAAAGATTTCATCTCACTCCAATCAGAATGGCAGCAATTATGAATACAAACCACAATAAGTATCGGCGAGGATGTGGGGGAAAAGGTACACTCATACACTGCTGGTAGGACTGTAAACTGGTGCAGCCAATATGGAAAGCGGTATGGAGATTTCTTGGAAAATTAGGAATGGAACCACTACTTGACCCAACTATCCCTCTCCTCAGTCTATACCCAAAGCACTTAAAAACAGCATACTATAGGGACACAGCCACTTCAATGTTTATAGCAGCACAATTCACAATAGCTAAACTGTGAAACCAAACTAGATGTCCTTCGATAAATGAATGGATAAAAAAAAATGTGGCATTTATACATAGTGGAGTATTACTCAGCAATGAAATAGAATACTATCATGATATTTACAGGTAAATGGATGGAGTTGGAGGAGATAATGCTACATGAAGTTTGCGAGTCCCAAAAAAATAAATGTCAAATATTTTCTCTGATATAAGGAGGATGATTCATAGTGGGGAAGGGAGGGAGAGCATGGGAGGAATAGACAGATGAACTCTAGATAGGGCAGATGGGTGGGAGGGAAAGGGAGGTGACATGGGGTTAGAAATGATGGTAGAATGTGATGGTCATCATTATCCAAAGTACATGTATGATGACATGAATTGGTGTGAATATACTATGTATACAACCAGAGATATAAAAAATTGTGCTCTATATGTATAATATGAATTGTATTCATTCTGCTATTAGATATAAATTTTTAAAAATTAATTAAAAAACTACCTCTCCTTAAAAAAAAAAAAGACTAGAGAAATTCTTTTCTTCTCTTGCTATCAACTAAATAAAACCAGAGATGAAGTCTTAGGACCCGGTGAAATTACTGAAGAAAATAACCCAGAGCCCCAAATTATGGCATAGTATGGAGGTGTCAGCCAATTTTCATGTAATGAGAAAAATTTTCTCTTATATTTTAACCTTAACATATATTTGGGAACATGTTTATTATTACAACAGCTTAATTTATTCTAACTAATAAAGAAACTTGCTAGATTAATAAAAATCTGACATAAGAATTCATAATTCCTTATAGCAGGATCCCTCACCAACTGGTTTGATATTGACCTTGTTTAATGCCTCTGATTTCTAGAAAATCCCATTCATATGTTCTGTTTAGAACTCTTTGTTGCCCTGGAAAACTTCTTCTCTTTCTACAGAACTGTTTCAAACACCATCTCCCTTACGAATTCTTCTCTGAGTTTTCTACCCTCCCCCCTTTTAAACACAGTTAATAATTCCCTTCTTTGTGCCATTGTGCCAAGGAGTTCTATTTTTGCATTTTTATATAGTCTACTTGCTTGCATCTGTGTCTCCAGCAGATGTAAACAGAGAACTGAATTCCATGAATACAGGGATGACCGAGTGTTAATTTTGTACCACTTGGCTCTAGATGGTGTTTGCTCATAGTAGAAATATAATAAATCCTGTAGTGTGAATGAATGCATGAACGAATGAGTGAATGGATTCCATATTGCTAAAGATTTATTGATTTAATAAAAAACAAAAGGTAAAGAGGATCATTCTATAGTACTGATTTGGAATTTTAAATACTCATGATCCCCATGGTTCCCATCTTGCAGAGGCAATGATTTCTGACTCAGAACAAAGGCAACCCCAACTGGCAGGATTTTCATCTGGGTATTGCAATGTGCCCAAGGGAGTTGTTTGTAAGCTTAAATATGTAATGACTCATTGAATGAAAAACCCTGGGATAGAAGGGACTTGGCAGCATTGGTAACTGGGAATGCTTCAGGTTCCTTTATGGCAGGCTCAACCATTGGTTGGAATAGATATTCACCTGTGCTTGGGAAATATGTAATTTCTGGATTTCTTGAACTGAGATTGAGCCTCAGGAAAGCAGAGAATGAAAGGTGGGTTGTAGAAGCTGGAAGGAACCTTAGTGGTCAGTGGGTCCACCCCTTGTGTAATGTGAGAGTAGGAGCAAATGTGACTCCATTTTGTTTTATGACTTCATCCTATAAAACAACCATGCCAAGTAGAAGAGTCATTACTGGGACAAGATGTTCTTTTCCTTTTGCTATAGAAATCTTTAAGAACATGGAACTACCTAATGGGGTATTGTTTCTGTAACTAGGGTAACGGGGCTCTGTTTCTGTAACTGGGGTGTCTGGGCTAACAGTGATTGGTTAGGCTTCCCTCCGCTTGACTGCACTCTCCGGCTTCTGTAACCTGGCTTGCTTGCATTGGCTAGACCCCCCCCCCCACCCGCGAACATCCTTTTTACGGTTTTCAAGCTTATAAGGAGTGCCCTTGCAATTGTTCGGGGCTGATCAGGGGAACAGCTTTATGTTCTGGTCAGCCGCCACCGGTGTGCTTCATTAAAGGCTTGTTTCGATTATACGTGAGTGGTCTGGAAGTCAGTTTATGAAACCCTGGGACGAAGCTTTAACTGTAACATAAGAGAATGAAGGTTTGGCCAAATATGATGACCCTTTTCTCAAGGGACTTCTCCCTACCCTCACTGTGGTTATAGAGGGTTTTGTTAAGATATTCCATGACAGTAATCCTGACCATAGTTTATTGGTCCAAGATGACCCAATTAGAGTCTCTGGAAATTTTGGAGTTGAAGCATCTAACTTTGTCTTGGTGACTGAGCTTTATGAAATAAATCTTGGGAATTATCCAGAGCTGTATTTTTTACCTTATGGGAGAGACAGAAGAAAAAATTCATAATAGAGATAAATAATGCAGATAGACAAAAAGGTACATATCCAAGAGATGCAGCAGGAGCTGCTCTGGGTCTGAGTATGTCCCTGAATCCAACAGTTCTATAGGTCTGAGATAGTTATGATTTGGATTTGGAATGTCCCCTCAAAACCTCAAGTGAGGCAATGGAGCAATGTTCAGGGGTGAAATGATTGGATCGTGAGGACTGTAACTTCATAAGTAGATTAATTCACTTGATAGATTAATATTTTGAATAGAGTACTAGGTAGTAATTATAGATTGGTGGGGCATAGCTGGAGGAAGTAGGTCACTGGGGCATGACTTTGGGGACTCTATCTGTCCCTAGTCCCTTCCAGTCTCTCCTTCTCTCTCTGCTTCCTGGCTGCCATGAGTTGAACAGCTTTTCTCCACCATGTTCTTCACCGGCAATATTTCGGCAATGAAATTGGCTGATTGTGAACTGAGGCCTCTGGAACCATGAGCCAAAATAAATCTTTCCTCTTCTAAGTGGTTCTTGTCAGGTCTTTTGGCCACAGTGAGCAGAATAACATAGGTATGTTCCTCCCACAGCTCTAAGTTGCTGTCCTTGTTCCCTGAAACAACTTAGGACCATTGTGATAGGATCCCTTTTGTGTTTAAGCCAGTTCCAGTTGGGTTTCTGTCATATGAAGTCAAAACTGTCTTAACAAGTAGGCTCCAGGTTTTAAAGATGGGAGAAATGATGCTGAAGACAAAAGATGTATTTCAACATCTGATGTTGAATGTATATACTGTCCTGAAAACAAAGAGCAACTTCTAGATTATGAAAGTATGTTGAATATGGTGCATGTTATTCTTCAAAGACTTTGTGATAAAAATTTCATTCAGAGAAATTCTATTATTTTTGTCCTTGTGGGAGTTCAGGGGCTGGGAACTGTGGACAAACTGGGCTGACATAGAGGCTTCAGGCTGTTTTTCTTCCTCCAGTTCCCCATTTGTTGCCTCCCAGACCCTAGTTCTGATGGAGAGGCTGGACCTCTGGCATTGCATACACCCCTTGTGGGGCCACCAAGAAGTCAAAACCCGATTACCACAACACCTCTTTTACCTCCCAGAACTGCAAGGCCAAGGCCAAACACTGATTATAATTCTCTCCAGAATCAATTAAAAGAAAGCAATTTCTATTGTTTAAACATCCAAAATGGGAAATTGGGAAATTTCTGAGGTAGAGCCAAATGAATTTTCACATAAGCTTTGGAGTTTTATTCACAGTGTGAGGAGACTTCTTATCAGCTAAAGGAAAATAGGCACAGCTCCTCTTAAAGTAAAATGAAATTTAGGGACACAGGATTAGAGCTGTTCCAAGCTGCCAAAAATGCTATGTTTATAGAGCCCAAATCCTTTAGCCATTCTTCCAAATCCAAGAGCTATGTTTTGCTTCTGATATTTGTGTTGGACTTATTATCATATCCTCTCTGGTTCCTGCCATGTTCAGTGACTGTATGTTGGAAGAGGCCTTGATGTTTAAAAATTTCTCAAGCCATTTCTTGCTTTAAGTTAGGAATTCTAGGAATTAAATGCCAGAATGCCACATAACAAATGCAAAGTCATTGTAGTCTTCCTTGATATCGCTGCAGATGGGTAAAGTGAGGTTCATTCAAAACCAAGCCAAACACCTCAGTGGCTTAGGTAAGGAATGATAAGAAAATCTGCAGATGTCAGAGCCTATGCAGGAACCTTTTCTGTGCCCTGTGCAACATGCCCTGTTATGGTTTGGATCTGGAATGTTCTGCAGAGAGCTCTTGTGTTACGTAACGTAGCAAAGTTCAGAGGTGAAATGATTAAATCATAAGGGCTGTAACCTCCTCAGTGGATATTCGATTTGATGGACTAATCATTTGAATGCACTACTGACGGTAATGGTAGGTAATGACTAAGACTGTGTTGCAGGGACCCCAGGGTGGGACATTGCAATGGAAATGTGTGGCCTTCAGGACCTATATCTGTTCATTGCCCCTTCCTGTCTCTTTCTCTGCTTCTGGCTGCCATGAGCTGAGTGCCCTTCCTCTGCTATGCCCTTCCACTATGATTTCTGCAAAGGAGCCAGCTGATCAAGACTGAAAGCTCTGTAACTGTGAGCCCCAAATAAATCTCCCTTCCTCTAAAGTTGTTCTTGTCATAGTGTATTTTGGTCATAGTGATGAAAAGCTGACCCGTGGTTCACCTCTGGTTTTAACCATGGTAGCTATCTCCTAAGCCTGTTTTAGTGTCCTACTTCAAGGACCTGTCCCAAAGTTCTGCTTGCCTTGTTAGGATTCTCAGGAGCCATGGAAGTTCATTTGGCCACAGGAGCCCCAGGTAGCCTGGAAGCAATGCTTCTAGGGGTGACTCTCAAACAATGGCTGATAGTTAAAAGATGAATTTCCCAACTTCTTGTCTTTTGAAGAGACAACAGTGAACTGCATTCTATATGATTTGCCAGCAGAACTGAGCCTTTGTTGCCCACATCAGTAACATACAGATTTGGCTTCTGTAGAAATGGGTTCCACATTTGCTGACTCAACCAACTGTGGACAGAAAATATTTGGAATATTTGGGAAAAAAATGCCTCTATACTGGACACATATATACTTTTTTGTTATCATTATTTTCCAAACAGTATAGCGTAACAACTGTACTTAATATTTATACTGTGTTAGGTATTTTTGAGAGTTCCAAACTTCTTCATGCTGAGAATAAAAACTATCCTCTGGCCTATGCAACTAGCCAAGAAAGCTAAGACTGACTTATTCTCTGGCTAAGCATAGCCTAGCTAAATTTACATGTATCTATCACCTAGTTTTTGTTTCTATAAATGATAGCTGCTTCTGTAGGACCAGTGGAGAAGCAGTCTAGCTGCTTCTCCCAAGTTTGTTCAAATTGCATTAAATTCATTTTCTCTTTTTACATTGTTTGCCTCTTTTTTATGTGGATAGGAATCCGATTCTGATCAGTTGGGACACAGGCATTTTTCTGGCTTGGCTGCAAGTATGTAATAAGTAATCCAGATGTATTTGAAATGTATTTGAGGATATGTATAGGTTATATGGAATACTGTGCCATATATAAGGGACTTGAGCCTCTGTGAATTTTGGTGTCAGCAGTAGATCCTGGAACCAATCCCTTGTGGATAATGAAGGATTACAGTATTTTACTGGATTTTTCTCTTTATAGAATTCTTCTCATTCTTTTCCTGGTACCTCCTCCAAGATAAACTACTAGCACCCAAGTCCTTAACTAGAGCTGTTTTTGTGGGCTCCAAACTGAGAGTATTAATCTAGCTCCTTGTTTTGTTTTCACTATCTTATTATTCATTTTAAACTCAGTTCCTGTTTTTTGGTAAAATCTGGTTGCCCCAAAGACAAGTTCTTTATAATATGCAAATGTTTATTATTCTTTGAACTTGGAGTCACTAGGTGAACTGTTTTCATAGTCACAAAACTTTCAAGATTTCTTTGACTAAGACTGTGTTGCAGGGACCCCAGAGTGGGACATTGCAATGGAAATATAATAAAAACTTCTGCCTCATATGCTTATCTGGAGAGTCCCTGCAATAGACATCAACAGTCCCACTTTACAGATGATGTTAAACCTTTCCCAGTCAAAGAGTGGTAGAACCGGAATTCAACCTAGATATGCAAAGATTCAAACACTATGTACTTTATATGGATCTAGAATTTTTGTGTTTTCCCCCATTCTTCCACAAAATTTCCCTGTTTTTTGTTTGGTTTTCAGTCAATTAGAATACCTTGGCCACTTGCCATACTAATTGTGCACTAGGGAAAAGGACATACCCAGTCTTTTTTTGAGAGCTATTTGATGTAGATGTTAGCTAACACTGATTCTCAGGAACCTAAAACAGAGTTATGGACTTCTATTAGAGTGGGGGTTGTGGAAATCAGGTAGCAAATGGAATTCTGGCTGAAGTCCATCACACAGTGTGTTCTGAGTCCTTACACCAATATTATAGTTATTTTCCCAGTTCTTATGTGCATAATCAGAATAACATCCTCAGCAGCTGGCAGAATACTCACATTGATTCCCTGTTATGAGGATTAAGAGGTATTATGGAAGGAAGGGCCAAGTGAAAGCTACTAAAACTATTCTTTCTCTGTCCTGGACAAGGTAGTAAATCAGAAGGACACATCCCAGGAAGAAGTGCATCACTCACTTTCAAAGACATTAAGAGTGAAATGTGGTGGTCCTTATTATAGTCTCATCCAATTATTGTATGAGCATTTGCAAAGATCAGATGAATTTTAGCAGATGATATTGAACCACCATAAACTTAACCAAATGATAGCTCTAATCATAGTTTCAAGCTGAATGTGGTATCTTACTGGAACAGATAAATAGCTTCTGGAACCTGATATGTACCTATGGCACTTGATACTGAGTTCTTTTCAGAATTGAAAGGAACATCAGAACAGTTTACCTTTACATAGCAAGGACAACAATATACATCTCTCCTGTGATATGCTAACTTTCCTATTCTAAGTCACAAAGGAACTTTTTCTTCTTCTTCTTCTTCTTCTTCTCCTTCTTCTTCTTCTTCTTCTTCTTCTTCTTCTTCTCTCTCTCTCTCTCTCTCTCTCTCTCTCTCTCTTTTTGAGGGGGGTATATACCAGGAATTGAACTCAGGGGCACTCAACCC
Organism: Marmota marmota marmota; assembly: GCF_001458135.2. Lineage (NCBI taxonomy): Eukaryota > Metazoa > Chordata > Mammalia > Rodentia > Sciuridae > Marmota > Marmota marmota. Next base: position 45,107,624 of record NW_026000026.1, on the reverse strand, counting down.
CTGAGCCACATCTCCAGCCCTATTTTGTATTTTATTTAGAGACAGGGTCTCACTGAGTTTTTTAGTGCCTTGCCATTGCTGGGGCTGGCTTTGAACTCACAATTCTCCTGTCTCAGCTGAGTTCCTTATGGCCCTGCTAAGTTGCTGGGACTAGCTTTGAACTCGCATCCTCTGGCCTCAGCCTCCTGAGCACTGGAATTATAGGCATGTGCCACCAAGCCCATCTAAGCTACAGGAACTTCTATTGTTGAAAATACTCTTAATGCCTTAATATGAAGCACATATTACCAACAATCCTTACAAAGATTTAGGGGATAGCACCATCAATGAAGTTTTCAGAGGTTCACCGATTGTTATGATTTAGATATGAAGTGTCCCCCAAAAGCCCATGTGTGAGAAAATACAAGAAAGTTTAGAGGTGAAATGATTGGGTTATGAGAGTTTTAACCTAATTTGTGCATTAATCCCCTGATAGGGATTAACTAGGTAGTAACTCTGGGTAGATAGGGTGTAGCCAGAGGAGGTGAGTCATTGGGGGCATGCTTTGGGGGTATATATTTTCTTCTTGGTGAATGGATCACTCTATCTGCTTCCGGGTGCCTTGTCTGGAACCACTTTCCTCCATCCCAATAGTCTGCCATGATGTTCTGCCTCACCTTGGGCCCCAAAGAATGGAGCCAGACATCTGTGTACTAAAACTTCTGAAACCATGAGCCCCCAAATAAACTTTCCCTCCTCTAATTGTTCTTGTCAGGTTTTTCTGTCACAGAAGTGAAAAAAAAACTGACTAAAACAATGATCTGGAGATGCAGAGAGATCCCCTTTAAGGTGAACATGCAGATATCCCATTTCAGGTGAACCTTAAATTGCTGCATCTCACACCTCTTTTCTTAGGAGAGAGGTATGAAATTTGGGTGTCTTCTTGGCTTTTGGAGGAAGCATAAATTCCGCTTGAGAATACTACTTTGGATAATTTATTATATAACCCTAAAGACTTCTAGCAAGAGTGGACTTTGGAGGAGACCCAGTTTTTTCAGGTTATATAATCATCAGACCAGATGATGTTAGAGGTATCTGTGGTAGAGCAGGATGTTGTCTAAAATTCAAGAAAGCCCTAAGAGTAGAGTTTCAGCAGATATCCGAGGGGCTTTGGGGCAGTGATATGCCATCTGCAGCCAGGAAATACTTGCCACCTAAACAGCATCACCTGTATGTCTCTAGTCATCAGTAGAAACAGATCACCTGACCATGGATATCAAGTGCTTATGAAACTGGAATTGCCCAGAATGAACTGGTGTTGCAAGGAGGGTGGGTAGACACAGCACCATTCTAATTTATGTTACAAAGAAGATCTACTGGGATTGGGCCTGAGTAGATCCAGAGAGCACAAACTTTAAAAATAGGTGGCCCAGTGATGTGTCTTGGATGTGTCCACTGGAATTCATGTGTTGGAAACTTAATCCCCTATGTTATATGTTAATTTACTTGGAGGTATGACCTTTGGGGGCGGTAATTAAGATTAGATGAGGAAATGAGAGTGGGGTCTATAATTACATGAGTGGCCTTATAGGAAGAGATAGAAAGGCCTAAGCTCAATGTTTAATCTATCTTGCAATTTTGATTCTCTCTGCTATGTTATGATGCAGCAAGAAGGTGCTTGATCTTATTCTTGAACTTCTTAGACTCTGTAACCATGAGCTAAATAAACCTCTATTCTTTTTTTTTCTTCGTAAGTTACTCAGGCTCAGGTATTTTGTTACAACAACAGACAATGGACTAAGACACCTTTACCCCCAAGAGGACTGCTACTGTAACTCTGATACCTCAGTTTCACATCACATGTTTTGCCTCATGCTGAGGCAGGGGTAGGGGGAACTCTCCATTATGGGGGAGGGAAATTCATGGGATTGATTCATACATATGGTGGAAAGAAAGCTTGACAAGTTGGTGCTAGCCAAATTGGACAGCTGCCGCAACATAACCCCCCCTTTAGGGCTATCCCTGAAGGATGGCAATGAAGGGAGGACTTCCCAGTGTGGAGACCCAAAAGCAGTGCTTATTCACTTCATGGAGAAATTATCCGAAGTAAAATATGCACAGATGCATTGATAGTGGTGGTCTGGTTGATCAGAGGTCCTGAAGGAATAATATTGGAAAAAGAAAGAGAAAGCAGTTTGGGAAGGAATATGTCATTGACCTATGGGAGACGGTACTTTGTGTCTTATCCTAGTGCCCCACCCCCCCACTCCCTAGAGGTGGGGCTCTTTCTAACGATTGACTCTTCCTATGAATGTCACCTAACTTCTTTTCAAGGCTACTGCATTGCTTGTGACGTGGGTTCTTGGGTGGATGACCGTGGTGGCAGAGATGGAAGTTTCGTGTGTGCTGTCTTGCAATCTAGGTCTAGCTCCTGTCACTTATTTCCCATCCTGCCAGCAGAAGAGACTGATGCTGCACTGTAAGTTTGGCAGCATCCCTCAAGGACATCAGCCAGCTATTAGATGGCAGGTTGATTATATCAAACTCCTTCCATCCTGAATGTTCAGGGAAGCAATTTGTTTTTTACTTAAATCAACACTACTCTGGATATAGGTTTGCCCTCCTTGAACTCCATGCCTCTGTCAACACTGCTTTCTCAGGGTGTACAGGATGCCTGATTTATTACAGGGGACCCTAAACACTGTTGCCTCACAGAAGAGGCTAGATGGTAAACAAGGAGATGTGATCATAGGCAAATGACCATGGGATCCATTGGTCTAACCAGAAACACGCAGCCTAATGGAATGACAGAATAGTTTATTAAAAACTCGCATTCACAAGCTCGGGATGCATCCTGTGAAATCCAGGTGCTATTGTCTAGGATGCAGTACAGAACATAAGCAAATGGCCACTGTCAGGATGCTATGATCCTGTAAGCAAATTCATGGGTTAGAAAACCAAGAACCGTTTATATGATTGACTCTTCTTGCTATCACTCCCATTAATCCACTTTGAGATGTTGTACTTCCAGCTTCTTCTTTTCTCTGCTCAGTTAGAAGTTCTGGCATTTAGAAGAGTAGAATGTTTGTAAAGTGGAGCAAAGGAAGGAATTCACTGAACCTGAAGCTATATACCTGCTCATCTTTGGCTCTTTGTGCTGGTGGACCTGCAAGCAAACATCGCAGTTGGTGGGGGTAAACCCTACTTGCCCTTAATACTATGAAGAATTGAGTTATGTTGAAATGTCTCTTGTGCTTCCATGTCCAGATGTAACTGTGATTGTAGTAGCTTATTAAGGGCAAAGCAACCATAGACTTGGTTCCTACAAGGATAATTTCTAGGACACCTCACAAGAAAGGAACATAGACTTTCTCACATACTGTTCGAGACCTAGGGAGGTCTGCATTAGCAGATCCAAGTGGACCAAGGGATGGGCTGTATTGGTGACTTTGTGCTCAGTTTGTATTCTCTTTGACCTCCTTTTATTCCATCCAGTGATGTGACAACCACCTTCATCTAGGAGTAATCTGAAAACGTGATGTCTCTGTTGTCCCAGAGCTCCGCTTCTGTCTCACTTTCTGCTTAGGGCACATGGCACATTAGCAAACCTGGAAAAATTTGAAAGTGCTGGGCCATTAAAATTTCATGAGGGAAACATTCATCAAGGGGGGATGTAAACCCATGGATAAATGCTTCCCTCTTTGGCCCCATAACGGGGATAATTCAGAGATGCATTCAATGCAACTTTTCAAAGAATCTATTGGGATATGGCCTAAGTGGCCTGGAGCCTTTGTTGATTGCACACCTGTACTGGTTTTCCTGTTCCACTATTCTCAGCCCTTCCCCCATTCTCTGGGTGCACTTCTCAACATGAACTATCTGTACAAAATGCTTGTTTCAGGTTCTGCTTTCTAGAAAAAGACAGTTGAAGACTGAAAATACCTGCCCCCCACCCCCTTCCCCCATCTCTCTTTATTATGCCATGAGCTGATTCCTCTGTCCCACCATCCTTACAGTGTATAGCCCTGGCCCAGTCAATCACTGTATTCCCTCTGCATAGACACAGTAATTGTTTGAGAAATACTCCAGATATTTCTTCATTATTATTATTACTTAGGTAATAAGTATCTATTACCTAAGTACTATTATAGGCACTAAGAATTCAACAGTGAGCAAAACAAAAATAGATCCTTTCCCTTATATTCTAGTGATGGGAGAAAATAATAAATTAAGAAAAACAACGAGCGCATCAGGTATAAGGTGCTGATAAGGGCAATAATGAAAGCTAAAGATTAGGTTATGGGGATGAGGCTGGAGAGGCATAGCCATTTTGGACACAGTTTTCAGGGACATTTGCAAAGGAAACTTTTGACTAGACACCTGAAGTGAGTAAGCAAGAGCAGGATATCTGGGAAATTATTCCAGGCAGAAAGAATGGCAAGTGCAAAGTCTCCCAGTGCGGGGTGGGCTTTACAACTTGGAGGAATAGGCAGGAGGGCCACAGTTAAGAGCTGGGTCAGAGAGGACAAAGCCTGATGATGAGGTCATGGGAAACTGATGGCCAGATCAGGCCTGGCCTTGGCAAGGGCTTGGATTTTACTCTGTCCTAGATGACAGCCACTGGACATTTCAGAGCAAAGAGTGATGTGAACTGACATGAGGTTTGAAAGGATCACTTCAAGTATATATAAGTGTGTGTGTGTGTATATATATATATATAATGTATATATATAAATAAAGTATATATATAAATAAAGTATATATATAAATAAAGTATATATATAAATAAAGTGTATATATATATATGTATATATAATGGCCTACAGAGACCAAGAAGGAAAAATAAGAAGACTAGGCGAAAGTCTCTAGTTGAGGAATAAAGACAGCCTAGAGAGCAGAGGCTGGATAGTAGAGATGGTGCTAATTTACCAGATTCAGGGTCTAACTTTAGGAAAGCTGATATGATTTACCAACTGAGTGGGATGAGAGAAAGTAAGGGAGGAATAGAGATACTTGATTCTAAGACTCTGGGAACTATTTGGATTGCTACCTGTGAGTCAAATTTAGTCCTAGAAATTTGGGGGCTCAATCCATGAAAAGAATTCCCTAAGAATAAAACCAAAAAAGAATCCACTGGAGTTGACCTGTGGAAGGGCCTGGATCCAGCCATGTTCAAAGCTACTTTTGTCGCATGGGGTAATACATGCTTGGGTCTCTTTTTCTTAACCCTGTTTGAGTGAATGTGCTTTATTTCCAACCAGCTGAAGACAATGAGTATTCATGTCAAGTTCTAACAACTGAATGAATTATTAAACAGATGAGTTATGAAGATTAAGAGAGGAGTCAGAATGGCAATTATTAAGAATACCAGTAACAGTAAATGTTGGTGAGGCTGTGGGGAAAAAGTTACACTCATGTGTTGCTGGTGGGACTGCAAATTGGTGCAACCAATCGGGAAAGCAGTATGGAGATTTCTCAGAAAACTTGGAATGGAACCACAACTTGATCCAATTACCCCACTCCTTGGCAATACACAAAGAATGTAAAATCAGTATACTATAGCAATGCAGACACATAAATGTTTATATTAGCTCAATTCACAGTAGCTAGGCTATGAAACCAACCTAAGTGCCCTTCAAAAGATGAATCGATAAAGAAGATGTGGTACATATATACAGTGTAATATTACTCAGCCATAAAAAGAATGAAATTATGGCATTTGTCAGTAAATGGATGAAACTGGAGACTGTCATGTTAATTGAAATAAGCCAATCCCCCCAAAAAACAAAGATCAAATGTTCTCTCGTATAAGCAGATGCTAACTCACAATATGCAGTAGGGAGTAAAATATAGAGTTTACTGGATCAGACAAAGAGGAATGAAGAGAAGGGATGGGGGGGAGAATAGGAAAGACAGTAGAATTAATCTGACACTACTTTCCTATGGTCTTATATGAATACACTACTAGTGTATACTTCACATCATGTACAACCACAAAAATAGGAAGTTATACTCCATATATGTATGATACAAAATACATTCTACTGTCATGTATAACTAACATGAACAAATAAAAAATTTAAAAAAGAATTAAAGGAGGAACTGTAGTTATCAAAAATCTGTTTAGGTGTGCAAGCATCTTAGCAAATACTACTTTCTGTTTTATTATAGGATTTAATAAGTTAGGACAGGGGATTCTGTACCTACAGCATGAACTGAATTCATCTGAAATTGGGCAGTATTTGGCTACTGTGAAACTCTGACACTATTGAAAGGTCAGTTGTTTGCTATATCATGACTGCAAAGTTGAGTATTTACAGGGCCAAGAAAGGAGTGATAGATAAATAAGACAGGCCCTCAGACAATAGAAAATGGTAGGGTCTATGGCAACTTAGAGATCAATAAATAATGGAAAGGCAATTAGTTTTAAATTTTCTCCCACAAGATGGAGGATTTCTCTTTGTAACTGAGACTTACTCCTTTCATTATAATTGACGCTGGATAAATGGTTTTTGAATGAATGAATGAATAAAATCACTGAACCCAAGAACTCAGATTACTAGCTCTGCTCTTGTCCTCAGGATCTGTATGTTGATTCATCAGCTCATTTTAAGAGAAAGATAGGACTTCTCTGCAAAGTTCTTTAATGACAGAGGAATTACAGCACAGGACATCTCACAGAGAAAGTATAGCACAGAACATTCTTTTATTTTCATTTTTAAAATTTTAACATGATTTCAGACTTAAGGAAATTGTAAAAATAGTATAAAGTCTCAAACCACAAAGAGGTACCACTTTACATCCTCTTGGATGGCTAGAATAGAAAAGGCAAAAAACAACGTGTGTTGAGGAGGATGTGGAGATGGTGTAGTTCTCATACACTGCTGGTAGGGATGTTGATGACCCAATACTTCCTCTAAATTTAAAGGTAGATATTATGGTTTAGATATGAGGTGTTCCACAAAAGCTAGTGTGTGAAACAATGAAACAAAGTTTAGAGGTGAAATGATTAGTTATGTGTAATGTAACTATCGGTGGATTAATCCACTGATATGGATTAACTGAGTGGTAACTGTAGGCAAATAGGGTGTGGTTGAAGGAGGTGGGTTACTGGGGGTGTGTCTTGGAGTTTATATTTTGTCCATAGTGAGGAGAACTTCTCTCTGCTTCTTGGTACCATGTCCTGAGCTGTATTCTTCCATCACACCCTTCTGCCATGATGTTCTGACTCACCTCGGACCCAGAACAGTGGAGTGGGCCATTTTTGGACTGAATCTCTGAATCCATGAGCACCAAATAAACTATTCCTCCTCTAAAATTGTTCTTGTTAAGTATTTTGGCCAAAAAGCTAACTAAAACAGTAGAGTTGCCATATGATATGGCAATTCAATCCTAGGTGTGTGTGTGTGTGTGTGTGTGTGTGTGTGTGTGTGTGTGTATCCCAGAGAAGTGAAAACATATGACCCCATGGAAATTTGTATGCAAACATTCATAGCAGAATTATTCATAATAGCCAAAACACGAAGACTACTCAAATGTCTAAAAACTGATGAAGAGCTAAACAAAATGTGATATATCTGTTCAATGGAATGTGATTTAGCAATAAATATGAATGAAGTACTGATATATGCTCTAAACCCTGAAACATGGAAGGCAGTCACAAAAGAGTATATTGTTTGATTCCATTTATATTAAATATCCAGAATAGAAAAATCTATAGAGACAAAAATAGATTTGTCTTTTGTGACATTGGCAATTTTAAAGAGTACAGCTCAGGTATTTTGTAGAATCTTTTTCAATATGAGTTTGTCTGATGTTTTCTCATGACTATATGGAGGGGAAGTGGTTGGGGCAGGAAGACTCCAAAATGTCAGAAAGGCTGTTGAATCTTTCTCAGTGAATACTATTAAGAGACATGTAAAGCTGTGGGCGGTCGCACATGACTATAATCCCAGAAGCTCAGGAGGCTGAGGCAAGAGGATCACAAGTCCTAGGCCGGCCTGAGCAACTTAGTTTGAAATAAAAAAATAATTTAAAATGGGCTGAAGATGTAGCTCACTAGTAGAGCATCCCTAGGCTTCATTCCTGGACACACACACACACACACACATACACACACACATACATACACACACATACAATATGAAGCTGTCCCATTTTGGTCATGTTAGCTCTGATCACTTGGTTAGGATGGTTCCTGCAAGACTTCTTCACCCTGAATAGACATTTTTCCTTTGTAATTTGTAAGTATTTTGCAGGGAGCTGTCCTGAGGCTGGGTAAATATCCTGCATGTAGGACATTTTGGTCATGGAATCTCTGTAACCCTACTAACTTTACTCCTGCAGATGAATGGAGTAGACACAACACAAGGCCTCTCTCTTCTGAGAAAGTGAGTGAATGATTGACAAGCACTTTGGCTTTCTTCCCAGAATCCATTGCATGTCATAAACTGAATGATGTCTCTCCTCTGCCTGCACCTCTACACACCTGGCCATGCCCATGTCCTAATCCCTGAGACCTGTGAATGCTAACTTATATAATAAAAAGGACTTTTCAGATATGATCAAGAGTCTTAAGATGAGAAGATTATCCTGGATTACTTGGTTGGCCTGATGTAATCACAAAGGTCTTCTAAGAAGAATGTGAGATATCAGAAGAAGAGAAGGCAATGTGAGGATGGAAGCAGAGGTTGGAGGGATGCAGCCATGAGCCAAGGAATGCCCACCGCCTCGTAACACTAGAAGAGGCAGGGGACATACACTCTGTGTTCCTCCTGAAGGAATCAAGTCAGTAGATCCTGTGAGTTTATTCCACTAATATGCATTTTGAACTTCTGACCTCCAGAACTGTAAGAAAGTTACTTTGCATTATTTTGAGTAACCATGTTTTGGTAATTTTAGTTACAGTAGTAGAAAATGCATACACATGTCAAACATCACTGAACTATTATGTGGGCATTCACCTGGCCCTAAGATTGATGCTAAGGTTAATGGCCCTCTGAGAAGCTATTACTGGAGGTAAAAAAATAGGTTTGGCATTGCGATGACACATCCCATTATTAGAGAAGGAATGAGCCCAGTAGAATTACTAGACAGAGGAAAAATAATCTATGTGTGAGTAATACAGAATTCAAAGAAAAAAATTTTTAAAGAATTTGTCAGCTTTCTTAACTCTGCTATTCATAGGGAAGGCAGATTTAATTTACTAAAAGATAGCATCAGGGTTTCATAACCATAGATTTGTTGACATTCCCACACAGGTATAGTGATCCTATGATATAAAGCCATACAAAGACTCCCTGAAATGCTATCAGATCCTGCTGGAAAGAAAAGAACCTGTTAACTTTGTGCAGTGGGCTGGAGTCATAGAAGAACTCTGGGTAGAGATTATGGCTCTGTGTTGATGGCCAACCAGCCTGTGCAGTGCTCTGTGATTAGATCCAATTGCTATCTTCTGTGAATGAATTGGGAGCCATAGCTCATCTCGGGGAACCAAAGGGGAGGCTGCCTTTCAGCTGAGCTGGGGAAGGGGGTCAGTTTCCTGCCATTGTCCATGGTTCAGATAAGTTGCTGAGGCATTACTGCGTACAAGTGATCTTCACTGACTCGGGACTCAAGTGTTGCTGTGGTCTGAGAGGCCTAAAAGGAGACTTGGATAATCGAAATCTCTGTCCCACCTTCTGTGACAAGATGCTGTGGTCAATGAACTATGAGCTACAGGTTTACACACCATTTCTACCATTGTAGTGAATTTGGGTTTTTCAGGTAGCAGAGGGGACGGAGGGGAAGGAGAGAATCAGTCATAGAAAAGGATAAATGTGTCCAGGGAAGGGGAGGAGTGCTAGGCAATTGAGGTTCTTAGGGCACAAAATTTAAGAAGACACTGGCTTTTTAGGCCTGGTCGTGGACTCTGGGATCCAGTGGTAATTAAGAGTCTGTTGCACTTCCTAAGTGCAAGTTCTGGCTGAGTGAATTTAGACAATTTATTCTCTGGGTCTCAATGACTCATTTGTAAAATGGGCCTACGAATAGCAGCCAACTCATGGGATCTGGGGCAATCAAATGCCAGAACAATGTCTTATGTGTAGTGAGTGCTCTGATACTGTCAGCCTAAATTACTTTTATTACTATTATCATGAAAGGCAATTTAAGGATACTTTATTTTGTGTTTTTTATTGGTGCATTATACTAATGCACAATAGTGAAATTCATTATGGCATATTTGTTCATGCACATAACATAATGTGTTCAATCTCATTCCCCAGTGCCTTCCTTCCCTTTCCCTCTCCTCCTCCCACCCCTATCCACTTGCTCTACTCTATTGAGCTCTCTACTACTACTATTTGTATTATTATTATTTCAGTTTGTGGTATTCATATGTGAACATAGCATAAACTTTGCCAACCAACAGGAGGTTAAAAAAATAAAATAAAAGGGGAGATTTTGCCTCCAAAGGTTGGTAGCCAGCTGGCCTTCTTGGGAAACAGAAGGAGGAAGAAAGACTGGGCACCTGGGCAGGAGAGGAGGTTCCTGTCTCTTCTACCCTTTTGCTCTACATTTCCCCAGCATTTGAAACCTAGTCCCAAATGCCTTGTTATTTGCTGGGCTCTGCCTTCCTCCTGTGCATCAAGGGTTCTCCTTGGCTCTCCAGTTCATTGTTCTTAGACCTTTAAAATGGCTTTATTCTCCAGCCAGTGCTCTTGGGCTTTGAGATGTCATTACCCTGCGAGTAACTGCTACAGTGCTTACACAATGGGAAAAACAATCAAGAGCACACAGATAAATCGGGGCTGCCAACTTTTCACACTCAACAAGTCTTCTCTGTGGACAATTAGGGCCAGAGGATAAATATTGACACATTAGACTATTTCCTCATTTATTTTCTGTTGATTGCCTGGGCAATCTGATGGGACAAAATTCCACTTTTCTGATAACTGATTCTTGGCTAATAGAAACAAATAAAGTAAAGGCTTCTGTCCACAATGGGTTGGGCAGGCCCATTGTGCAGAACTGCTAATCGGATTAAATGGACTCCCAGCTCTATTTGCAGCCACCAAACTTCCCTGAACATTTTCCATCATGGTGGATCCCTTACTGTTGAAATCATATGGGGAGGCACAAGCAAAGGCTGGAAATAGCAGCAAAACACATCCCCACGTGAACAAAGTAGGGAGATGAGGAAAAACAGGCCGATTTCTTGCAATTAAGTGGACAGGCAGAGAAAGCCATTCTGACCAGGGAGCTGCCAAAACTGACTTTCATTTTTACAAATATATTCTTTCCCCCAATTTTCTCTCTTTAAAAAAAAATCGACAATGAAGGAGAATAGTCGAAGTGTAAACATGATTGAGAAAATGTGAAGTCTTGCAAGAGTCGGTCTTATCGAGCATTCAGGGGGGCGGGGGGTTGATGCATCTTTCTGATTTTGCCAATTTATCTAGAAAATATTACAATTTAATCTGTGTTAATAAAAGACCAACAGAGTAACAACGCCTGGGGTTTTTATGTGTCTGGCTGGCTTCTATTAGCATTTAAATCTGCATCCATTACATTAGTCTCTTACAATAAACACAAACATTTATGCGAGTGACAATTCGAGTTAGCCTTAGTCAGTCTTAAATAATGTCACTCAACTCGGCATTTGGACCGAAGCCTGTGAATCATGAGGTATATTTTTGCCTACAGTCTGATAATTTTCAAAGCTATTGGCAACCTGGGAATTTTCCTTCCTTATCACCAGGGCTCAGCTAACTTCACTAAGACTAATCAGGCTGGGAATCATTCATTCAAGGATTGCATGATCATGTTTTTCTTTAGCTGTGACAGCTGCCTCAGCCACATTAGCAATGCAGATTAGCCAGCCTAATAGGTTAATGCAGAACACGCGAAAATTAGGTTTAATCCCCAGTGAAATAATCTAACATTTTCACATTTCTTGATGTTGGGATAGAGACATTGCTGGTGACTCAATTAGGTGTAATGTAGATCAAAGCAAATTTACCTTCTGGCTGAACCTTCCCAATAGTTTAGACAGAAGAATATAGCAAGGGCCCTTTGCTAATTGGTGAATAGCTGTAGGGGAAATTGCATTAGGAACATGTAGGCTGTGAAGAGAACTCTTTGGGCCTAGGACAGACATTTGATGTTATTTTGTAAATATCCACATCTACCTCTTTGCCATACCCCCTAGTGATGTGGCAGCTCCACACAGATGCAAGCCCACTAACCCATTCATCCTTTGGGCATAACTGTGATAAATGAGAATACCCACATTCTCTCTTTCTCTCTCAGTCCACACCTTTTTTTTTTCATGTCCTGTCCATGAGTATCACAATTGTGTTCTGAATGGGCCTGTATTGTGAAGGGAACAGAAAGAGAACGAGAGGCTGTCTAATGTTTTCATTCTGGCGAACAGCGTATCAAAAACCCATCTCTTTCAATCGTAAAGGCAAGGACACAAAAAATTACATGCCCTCAGTTGCCAAATTATTTTTTGCCTTGACATCTTAATTCTTAATCCTTGTGTGTGGTCAAATCAGCCTACTATAGGCAACCAATCAAGCAATTATTTCTAAATTATATTTGCCCAACTCACATTGATTGGCCATTCTTTTCTTATTGGGTTAGCTCATTAATTCTGAGCAGCTTGCTTATTATGCTTTCCACATCATTTTCCTTCCGAGCCTATCTGCTCCAACCAGCCCGCTGATGTTTCAAGATGCCATACAGGGAGGGGGAAAAAAAAAAAAAAAAAAAAAAAAGAGCGATCTACACATTGTCTCCTCTAGCAATTACAATTCACATTGCTGATTAACTTTGATGTGAAAACTAATGAGATAAGACAAGTTATCAAGGCGGGCCTGATCGTCATTCCATTTATACAGCATTTGCCACCGGTGAATGACAAAAAACTAATGAAGACATATCTGACAGCAGGCTGAGCAGAGGCTGGTTTCGGTTCCCCGTCAGCCAGAGCTCTGCCCCCTTCTCATGGTCTATCTGAGACACGTTGGAATTAGCTTAATAATGAAAACACTTCATCTAAATGGACACATGTTTACATTAAAATAACTACATGATAAATAGATGGTGGAGATTTTATGCCTTCTTGAGTCTAAACAACAAAGTAAAAATGTGTTCTAGTATTCACTAAATCATTCGGAGGAAAATTCAATTTAAGCTATTATACTTACCATGGAGCATTCCCCCTGTTTATGGGTAACAAATGTTGGTTTGGGGCGGGCAGGGGAAGGGGTGCAATTTGGGAAGGACAGGAATGATTTACTTTGTTAAGATGGTAATGGGCAGATAAACAGAAGTACAATATTGGCGAAGCTAATGAACACAATGTTCACCCGGTAATAACTTTGGGGTGGGGAGACCCACTGGAATGACATTTCCAGCTACACATTTTTATAAGTTCTCTTCTTTTCTGATCTCTGACACGGGAGAGCTCCACTTTCTTTCTGTTCTCATGTGCATATAGTTCCTTACTCTCCACACATGCATCTAATTACTTTAGAACAAATGTAAAGCTTTTCTCTGGATACACACACACACACACACACACACACGTGTGCACAAATGTGTGTGTGTATATACATATTTTTAAACAAGTTAACAAGGAAAGGCCAATATTACACTGAAAATGTAAATTTTCTTTGGCACAAGTTTGGGGACTAAGAATTAAATACTGAGAAAAAGCACACCCTTTATTATATTTGGTTAAATAAAATAGTTAGATAAAATTCATATGTTTGCATGTGGCTAAAGGAATTCTAAGACATTTTTGTCTCCGCATCATCCTTACATTAGCCCTATAAATATGAAAGGAAGTTGAATCCTGATTGTTTTTATAGATAACATAGCTTTCTCAGTCATCTTAAATTTTGATTAAATCATTTCCAAAAACATAAGAGAAAGGAAGAAATGTTTATGTTTCTAGAAGCTTTACTCCCTGTAATCTGTGTGCATGTATTCTGTTTTTCATAAATAAACAGTATAGCATGTTATCCCTCTGAAATATCATAGGAAAGCCTAGGGGAAAAAAAGAGTTCTGGCATTTTTTTTTTAAGGTGGTAGTTTTTATAATTTGTTTTTAATTTAGGCAAATATGATTTGAAATATTTTAAAGCAATTGTCCACAAATATCATTTCCAGATATATAATTTTGGAATTTAAAAAAAGGAATATATGAATAATATCAGCATTCATAATCAAAATCCCTTTTCCGTCTGTCTCCCACTCTACCCATCCTGTCAGCCCTCACCACAGCAAGAAACAAAACAAAAAATTAACACAAACCGACATATCTTGAGGCTATACTAAAGAAATCTGCTGCATCTGATGAAAGTTAACCAAAAGTACTGGTTTAAGGATGAAGAAACAAATTAGTACTCCAGCGAGGGATTAAGTTTAAAAGCTCTTCTCAGAACTGAAGATAAATCCTATATATTAGAAGCCACTATAAAAGTACTTGCGTAAGAGCTAAAGGCACAAGTGGAAAGTTGACCCCCAAGATGGTTTGATGATGATGTGCTAAGTTTATAAAATTCTCCTGTAATAAAAGGAAGCTGTAAGTACAACCCCCACTGAACACAGAAGCAATTGTACTAGAAAACAGGTTTTCCATTTTGACTCAAGTGACAAAATTAAACCCATCTGAACAAGGGCTGACCGATTCTTCTTGCAAACCCGACTCCCCGCCCCCCATACACTGGCTTCTCTTTTAGCCCATTTCTCTCTTGAATTCTTTCCTGGTTATGTTTACCACTCAATTCTAATGTTAATTAGAGACACACACATCCGTATTAGTAACCCACGTTTTCATTAGCACAGCCCACCCTGCCAAATGAAAACCCCAGGAGTGTGTCCGCCTGCGTGGTGACAATGCAGAGATGGCTGTATTATTGAACGCACATATCTAACATTCTTTCCTCCCTGGTGTTAATTTTCCCTTTCTATGTACTCTTATTATGCTACCTCTAACATGGGTGGCGGGTTCTTTTTTAGCCTATTTCTTTAATCTATTTTAATAAATGATTACAGGCAGGCTACAGAATTTATTCATTCCAGAGGGCTACCTTCTTCACATTTTTTTTTTCCAGAGGCACAGCTCAAGGAGACATGGTGATAATCAGGGGGGCCTGGAATCCCTTCTACACAATGTCATTATGAGCTCCCATTTAAAATGAAAAATGTATATTACACTTAAAAGCGATACAAGGTTAGCGCCTCTTCCCAGGAAATGCTTAACAACAAGACACACTCGGGTTCCATATTCAGGAAAAAAGGCTGGAGGAAAAATGAAAGGAAAAAAAAATCACTCCAAAATATTTTTAAAGATATTAAGCAAGACTGCTTGAGAAAAGAAAACATTCATACCCTTTGTCTTTCCTACAGCAGGAAATAATTATCTTTTTGCTGGGTTGTTTGAGAATTTTATTCCTAAGTCAATTAATCTACTTTGTTAGTGTAGTTCTTGGAGTTCTTTAATAATATTATTATTGTTATTAAAAACAAAAAGAGATCGATCCTATCCGCTTTTCACAATTTATTTTACGTTCAACAGGATATACCCTAATCTCAAATGTACTGATTTAGACACACAAGAAGAGGATTTTCCTTCCAGGGCTAGAGTCCCTGTCATCGGCCTTCATGACCCTCATGCTGCAAACAGGTTTGAATAGAGCTGATCCTGGACCTGAATGTCTTTCTTTTTTTCAAAATGTTCCCATAGATGAACATGAACTTCACTTCTTCAGAATCAAGTTTTACCCCATTTTATTTATGCTAACATTTAGGAGAGTATACAATGGGAAACTAACTTTATAGTTTAGCTGTAGAGTGGATCTTTAATATTTATCTTTGGAGGACTGGGAATAAATTCCTTCATTAAGTGCTTGCTTGCTTGAAGTGTGTTGCTAAACAGTTCCTCCAATATGGATCCTAAAATTTGTTCACTAAGCTCCCTTTACATAAATGATTTGATAATGAAAAAAAAAATAAAGAGGCTTTCTTTGAATTTATATATATTTCAGTCTTGACTAATGTTTTATTTAAGACAGTTACGGTGCACCTTTTGATTTGGAGTTTAAAGTAAATAATATTTGTACATCTGAAACATACTCAAGACAAATGAAAAGCCTCTAGATGCTTTTGTGTGAGATGCTGAAGGGCTCTACAAACTTAAAAGGACAACCTCAATTAAGCTCATCTTCATCTGGAAAAAAAGTAGCAACTGAAAGCTGAATATATTAGATAATACACACTTGCCGAAGAGCATTCTCTCAGCTATTTAAAAAAAATTTTTTAAAGGAAAAAAAGAAAGAGGGAAAAAAGAGAAAAATATTCTTGATAACCAACCCAAAGCTGGCCTGGTGTCGCTCCATGCTAATTTTGTTTGAAATTGTTCAACTAACTCTGAATAGATATCCATATTCAACAAAGACGTAATTAATGGCAGCCTCAAGACATCATAACAAGCTGCAAAGTACAAAAAGATTTTTATGGGAACTAATTTAAGGACAAAGGGTTGACCTCTCGCATTTCATTAAATAACCAGAGGGAGGAAAAAGAAGAATGACAGCGCTCATCCTCGTTCATTTCAAGCAGCCAATTTCAAAATGCAAATCGCAATCTGCAGATGTTGGAGACTGATATAGATATTTTTAAATATCATTTGTTCAATTTAAGGACATCAGACATTTGAATTTTAAATAAAAATCAAAACCAATTTTGGGATTCATTTTTAGTCAGGGAATGAATGTATTCATGGTGCATTGAAGGTCTTTAGGTTAGCTATGTTTTCAAGTGTCTAAAACTATTCTTGTAAACCATTAATTTCATATATTATTTCCAAAACCTTTTAATGGAGAAGCTCCATTAAGATACACATTATTCCTGATTATTATACCAAGTGAGAAGTGGTGCATTTTGAGTACAGAGTTAAGAAGGATAAAAGCAACCATCCAAATCAGACACCTGATTCGTGGATGTATTTTAAAACTATGTGTGCTGGACTCTACAGTTTGCTTCAGGCAGCACTAAAATAAATTCTGAGAGGTTTGCCTTTATAGGACATTCATTGGGCATGAAAAAAAATTAAGTATATTACTCCCTTTTGAATTCTAACCTTCCCTAACTCCATTCTGACTTCATTACTTTTTTTCATAGTGCTTTTCATTATCTCACTACCATGTATTTTACTCATTTATCTTGTTGTCTGTCCCCACCCCTTTTATAATAAGATAAACATTTTATGAAAGCAAGGATTTTTAATTGTCCGGTCCATTCTGAATCCTCTGTCTAGTCCCGGCATTGTCGAAATCTGGTAGTTACTAGTCACATGTGGCTACTTAAATTTAATTGAAAATTAATATTAAAATTAAAAATTCAGTTCCTCAGTCACTAGCCACATTTCAAATGCTCAATAACCACATGGGCCAGTGGCTGCCATATTGGACAATACAGATAGAATATTCCCACTATCACAGAAAATTCTACTAGGCACTACTGGTCTAACAGTGCCTGACACTTAATAAATATTTGTTGAAATTGGATTTGAAGGACTAAAAAAAGGCTATATCCAGGGATAAGACATATCTGAAACTTTTCCCACATGTCACATGCGTACCTTGAACAAGAAAACATGGCTTACCAGAGAGCTTTTAGCATGTTGTTGTATATCATTTCATATGTTCCATTAGTGAAGGGAGATGTATGCTTTTGCTTTGATTTATTTAGATGAGGAAAGACCATGCAGTTCACTCTCAATGTAGGGTTTATGAATTAGGTTATGGAGACAGTGCCAACTCCATGTTTAGATGGGAAATGAAGGCTCTCAGGGAGAACATTGTGGGGTGACTATCATAGAGTCCACGCCTTCTTTCTCAGTCCAGAGTTTTCCTAACTAGCATAACTAGCATGGGTACTCACAAACGTTTTGGGGAGGCACTTAGTAAATCTTTCATTGAATTGAATTAGGCAATAACATTAAAAATAATCAAAATTGGCTTCCATTCATTCATTATTACCAGCATCACCACCATTTACTAAATTTGACCATGTGCTGGGCCACGAGTGAGAGTTTTATACATATGTTCTCATTTATTCCCGACAGTAGTCCTTGTAAGGTAGACAATGCTTTCCCAAGCTTGTACCTGAGGAAATAGAGGTTGTAAGGAGGAAGGGATGAGACTCAAGGAAACACCCTACTAACATCTAGGCAAACAGCACTTGAGGACTTTGAACAGAAATAGGGATCCTGTTATCTACTTGGGTTAATATACTTTTTTAAAGTATTTGTTTTTAGTTGTAGTTGGACACACTACCTTTATTTTATTTATCTCTCTTTATGTGGTGCTGAGGATCAAACCCAGGGCCTCGAATGTGCTAGGCAAGCGCTCTACCACTGAGCCACAACCTCAGCCCCTTGGGTTGATATTTTTCATTTCCTTTCATCTTAAGTCATCTTGTCTCTCCTCCTCCCCCCATATGCAGGCAGATTTGATGGTACAGTCAGACTTGCTGGTGTTGAATGTAAAGTCTCAAATAATACATTTGATGCCAGGAGGTAGGGGGAATTCAGTATTTATTTGGAACCCTATAGGAGTTTGTGGGTGGTACTGAACAGATTCTGATACTATGATCACTGATACTATGATCACTAGGATTGAAATGCCGGCATCTTCCAGTGTTCTCCATGTGTTCCCACTGCTGGTCATGGGGGAAGGGTTGCTATAATGATGGGTGAACGTGAGTGGGGACAGTGACACTTGTAATGGGGGGAGGGTTGTCGACTTATACAAACTTTGACACAATGTGCTTCCTTTAAACTAGGCTTAAACTATCCATATTCCCTATGCTACAAGGAATTCTGACAGGATTAGTCTCTGTTTTCTCTGTTATTTTTAAGTACCCCACAAGGGCAATGACTATAAAAATAGAAGTTAAAAATGGAGTATGAGCCCATTTAGAAATATAACTCTGAGCTCTTGAGTATCCTAACCTACCCTCTTGACCCATGGCCTTTTGGATAGGTATGAATAGATATAAAATGAATCATCATAAAAACTACCAAGAAAAGCTTCCAATTTATACCCAAAAGAAAGATTTCCTCCACTCAACGTTCACTCATCATTATAGCATGACCAGCAGTGGGAACACATGGGGATCACTGAAAGATGCCTGCATTCTAATCCTGGCTTTGCTTCTTTTGTGGTCTCAGTATCAGTATCTGTTCAGCACCACCCATAAGTCCTTGCATGTTCCAAAAGAATACTCATTTCCCCCTACATCCTGGCATTGAATGCTGATAGCAGCAAAGGACAAGAGCTGTGGATTCATGACTCTGGGAATCAAATCTCAACTCCTGGTGTAGTATCCTTTAGGGTTGTTTCCAGATAAAGAAAGTAGAAAGGCTCAAATATTCTTGAGGACTTATGAAAAGGACAAACTACAAGACACACCTACCACATACTTCTGCCATGGTTACATGTTCTAAGCTAAAAATTATTAGGTTACCTGGTCACACCTGGGCAGTAACCCATTTCTGTTCTACTTCTGAGTGTGAATGACAGGCTGAGAGATATGGTTTAAAATTTCTACTACGTGGTAATATTTTGAAGAGAACCATTTTTTGTTTGATTTTTGTTTCAGAATATGCACATTACAAATTGATTTGTGTCTTAGCTTGCTTGCTTGCTTTCTTTCTTTCTTTCTTTCTTTTTTTCTTCTTCAGTACTAGGGATTGAACTCTGAAGTACTTTACGACTGAGTCTCACCCCACATCTTTTTAAGTTGCTGAGGCTGGCTTCAAACTTTGGATCTTCTTGTCTCAACCTCCCAAGTAGATGGGATTACAGGTTTGTGCCACTGCACCTGGCATGTCTTTGCTTTTGATTAAATACAAAATCAAACATCCTTAGAATTACTAAGATAGGATCAAAAAAAAAAAAGGGTCGAATAGTCCTATATCCAAATATAATTTATTTCTTAGGCAAGAACTGGGAAAGATCTCCCCTGCTTTTGAGGATCAGTAGTTTCAAATCAAGGCAATTTTAGAAAATGAGGGATATGCGGACATCATACTTCTTATCAATTTGGAGGTTTATTTGTATTCTATTTCTAGTAAATTTGTGACCTCATAAGTAGAGTAACTGACAGAACTTCTGCCAATAAAAAGATATTAATAAGCAGTGTAATGAATATAAAGGATAATGTCCCAATGGTCAAAATAAAATTGACTTCCCCCCCAAAAAAATTAAGATTAGATGTTATCACAGAGCTAGATTAAATTCTGTGCAAAATTAGGTTTGCATCCAATCGGGAAGAAAAAATAAATAAAACCAAAAGCAGAACAGCTAAGTATCTAAAAGTCCCATATTTCTATTCCTTAAAATAGAAGGAATCAGCACTGGTTGAGGGTCTCACCACTGTGCTGGCTCATTAAGTTTGAAACATGTTGAAAGAATTCCCCACGCAAAGACACTTCGCCGGGAGAATTCCAATTTTTATTGCAAAAAGCAGTGTGCTTATATAGAACTAAGGGGGAGATGGTAGGGTTTAGATAAATGGCAGGCAACCCGTTTATTGGCAAGTTCTTTCAGATATCAGCTCCGGAGCCCAGGAATTAGTTCTCATTGGGGCTAAGGTTCCCCGCCAGCGAGATTTGAAATTGGCGCCAGTGGGAGAGTTCACACGGGCTGGAACTTTTCCGGCCACTGCAGAAAAGAAGAAGGTAGGAAGAAGAGGTGCTTAGGCGCCATGTTGGGGTTTTTTCTCTGGGGTATGGCTGCCGTTTATACTTTTCCCAACACATGTTTCTGTCCCTTTCTGCTTTTGTCACCATTGAGGCTTTCCAAACTTCATGCCACCTCCTAGAAGGGTCCCCGTGCTCTCCCTCCATTCTGGGTGCATGCTGGGCTCTCAGAATTAGTTGGAGAGCTGAAAAGAACCTTGGGAACACCAATAAACTCCATTCCAAAATAGATCATGAACAGCTTGTCTCCTGGGAATAAGAGCATTACTGGCAGTCATGATGGGTCACTTGAGCCACAAGCCCACTTGCTCACTCCCTACCTTCTTGCCATGTTGGCTGTTATGTGTCTGTATGCTAACACATACCACCCACTCAATACCTCCCCACTCCAATCTCCTGTACCCTTTTCTTTTATTCTTGGTATGTACTACCCTTTAAGAGATTGTGTATTTATTTCTGTTTGTTGTCTTTCTTCCCTGATCCCTGGGGGCACGGATCTTCGTTTGATTCATGGGTATGTCCTAAGTGTTCAAAACAGAAGCTGGCATATTCTAGACATTCAATCAGTGTTTTTAGAATGAGTAAATGAATAAGTTCCTTGCAACTCCCCAGTATGGTTTGTGGAAGGCAAGCTTGATCTGCTATTCTCTCCATTTCTCAGTCTTATCCTGTCTCATTCCCATAGTGTCCCTCCCTTCCCCTGTGTTCTCAGATCATGGAGACTGTATCTTCTCTTAAAGAGCATAAAGACTCTGCAAATTCTGTCTCTGAGTCTTTCCATCACATGCCATGGTTTTTGCCCCCTTCCCTTCCTATTCCCCAGTAAGCAATATTTGTAGACCTGGTTTCTGATTTAGAAGTATATGATTCCTCTCTAGGGGCTAGAAAATCTCCTGGATTTCCAGTAAAAGATTTAAATTATTAATACTATGGACTATTATTTTTATCACATTAGCTTTAGGCCTATGGGATGCTTCTTACCACATAGAACAAACTCAATGTCTCGTCCCTTGGCTCCTCAAAGTGCAATATTCTCCCCTCTGGCTTCCTTTGACCCTGCTGTAATTATTTCCCTATCCTACCACCATTATTGTATTCCCTGGCCTTTTCCAAGGGACCATTTCCCCTTGCCCTTCTTCCTTGAATATGCCCTATAAAAGCCTACAAGGATCAGCTCTATTGGGCAGATCTCCCATGTTATGTTCCTGTTCCTTCTCCTTAGTCACTCAAAGTTCTTCCTTGGGTCCTCAGCAGAGCAGGCCCTTGTTAAAATTACATAGTTGACCAATCTAATCTGTGGTGATCCCTTACTGACCTCTCACCCCAACTAACCTTTATATGCTCTCCTTCTTCCTTTCTGTGAAGCTGCCTAATTACTAGAGATACCTACTCTTTGCAACTCCAAGCCTGTTGCCCCTCATGGGGGTATTTGCATATTAAATAAGGCTGCCAGGAAAGGCCAGTGCTGACCAGTCCCATAAAATGGCCTTTCAGGCTGGGGAGTGAGAGGCTGGTGTGGGATCAACAGGGCTTTCTGCATCCTTTATTTTACTTTGGAGCCCTGGTGCTCATCCTCTACAGCCCTATGGTCCAACTGTGACATAGGTGTGTGGGCTACTTTCATTCAGTCTTTATTTCTGTTTGATAAAGCAGAGGAAGAATCTCTGGTTGGCTTCATCAACAAATGTTCTTTGCCTTTCCAAAGCACTCAGTGTGGTGCTTCTGATATGTACTTTCAAGTGTTTTCTGGTGGTGGATTCTCAAGGACACCTTCTGACCACTGAGAATACAAAGGGGTCAAGGAGCCATCACATGGAGTTATTTAAAATAATGAATATTCAGTGTTATACATCTATGCATGCACACATATACCTTTCTGCTTGCAAACACACATTTTCTGCTTAGGCCCATTAAGAATGAAATCCCACAAAGACCTGAGCCAGACATTTTCCTTTTAGATCTCAAAATGAAGGATTCATATTAGCAACATAAATTCTTTTCTTCCAGAATTTTTCTTAAAGCTATTTAATTGGTTTCTTAATTGGTCAACCTGTACTCTTCACCCAGTAGGGAAGTGGGTTCCCTTCTTGCCTCCAACAAAGCCAGGCCTCACCAAGAGTGATGACAGTCCAAGGGGTGGCCATGCTTGCCAGCTCCCCTGCCTCTATCACATGTCAATGGCCCCTGCAGATGTCTCAGGGCAAAATAAATGACTTCCAGATGTGAAGAAAAGAACTGAATGCATTCATGCAGAAGTGAAGGGGGCATTGTTTGCCCTATGTTGGGGTCTCTTGGAAGGTATCAATGAACAACAAATTCATTCTTAATATATCACAGGAAATCTAAAATGGAATGTATCACCCTGCAAATAATTTCCTATTTTCCATGCTGAGAAAACCAAACCTAATATCTTGTTAAGTACCAAGGCTTACATTCTCTACAAAAGCATTTGACTGCTTACCCACTAGTCTGATTTAACAGCTCACCATTCCAATTTAAATTCCAAAACAAATGCAAAGGTTTGCAGGAATGGCTTTATATGAATTTCAAAAACTGATTTTCCTTTTTTAGGTCTGCTCTTTTTTCTGGGGAAGGTCTGACACCTCCTTGAAAATACTTTCAAAGTGAAAGCCCAGATTCCCTGTGTCACAAATAGATAATGCAATTTTCAGTGCTCAGAAGAAAAGGAAGGACTTTAAAAAATTTCCTTTCAAGGTGCTTCTAGCTACAATTTCCCACTTGGTTGTGTGTGTATGAGATGAAGATGGTAAGGCTAATGTATGTTCCTATGCATATGTTTAAAGAACCGGTAAGAAGCATTTGATCTCATTGGATATGACCCTATGTGTTTAGAAATGTGGCTATCTCCCATCTGCATCTATTCAGTGAAGGTGCAGATGCACCCAGAGAACAGACCGTCAGAGAGGAAAACAATATGACATTTGAGTTGAACCTTCAAAGATTGGAAAGATTTCAAGAAATGGAGAGCTGGGGTGAGGGCTTTGCAAATTGAGGGGATGACACAAGGCAAGGGTGGAAGGATGGCAAGGCCACCTGCCACAAGAACAGCCATGAACCAGGGTAGAGCAAGGATGAAGTCAGAGTCCCACCGAGGCCTCCTTTTGGTTCCCATCTCAACCATCTATAAACTCCCAGCCACGGATACAGTCCATATGCCTTGAAGTTTCTTAGAATTATTAGTCTGGATCCTTGATTTTTACACTTTTCTTTTAAATAGAATGTTTTAAATGCATTTCAGTGACATTTTAAAAAATCTGAGTCATAAAAAGGAAAGGTGTAATTACTTTCATCAAAAAATTGCCTTATGATAAATTTTCTCAATTTACACAAGAAGTCACTAGAATCTCTTGCATATAATTCCCCAGGATGGAGTTAGAATAAATGTAAAAAAAAAAAAAGTCCCATTATCTAGAACCAGGCAACTGAACTTACGTTAGATTCCTTGAGGGGATGAACTCTACCAATGGCCTGTTGTCAGCATTGATTTATCTTGTTTTCCACAACAATAAGTGCAGGAGTCTAAAAGGCCAAGGGAAACACTAGCCTGAACACAGCACAGCTTTTTTGTCCTTTTCTGAAATGACCTTGGTCATTACTGCTCACTCTCAGTGTCCTTCCTTCCATGGGAATGGAAACTCACAACTGCTGAGAGCCATAGCCAAGTAGGAATGACGCATGGCAGTTTCCTTGTCAGCCTACCCAATGTTGCTTAGAGGGAGGACTCTCCATTGTGGAAATGGGCTTGCCTTGGACCCAGGTCATTTGCAGTGACATTGCATGAATGTTTGAGAAAGGTGACCCTGCTCAAGGACCAGGGCGGATCCAAGTTTAGGGTGGATCTGGGTTTAGGGTCGATCCTGCTGGGAATAGGGTGGTTCCAGGTTTAGGGTGGATCCTGCTGGGAATAGGGCGCATCCTGCTGCCTCAGGCTCCTGCTCCTTGAGTTCCCCGTTGAGTTCTCCCGGGATTCAGAGAGTATTTGGGATGCAGAGCCCCGTGGAGGTGGAATTTTCCCAGAACGTGCGTGTAGAGTGCCGGTGACAGTTCGGGAATAAAGAGTTGCTATTTGAATCTACAAGGCTTTCGTGGTGGCTCGGTTATTTTGTGCCCAGACAGACTGCGGCACACAACAACAGGGACTTGGTTCCTGGCTCATTATAGGCACTTAATATTTTTGAAGAATGAATGAACTGATAATAGTTGTGATTCCTTCCTTTGAAGATCAGGGAAATCCAGGTGACTTTTGATAGTATTGACTAATGACTAAGTAGTTGGCACACATGCAGCCAAATAATTTGGAAATATTGGCCATACAGTGGGCTGGGCATGGTACAGTCACTCATATCTATTTAATAGAATGGAGAGGAAATTAATGTCTTAGTATAAAGGAAATAAGCAAAAGATAAAGTGGCAGAACCCTAGGAGATGTATGTCGGGTTATTAATATTTTAACACTCATACAAATGAATGTTCTTTAAAACCAATTAGGTCCTTTAAAGAAAACAACCTCTAACTATGTTCTGCAAATTAATTCCAATCACATCTTCAAGTCCATTTACAGCCAAGCTCAGCGTCCTCCCCTTCCGTCAGCTGTTGACTTTCTAAGTGTCCCAGGCAGCTGCGTGTCTGTCTGAGGTTCTCTGCGATGATGTGCCAAACCCAGGTTTCTTAAGACTGCTGACTTCTATGGGGGTGACCTGACAAAGCCTTCACTCTGTGGAGGCTGCAAAGCCCAGGCGTCCAGCCAGCCTGTGGCGGGAGTTCAGGGAGTCGGGAAGGCCTCTTTAAAACCTTGTCACGCTCGTGTGACAACTGCTCCTCTGTGCTTATTTGAACTGTCCCTCCCAATTAGCAGTAATAAGTGACTCTGTAAAGATGAGCAAACACTGTGCCTTCATTAGTCCGCGCCAGCTCTCCTCGCCCCTCCCAGTCTGCATTCCCTGCCCTGTGCCAATCAGCCCCAGCAAATCCCCAGAGTCTACCTCCAATAGTGTTTGGAGAAAGCTGAACACGTCTTACTCCGAGTGAACAAGGACCGGCAAAAGGCAAATTAATGACAACCCATTTGAAGAGTTTGCTTGAAATTATTGTATTCTGCCCATCCACCGAAAAATTGATTACTCCCAGGGTAGGGGGGAAAATCCAAATCAATAGACTAAAGCAAAATGGTCAAAAGGCATGCACCAAGCCCATTTATTTTATCTATTTACCCTTCCTGGCTGCCCTCCTTCCCTATTCCCCTCCCTTACATCCCTCTGCCCCTTCTCCATCCATACACATTTTTTAAAGAAATGAGATATAATTTACAGGGCAGGAGCTGTTTGGCCTTTTCAGATAAAGCGCTAATGGCAGCCCGGGGATTGCTGCATGGTTATACATCTCCCAGATGAACTGGGGCCTATGAACACCTCCAGTCCCAGTTTTCACCAGAACAGTGTCTGGGGTCATGTGGGCTATTCCCTCATGTTGGGCAGAGAGATATGCAAATGAGGCATTTGGCTTGGGAGTTGGGCCAGGCACATAATATTAACTCCAACCCTGTTTTCTTGAGCTGCTTGTAAGATAGTTACAGAAGGGATGTTCATGGGTGGACTAGGAATCAGAAGGCAGGTGCAGCTTCTGCACACCTGTTTAAATTGCCCAGTGATCTTGGGGTGCCACCAGTGTCTCTGGTTCTCATTTTTTTCCAATGAACAAAAGAGAACCATAATAGCAAATTCAGATTTTTGTCCTCCCTTCCTCCTTGAGAAAACAGAAGACGAACTCTATTTCAGAATAAAATTCCAATTCCTCTACCTGAAATTCACACCCTGTAACAGAACAGGCATCTCCTACTCCTTCAGATGGCAGGTCCCTGCCATTCCTTCATCTTTGGCTCCTGTCATCCCCTCAATCTGGAAGACCCTCACCCCAGCTCTCCATTTCTTGAGTTCTTTCCAATCTTGAAGGCTCAACTCAAATGTCATATTGTATCCCTTCTCTGATGGTCCCTAATCATTTTTGTCTGTTCTCTGGGTACATCTGTATCTTCACTGAATGGATGCAGACAGAAGATAGCAGTCACATTCCTAATCACAGAGTCATATCTAATAGTGTCATATACTTCTCCTCTATCCTTCTTGAATCACTGATTCAGGGATCCAGGCCCGTCATCCAGTTGCCTCAACATTTGATTTTCCTGCCCCACACCAGCTCCTGGTTCTTTCATCTTTCTACCTTATAAGGCTGGGGAATGATGAAATTGGTGCTACTAAACTGCTTGGCTAGGAGTCAAATGGCATTTTCCTTTTCATTCATTTGAGCAACGCACAGACCTAGTCCTAAAGGGAAAAAAAAAATTCTTGTGAATCCCTATGATAACCTTATTTTTAAAAATATTTTTAAAATGTTGATGGACCTTTATTTTATTCATTTATTTATATGTGGTGCTGAGAATTGAACCCAGGTCCTCATACATGCTAGGCAAGTGCTCTACCACTGAGCTACAACCACGTCCATAATAACTTATTTTTAACATGATAAAACTGTTACTGATGTACAAATGCAAAATGTACAAATATTAACCTTTCAGGATTACAATCTTATGCAAGTGTTAAAGATTTTTAAAAATTGAAGCAAAAAAACAAAACAAACAACAACAAAAATACAAAAACAACCTCTTGTTAAGGTTAATTCAATATCAAGGATTGTCTTGGAAAATCTAAATCTCCACTCAACACCAATATTATACAGGCCACTAGGTGCATGCCACATCCATAGCCCAGTTGTACCAGGGCAGTGGAGTAAGTTGCAGAAAAACCAAAGAAAGTACATCAAGCAGGGCATGGTAGTGCACACCTCTAATCTCAGCAGCTCGGGAGGTTGAGGCTTCTGTGGACCACAAGTTCAAAGCCAGCCTCAGCAATTTAGTGAGTCCTTAAGCAACCTAGTGAGACCCTGTCTCAAAATAAAAAAAAGATATAAAAGGGCTGGGGATGTGGCTCAGTGAGTAAGCACCCTTTGGGTTCAAGTCCCAGTACCAAAAAACAAAAAACAAAAAAAAAAAAAGAAAGAAAGAAAGAAAGAAAAAAGGTGCCTGGAGGCAAGATGTAGGATGGATGATTTATTGGGGAAAGCTTAAGGAGATCAGTGACTGCTCCAAGTGGCCAGGGGCTGAATAGAGAGCACTCCATTCCTCATGGTGCTTGGCTCAGCAGTGCCTCTTCTCCCTTACAATTTTGCCCAGTGGTGGCTGGCTGAACAAGTGACATATATCCGTTTCACAGCACTCCCAGTCTTATGCCTGACCTCAGAGAGGTGTTTTATGTATGGGGTTGCAGGAGCAGTGATGTCATCAGCATTAGCTTGCTTAGTTTGCTTATATGACCAGCATCCCAAGGAGCAAATATCCTGTTGTACATACAAGAAAGTAGTTTTTTTATAGATAATATTAATATGCCCCAGCATGCATAAGAGAAAGCCAGTGTCCTCCAAGATAATATATATCTGGACTTTTTGGCCCAGTCTTATTCTCATTGTTCCTTTAACTTGGCTAGGTTTTGAGAAAGGTAATATTCAGAGATTATTAGGTGTTTGGAAAGGGGATATTCAGAGACATGGTGTTTTATTGTCTCCTTTTTATTTAGAGATGATTCAGCACATCATCTTCCTTTTCAGCATGACTGAACTAATCTGGACTCCAAGACACCCAAATCCTCGCCCCACCCCACTCTTTTTCATTTTGGAACAACTCTCAGTCCCTCATTGGTCCAACGATGTTGGCAAAATGTATTTGGGTATTTTGGGGGACATAGGGATGGGAGAGAGATTGGAAAATGAGGATTGAATTGTGGGAACTTTTTATGGTTTGGATGTGAGGCGTCCCTCAAAAGCTCACATGTGAGACAATGCAAGAAGGTTCAGAGGAGAAATGATTGGGTTGTGAGTCTTAATTCAATCAGTGATTTAATTAATCCCCTGATTGGGATGAACTGGGTGGTAACTGAAGGCTGGCAGGGTGTGGCTGGAGGAGGTGGGGCATTGAGGCATGGCTTTGGGGTATATATTTTGTATTTGCAAGTGGGGTCCTTTTCTCTCTGCTTACTGATCATCATGTGAACTGCTTCCCTCTGCCACACTCTTCCACCATGATTTTCAACCTCATCTCGAGCTCCAAGGAATGGAGCCTTCTGTTTATGGACTGAGACCTCTGAAACCATGAGCCCCCAAATAAACTTTTCCTCCCCTAAAATTTTATAGTCAGATCTTTATGTCACAGTTGCAAAAAAGCTGACTAAAACAGAACTGTTTAGGAACCAAGTGATTAAGATCTTGTCTCAGCTCCAAACTAATTCCCTTATACTCTGCTTGGTTATCTGAGGTCCGGGAGTCTGCAGTCTCATTTCTGCTTTGTCACCTGCTTGTTTCTGAGCTCTAAAAATACACGTTCCCGGAAGGAGGCCTCAAGACTGGAATGAGAAGGGACTTATGCCTTCTTTTGGTTTCCTGTTCACGTGAACATTACCAGAGCCATGCTTCCTGATTTTTATTCCTGTTCTTGGCAGCATCTCCCTAGCCTCACTTTCCCACCACCACAGTAGCAGCAATTCCTTCCACTAGAGCAATTTGCAGTGTTATAACACACGTAGACTCAACCTTAATACCTCTGATGGGACACACCAGCCTAAGCTGGTCAGAGCTTTTCTGTAGAGTTCTGGGCTTCAGCTCCATGGGGTCCTTTTCTCCCTGCTTTTTAGTTTCAGTAGTTTCATCCTCTTGCTTCTGGATAAAAAGCCCTAGAAGTGGTAGTTGCTTCCTGAAATGGCTACTTCTGTGATTCCATTACAGTTCACGTTTAACCTTTTTATTAGCAGAGTTAACAAGGGTTTAAATTCTCTCTGTTAAAACAACAGATGAAGTTTCTGTCTTCTGACTGTAGACTGAAGCCATTGTGCTGGTCTGGGCAAGACAAAGACATTAGCAATGGAAATGGAGTCAAGGGATAGAATGGATAAGGTTTTAGGACAGTTAACAAAAAGGTCATGGAAGCCTAAGGTCATCCTAAGCCTTGGATTTGAATGCAAGCCATTCACCTGGAGATGATGCTGAATAGTACTGACAGAGAGAGGAGTGAAGAGGTGAACCAGGGAAGGGGGCTGCTCAATCTTGCTGGGAGCCCTGGGGTTTTCTGTGGAACACACTTTAGACTTGTCCTAGAGGTTGGCCCACCAAATCCCAATGGACTGAGTGCTGCTCCCATGACATTAACTCCCTGACACTTCTGGCCTGCCCCATGAGCAAATTCCCGGGCCAGAGAGGGCTTTAGCTGATAGCTTTCACTGGTCATCAAAGTCCTAAGTGCTGACAATAGGAAGCAATATGGAGAGCACCTGCTGGAATGGTGAGTGCTGAGGCAATATGAGTGGCCACAGGGAGTCTCTCCTGCAGAAACAAACATGTCATCAGTTTCTAGCCCCAGAGGGAATGGCTGGTGCATCTCTACCATTATTGCCATGAGGAGAAAGTGTGGCTTTTACCATTGGCATAGTACAATATTTTCCTTATACTCCCCAAATTTCCCTCTTTCACACAGCATTGTGATTGAATGGAAAGGCTGTGCCAGGGAATGGTATCTTCCTCGGAGTGATTTGAACAATGCTTCCATAGGCTACATCCATAATTCAAATTAGGAATCTGTAATCTACATAAAGTCAAGTGTCTAGGTGTTTTCAAGCTTGCTTTAATGTTTTACTTCTCAGTCACAGACATATGGATACTTCATATTTTCTGTATATTTCCACCATTTTTTCCGCATTATATCCAGATGTTTACATAGTTTTTTCTGGTATTCTTGCTGGTAAACCTACAGTTTCCTTGTTAAGCCAAACCTTATTGTTTCTTTATTTCTTCTAAAGTAGTATGTGGAAAGTTGTATTTTCCAAAGCGTACCAAAGCCATATTTTTGGCCTTACATGCCCTTCTGGAAGTTTTCCCTCACCAAGAGGTGGTATCCCTTTCTCCTCCTCTTGAAATTGGGCACAAGTAGATTGTGTGTGTGTGTGTGGGGGGGAAGTGACACTGTGATTTATAAAGTCAGGTCATAAAAGATCCTAGGGCTTCCACCTGGTTCTACACAGGAACCCTGGTTCAACCTTTCGAACTTGGCTGCCATATTGTCAGGAAGCCCAAGACACAGGAATAGGCCACATAGAGATTCTCTGGCCAATGGTTCCAGCCAGGGTCTTAGCTGATAACTAGCATCAAACATCAATGTGCAAGTGAACAAGTCTGAAGATATTTCAGGCCTCCAGCCTTGGAATATTAAGAGTAGCTGAAATGTTAAGCATTGTGAAGCAGGGACAAGTTGTTCATACTCTAACCCCTAGAAACTATGAGCAAAATAATTGATCATTTCATGCCACTAAGTTTGGGTGTATTTATTTATTTATTTATTTTTAATGGCACAGTTAGACAAAGTCTTGGTCATCCTTCTGATTTTTTCTTTTTCTTTATTTTAGTAGTAGATGGGCACAATACCTTTATTTTATTTGTTTATTTTTATGTAGTACTTGGGATCGAATGCAGGGCCTCACATGTGCAAGACAAGTGCTCTACCACTGAGCCACAACCCAGCCCCATTATTTATTTTTTTAATTAGCTGGGCAGCAAGTTCTTCCTAAAAGGGGATATGAGTAGTGGATGTCTGTTCTTTACAAGCAGACACAGTTCAGATTATGTTAGGTATTCATGGCCCTGACCTTTCCTCATTCCAGAGAATGTATTTGAGCAAATCAAGAAGGGGACTTAAATGAAAGACACAATGACTGCAATGTCCCCCTGTTACAAACAACAGAAGTAGATTCTGAATAATCTAGGGTGGGGGTATTGGAAGGGCATGGGACAATTTCCAGGGCCCAGAGGAAAACCTAAAAAACCACATCTTGGGGCAGATAGAGATCAGAACCGTCTAGGGAATGAGGAGTCAAATCTTCTATCTTTGTGGCTGCATCTGAAGATGCTGCACTGCCTGAAATCAATTATCTTCATGAATTTTTCTGTTCTTTTGTGTAATACAAGACTCAATTCCTAGGAGAAATGCTCTGATCGGCCTAGAGTGGGTCATATTTTCACCTTGTGGGATGATCAGGGCATATATGACAATCCTATCAAACTCCAAAATAATGGCCAGGGAAATAATGATATCCACTAGCATGCATTGAGTTCTTAGTATGGGGCTGACACATGTATCAGTACTTAGCCCACACTCTGCTGCGGCTTACCTCATTTTACAGATGAGCAAACTACAGCTTCTAGAGGGTGAGTAACTTTCCCAAGGTCACTTAGCTGGAAAAGTGATATCACCAGGGCTCAAACACAACAGCTTCTTATTCTGGATTCTGAATTCTTATCTTTATACCTTTTTATAGGCCTTGTGGCTAGAAGGCTGCTTGGTCATAGTTTCCTAAGGGAAAAGCAAAGGACTACTTAAACCAAAGGAAAAATGGGGGCTGGGCCAGGACACATTATAGGTACCCATCACAGATCCTAAACCAGGAAGGAAGAGGGGGGTGGTTTGGGGTCAAGACCCAAGAGAGAGAGTAACCATTAAATCCAAACTGACCTACGCAGATGAAGACCATACCCCAGGTTAGAAGATGTATGTGTCTATTTGATGTAGATATTCCAAAGTCACTACTCACCTTAGGACCACAGGCTTGAGAAATTGTGGAGACTGGTGAAACTGGCTGCCTGGGATACTTCTCTGACCCCTGAACCCACTGAATTAGAGGCTGCCTGAACTGAATCAAGCCCTTTGCATCCAGTAGGTCACCATGCATATGGCTCTGCCTGTGTCCCTTTGTCCTTCAGATATGAACCAAATATGCAACCAAACTGCCTTTCTTTCAATGGCTTTGAAAGCCACTTACAGATAAAATCCTTCTTAAAGAAACATTTAAAAAAATGTCCAGCACATGATTCAGTGCAACACATATAACAGGTGCTTGATGTATGTTTTCTGTTTATCAACACATACATTGTGTTTATAAAAAGACAAGATTCTGGGAAAAGTCATATTGTGATGTGGGTTGTCTTACTCCCTCAATCTATAAAGCAATTTCACCAGGAAAAAGATTCTTCTGGGGGAGTTTGCTAGTTTTAGCCTGTGCTCACTTGGTTTAATCACAATGGGATTCGAGAATTAGTTCCAATGCAAATGAAAGAGAATTTTGTTTAAAAATTTATAATCTCATCTCTCTTGGTACTGGTGGCATCCTTAACTCCTTAACAGAGTGCATTTACATGCTTGTTCTAGTCCCCAAAAGACCAGGGTGGGAGATCCTGGGTCACTGGTGTCATCTGAATTGGTGTGAAGAAAATTCTGAATGGTTTTCTGATTATTTTAAACAGTATCTTTTTAAAATCAAAGATGAATGAAAATACTTTTAACTGCCATTTAAATTTGTGAAGAGGAAAGTTTTAAAAGATTTTAAGTGTATACATTCTCCATTTTTCCTTTTCCTCAGCCAAAAATCAGCAGTAATTTAAAGAAACATTATTAAGGTACTTCACTATTAATGAGATGTGTCCAATCTCTCTTTCATATAGATGCAATGGTTTTAGTTAGGATTCTTTATTATAAAAAATGAAACCAAAGTCTGAGGGAATGGATGGTTCAGTTTGTTCTAGATTTGCTTGTCCTGGAAGTGAAGATAGAAATTGCCAAGAACCAAGGCACTTCTGGGCCATGCTCTTTTAGTCTAAGGCCAAATTTGTGACCAAGTTTTATCAAGCTTTTCTTTCCCACCATGTCTGAAAAACAAAGACAAAAGCTATACCCTTCAGTGATTTCCCACTACTTAGCAATGATTGCCTAGCCTATTTTCTTCTGTATTCTGTTGTATGTTCATGTCTTTTCCAGAAAATCCCATGTTTATTGATAAAATCTCAATCTTTATCAGATATTTAACCTGAGTCATAGAAAATTGGGAATTCAGCCCTACTGTAATTCAGTAGTGCATGTAATCATTTTTAGACTTGCTTTTCAATGGACTCATTATGTTAGCTCTAAGCAGGAAGGGTATCATTCAGTAGGAGCACACTGTTTTTCCAAAAGTCTGCTTCCAGCTGCACAATCCAAATATAGAACTCATTATTAAGCCACTGGAAACTGTTCACTGCTGATTTTTGCACCCACCTTATCCCCTTTAAACTGCTCTGTAGCTACCCAAACCCACAAAACCTCATCTATACATGTAACCTGAGTCATCAGAAACCACAAACAGGGCTGGACCTGGTGCACACACCTGTAGCTTGTAATCCCAGCATCTGGATATGTGGCTCAGTGGTTAAGTGCTTATGAGTTCAATTTCTGATACCAAAAAAGAAAGAAAGAAGGAAGGAAGGAAGGAAAGAAAGAAAGAAAGAAAGAAAGAAAGAAAGAAAGAAAGAAAGAAAGAAAGGAAGAGAAAGAAACTCCACAAGCAGTGGCTTCATTACATTGCTGTTTGAAGTGGAATCTTAACCTTCTATGCCAGGTTGTGAAGACTTTCTTTCTGTCCTTACCATTCGAAACACGTTGTGTATTTCCAAATGTCTGTTACCATGCGACCCCACTCCTGGTACTAATTTTTGTTGTATCAAGTCTTTTTGATCACAAGGAATAGACACTCCAGTGAGTTAGGGATAAGGGAATTTATTTAAAATGTACAGTTGAACTTGGAGTGATATTGAAAGCTGCCAGGAATTCTTGAACTCTACTAGAATTCCTATTTTCTACTTTATCTCTTCTCTGTTTTTCTCTCAATGGTTGATTCTACTTGTTTATTCTCTCTGTTTTTCTCAATGCCAGAGTGTCTGCTTATTCAGTTTCTGCTGTCTTCTCCATTCAGCTTGAATCGCCACATCATGACCTCTATTAATACCATAAAATTTCCACTTCGAGTAGTACTTTTCAAACTCTTTACAGCATTTTTGTGATTCAAACAGAAGTTCAAAAGGTGCTGGTCTTCTTTTATTGCTCTTGGAAAACTTTTGACCACTTTGAAAATGAGCTAAATTAGCCCACCAGATAAGAATGTGGAGGATCCCAAAGCTCCTGTCATGTGAGTGAGACCAGCCAAGCTGATCAAGCCAAGGTCATTCAGCCTAGCTGGCCCCCAGATGACTGCAGTCATGTGACTGAGCTCAGAGAGAAACAGCAGAAGAGCCATACAGTTGAGCCCAGATAAATCCATCAACCCACAGAATCATGAGCTAATATATAATGATTATTTTAAGCCACTAAAATTAGGAGCTTTCTGTTATGCTGCAAAATCAAATTAGTACATCAAGCAAATCAATGAGCCAAGTTTAAAGTTATTGGATATAATCTTCTCACAAGAAAAAGAAGCATCTACTTGGAAAAAATAATATACCTACCATACTATCTATTTTCTATACAAAATAGGTCATCCTTTGTGGATGAATTTGTGACTTGTTTATTTGGAAGCCTCTTCCCCCAAAACAATATCTAACAAGTAAATATATGTGTTAAAATGTTGGTGAATAAATGTGTGTCACAATGAAAACAGGACATTCTCCTTCAAGCTGCTTATTGTCTAAATACTGCGGTAAGACATGCATTCAAAGACCTATCAATGAAAGCAAGAATACACAGTTCTATGGAAAGTGTCAAGTTTTTTGAGGCAGGTGACAAAGAAAATATCTCTATTTGGAGGCTGGGAGAAGAGAGGAAGGAAATCAAGGAAGGCTTCCTGTTTATACTTGGTGTGAAGGAAGAATTTTGAAGTTCTTAATTATGTGAGAAAGAGATAAAGGTGCTGGTATTACTGCTCCTGTTTGGGATATGGCAGAAATCCTGATTGAAGTGGAATGTGATGTGGAAGAATAAGGCCATAAAGGAAGGATGTTGGTAGAGGGAGCTGTGTTTTGACACAATGACTTTAGAAGTGTCCAGGAGCAGCTAAATGATTCATTGTGTGGTTGAACAACTGTTGGATGGACCACAGATGCTTCTCAATTTATTGTAGACTTACATCCTCACAAATCCATTATAAATTAAAGTTTTACATTTTCAAAAGTTGAAAATATACTCAATACCCTTGGTCTACCAAGCTAGCTTAGCAACAGAGCACATGGTGGAGTGTCAGTTGTTTAGCCTCATGAACTCGTGGCTGACTGGGAGCTGCAGTACTTGTCACTGCTCAGAATCTGGACAGAGTATCCTATCCTATAGTGCATATTGCTAGCCTAGGAAAAGATCCAACTTCACAATTCAAAATGTTTTTGTGAAAATATTTTTTTAGTTGTAGATGGACAAAATATCTTTATTTTATTTACTTTTATGTGGTGCTGAGGATTGAACCCAGTGCCTCAAGCATGCGAGGCAAGCGCTCAACCACTGAGCCACAACCCCAGCCCTCAAAATATGTTTTATTTTTTATGGATTGCATTATTGTTTGTGCACCATTATAGAGCTGAAAAATTATAAAGTGGAATTGTTGTAAATCAGGGGCCATCTGTACTTGTAACCATTAAAGTTTATTTTTAAGAAATGTTTAATGACATGAGTTGTAGTTAAATGATTTAAGAGTTAAGTTTAATTAAGATTATATGTAAATTTAATAATTTGTGAACTTTTGACTGAAAAGTTTCTTAAATGTAATTAAGCCAGTAATCAGAAAGGGAATCTGTCAGGATCATTTACTCCTGTTAACTGTGAGGTATAGGTCATTATTATCCATGGAGTAGAGTACATTATAATATTTTGATATCTGTATATACTGTATAGTGATAGAATCAGGGTAATTAGCATATCCATTACTTTGATATGCTATTTCATTGTAGTGAGTACATTCAAGATACTCTCTTCTACCTTTAGGAAATATACACTATATTATCGTTAACTATTGTCAGTCTACTGTGCAACAGAACATTAGAAATTATTCTGCCTGTCTAATTTAATACTCCTTAACCAACCTCTTCTCATCCCTTTCTTTCCTGTTACCTTCTCAAGCCAGAAAAAAATAAATTTTAAAAATGACTTTAGCAAAAGCATTCATGGGCAGTTTGTTGTAACAAGAAGTTGTAGACAGGAATAATAGACAGAGGCTGTTGAAAGAGTCGGCAAATAAGAATGCCATCATGTCAATCATAATAAAAATCACTGAATACTTGCTGAGGGCCAAACCCTCTATTTGTGTCATTCTAATCTGATACTCCCCTCCTCTAACAATCCATGAGGCAGGTACTCCTGTTATTCCCAGTTTATCCTTGAGGACAGAGATAAAGATAACCAATTGCTTTCTGACCCCTGCAGTGGACTCTAAGTGACTTGAGTGCAAGAATCAATCACATTTACATATGTATGTCAGTGTTTAGGATGGAGTTGTCACATGGTTTGTGTTAAGAACTTGTTTGTTGAGCTGAAGAGGAAAAGTGATGCCATGGTGAATGGATGACAGTAAGCAAGTAGGAGGACCTCATGATGAAACTAGGCAGCTTGGTGTTTGGGAGACTCAGGGAGGGCTAGCACCACATTCTGCAACCAACCTCCACCAAACTCACACAGAAAAAGAAGACCAAATAAAGTTTTAACTTACTTGGGTGAGAAAATTAGGGAGTAACCAGGAGTGAAGGTGTTTCAAAGGCCAAATTCAGTGGGTCACACATGTTATCTGAATTTATGGTGGTGGTAGTGGTGGTGCAAAGAAAGAAATTCAGTCACATGGTTTATGATGTAGTAAGAACGCAGAGTTCTTTAGGAGACTTACAACTGTCCCTAAGACTGAAATGAAAAGCAATCCTCTATCCCCATGCACCCCTCCTTCTGCTATTTCTCAGGGCATTCCCCAACAGTGTCCTTATGGAAGATACAAACACAAGTGTTATGAAGGTTTTCATACAATTTCCTCTAAGATACATCGATATTATATACAAGCAAAACCTGGCAGAAAGACTGGCAAAGCAAAAACAATTCAGTGCTAGCACACAGCTGCCTGCCACCTGGGATTAATGCAAAGAGAAATGTTACAGAATCAGGCAAAAACTGGATGGTCTAACTGTGAGGCAGTGCTCTGCAAATACTGTTTCTTTTAATCAAAACTTTGATACATATTGAGTGGAAGGGAGTTCAAGGTTGCCTGAGTTATTAGAATGCAGCTATTCACTATGTTGGCTAAATGCTGACTTTAGTAGACTAGCTGGGAGCGGGGTGGTTGTGATTCTACTGTTGGATAATTCAGAAAAACCCATTTACAATAACCTAAAAAAAATCTTGGGAATTAATTTAACCAAGGAGGTGAAAGATCCCTACAATGAATATTATAGAATACTGGCGAGGCCAGCTCTAACTGGAATACAGGAGGTCATTTTCCTGGCTGCTCCATAGCATGCAACAAAGAAAGCAGATAGGCATCTTCTCAGCCAGGTGGGTGAAAAACAAAAAAAAAAAAAAAAAGAAAGAAAGAAAGAAAAAAGGGACTTTACTGGGAATTAGCACTGAACATTCAAAGCAGATCCAGGACTCAGAAGTTTGGATATAATAAAATAGGGGAAAATCCCCAGCACAACTGCCATGAGCAAAGTGGAGGGATAGGGAATTTAAAGATCTTGCACTTTTAGGAGGCCTGTGGTGTGTCTGGGTACAGAGAGATCAAGGATCAAAGACACCACTGGACTAACCTGAAAGGCATGCTGCACGATATCCTTGTGTGGGAAGAAGCAAGCTGCATCTCTCCCAGTTGCCCATGGAGAACAAAGGAATGAACTGTTTTGCAGGCATGCCACAGGGGCCAGTAGTTGTGGGAGCTGATTCTTGGCAAAACTGACCTGGGCCCAAAATATAGGCCTGGCAAATCCAACCTCACAATACAGAGGCCTAAGTGACCAGGAGAAAATCAGATACAGAGAGGGGTTTACACAGGAGACTAAGGATTGTGGAAACTCATCTGGCTTCCCCCATCTTCCTTGAGTCCAGCAGCATACAGGATCAGCTGGGAGGGATGCAACCAGCTGGGGATGGCTGGGGATTCAAAAGGGTGGGGTTGGGAGTGATTGAGTTTAGAGACTGAAGCCAGGAGATCAGGAAATGTAGGCTCTGCAAGAGATGGGGTGTCACAAAGGATCAGTTCCTCCACTGTATAAGTGGAAGCCAGGGGAGATCCCTAGCATTCAGTCACCCAGTGTGGACCAACAACTGCTGGGTCCCGGAGGTGCACTGATTTAAAATCTTCAGACCAATTGCCTTTCAACAAAGAACCTGGAACCTAAGCCCTGCCTCTAGGAGCTCTGTCTATGGGATTTCCTCTCATACTCCAATGACCCCACACTGAGGGTGGAGAAGACATCACACTCTATCCTACCCCTCCTAACACTGCTCAGAAGGTAAGCCAATAATTTTTTGAACTCCAACATAAACAATTCTCTAACTTTCATTGAGATACTTTTGCTTCTTCTTCTTTTCTCTGTTTAATTATGAGCTGAATGGTCTATGGACACTTATACATATTTGTCTATATTTTTCTCATTTTTATGACTCAGTTTTTGAATGCTAAGATGTTTGATCAGCATATTTTTGTTTTGTTTTGTATTCTTTTATTTTTTTCACTTAAAAATTTTTATATGTATTTTTCTCACTTATTTGTTTCTGTTGGTTCTCTTCTTCTCCTTTCTTCTGCTAAAAGCCAAACTATATTGTTCTCTCTTTCACTCTTTCTCTCTTTAATTTTTGCCTTCTATTTTCTCTCCTCCTCCCTCATAATCATCATATCCTACATCTGTTCTGTTCTGTCCATGTTCTCAATTTTAAATTATAAACCCTTTTGCAAACTTTCTGTTTTTACTGTGAGCAATAAATGATCACATCATTTCTGTGACAATTAACATGTAGATGTCATAGCAGGAATTATTTTGTTTAATGCTGTATATTGTTTGCATTGGTTATTATTTGTCTCCTCCTAATTGTAAGATACTGGAAAACTTCAGGGACACTATAAGCCCACAGGGTAGAGACTCTACTGCTTCAGACCCATACTGTTAGATGGGTAGAAACACAAACAACATGAAAAAAATCAATTGGAAAAAATGGCCCCTCCAAAACCAAGATACTTCAGTAACAGAATTCATCAACACCACAGTGGAGAATAGTCAGATAAAGACTTTAGAAATACTACAAAATTGTAAAAAGAAAAAAAAAAAAACAACTACATCAAGGCATTTTATTATGAAAATGCCTAATATACAGAATAGGGATAGAATGTTAAAGACTGTCAGAGAAAAATTACAGGTTACATTTAGAGGGAAACTAGTATGAATCTCAGCTGATTTCTCAACCCAGACCCTAAAAGCTAGAAGGTTGTAGAATAATATATACCAAGATCTGAAAGAAGATATATTCCAACCAAAAATACTATACCCAGAAAAAATTAAGCTTCAGAATTGACAATGAAATAAAAACCTTCCATGATAAACAAAAGTTAAAAGAATTCACAACTAGAAATCCTACACTACAAAACATATTCAATTTAATATTTCACAGATAAAAATAATATTTCACAGATAAAAAACCAGCAAATAGAGGACTTACACTAGAAGAATAGTCAATCAAAAGAGAAAATAATTCAAATTAAAGATCAGAAATAAATTAAAATGACAGGGAATAAAAATAATTTCTCAATAATAACATTGAATATAAATGGCCCAAACTCATCAATCAAAACACATGGACTAGCAGATTAAATTAATAAACAAGACCCAACATTATGCTGTGATCCAAAAGACTTGCCTCATAGACAAAGACATCCATAGACTGAAGGTAAAAGGATGGGAAAAAAAAACATATCATTCACATAGATCTCATAAACAAACAGAGATTTCTATCCTCATATCAGATAAACTGGACTGCAAGCCAAAGTAACTCCCAAAGACAAAGAAGGCCATTTCATACTCTTTCAGGGAATTATACAAGACAACAATAAATTTTGTAAATATTTATGCCCCAAACAATAGGGCATCTATATACATCAAACAAACCCTTCTCAATTTCAAGAAGCAAATAGATCACAACACAGTAATACTGGGTGACTTTAACATGGCTGTCTCATCACTGGATAGATCCTCCAAGAAAAGACTAAATAAAGAAACTATACAACTAAAAAACTACAATTAATAATTTAGACTTAACAGACATATATATAGAATATTTTATCCATCAACAACTGATACATTTTTCTTCTCACCAGTACATGGATCATTTTCTAAAAAGAGATCATATCTTAGGCCACAAAGCAACTCTTAGAAAATACAAAAAAATAGAGATAATACCTTGGATTCTATCAGATCAGAATGGAATGAAATTAGAAATCAATGATACAAAAAATACAAG
Organism: Marmota marmota marmota; assembly: GCF_001458135.2. Lineage (NCBI taxonomy): Eukaryota > Metazoa > Chordata > Mammalia > Rodentia > Sciuridae > Marmota > Marmota marmota. Next base: position 45,066,501 of record NW_026000026.1, on the reverse strand, counting down.
CTACTCTAACACCTGGACACTAAATAATATGCTACTGAATGACCTACTGAATGACCAGGAAAAAATCAGGAATGAAATAAAAGAATATAGAGAGGGAAATGAGAACAGTGACACAAGATAACAAAATGTCTGGGACATTGTGAAGGCAGTTCTAAGAGGAAAGTTCATTGCATTGAGCTCATTCATTAAAAGAATAGAAAACCACCAAATAAATTACTTAACATTACATGTCAAGGCCCTAGAAAAAGAAGAACAAATCAATACCAAAAGTAATAGAATGCAGAAAATAGTTAAAATCAGAGATAAAATCAATGAAATTGAAACAAACGAACAAAAACGGTTCAAAAAATCAATGAAAAAAAGTTTGTTCTTAGGTGAATCATAGTGGGGTAGGGAGGGAGAGCATGGGAGGATTAGATTAATTCTAGATAGGAAAGAGGGGTGGGAGGGTAAGGGAGGGGGCAGGGGATTAGCAAGGATGGTGGAATGTGATGGACATCATTATACAAAGTACATGTATGAAGACTTGAATTGGGTGTCAACATACCTTATATACAAACAGATATATGAAAAATTGTGGTATACATGTGTATTAAGAATTGTAATGCAAAAAAAAAACCCAAAGTACATGTATAATGGCATAAATTGGCATGAACATACTTTATATACAGAGATACAAAAAATTGTGCTCTATATGTGTAATAAGAATTGTAATGCATCCACTATTATCTTGTATTTTAAAAAATAATAAAATCAATAAAAAAATTTTAAAAAGTTTGTTCTTTGAAAAAAATTGATTACTCAGCCAAGCTAACAAAGAGAAGCAGGGAAAAATTCATATAACTAAAAATCCATTGTGAAAAAGGAAATTCCCGTATTTCAGAACACAACTAAAATATAGATGATAATCAGAAACTATTTTGAAAACTTATACTCCAATAATATAGAAAATCTTGAAGACATGGACAATTATTAGAAACATATGACCTAGCCAAATTGAATCAGAAGGACATGCAAAATTTAAACAGATCAATTTAAAACAATGAAATTAAAGATGTCATCAAAAGCCTACCAACAAAGAAAAGCCCAGGACCAGAGAGATTCTCAGCTAAGTTCTACCAGACCTTCAAAAAAGAACTAACACCAATCCTTCTCCAGTTATCCCATGAAACAGAAAAGAAGGGAACCCTTCCAAACTCATTATTTGAAGCTAGCATCACTCCCATGAAAGAAAACAAACAAAGATATAACAAGGAAAGAAAACTTCAGACCAATATCCCTGATAAATATAGATGCAAAAATTCTTAATAAAATATTGGCAAATCACCTAGAAAAACATACTAAAAAGATAGTGCACCATTACCAAGTGGGTTCATCCCAGGGATGTAAGATTGGTTCAACATATGAAATTAATAAATGTAATTCATCACATCAATAAAATTAAAGACAAGAATCACATGATTATCTCAACTGATGCAGAAAAAACATTTGACAAAATATAGCATCCATCCATGTTCAAAACACTAGAAAAACTAGGGATAGTAGAAACAAACTTCAACATGGTAAAAACTACATATGCTAAACTCAAGGCCAATATCATTCTAAATGGAGAAAAATTAAAAGCATTCCCTCTAAAAACTGTAAAAAGAAAGGGAAGCCCTCTTTCATCACTTCTATGCAACACAGTCCTTGAAACTCTAGTGAGAGCAATTAAGTAAAAGAAAGAAATTAAAGAGATATAAATAGGAAAATCAGAGTTCAAACTATCCCTATGTGCCAATGGCATGATCCTGTGTTTAGAAGACCCAAAACACTTCACCAGAGAACTTTTAGAACTCATAAACAATTCAGCAAAGTAGCAGGATATAAAATTATCACCCATAAATGAATTGCATTCTGATACACCAATGATGATCAGCTGAAAGAGAAATTGGGAAAACTATTCCATTCGGAATAGCCTAAAAAAAATGTAGGGACTCAATCTAACAAAAGAGGTGAAAGACCTCTACAATAAAAACTACAGAACACTAAAAGAAATTGAAGAAAATCTTAGAAGATGGAACAATCTCCCATATTCTTGAATAAGCAGAATTAGTATTGTCAAAATGGACATACTACTAAAAGCACTATACAGATTTAATGCAATTCCTATTAAAATACCAATGATGTTCTTCATAGAATTAGAAAAAGCAGTCATGAAATTCATTTGGAGAAACAAAATAGCCAAAGCAATCTTTAGGGAGAAAATTGAAACAGGAAACATTACAATAGCAGACATTAAATTATACTACAGAGCTATAGTAACATAAACAGCACTGGTGTATTGGCACCAAAACAGGCATGAAGACCAATGGTACAGAATAAAAGACACAAGTACAAAGCCACAGAAATACAGTGATCTCGTACTAGACAAAGGTGCCAAAACATACATTGAAGAAAAGAGAGCCTCTTCAACAAGTGGTGCTGGGAAAACTGGAAATCCATATTTAGTAAAATGAAATTAGATTCCTATCTCTCACCCTGCTCACAAACTCAACTCAAAGTGACTCAAGGACCTAGATATTGGAACAGAGACCCTGCACCTATCAAGAAAAAGTAGGCACAATTCTCCATCGTGCCAGCTTAGGAACCAACTCCCTCAACAAGACTCTTAAAGCACAAGAAGTAAAATCAAGAGTCAATTAATGGGATGGTATCAATCTAAAAACTTCTTCACATCAAAGGAAAAAATAAAAAACATGAAGAAAGAGCCTACAGAATGGGAAAAAAAGCTTTGCCACCTGCACCTCAGACAGAGCATGAATCTCCAGGATATATAAAAGAACTCAACAAACTGAACATCAAAAACAAAAACAAAATAACTCAATAAATTGTTCAAGGGAACTAAACAGGCATTTCACAGAAGAAGAAATACAAACAGCCAATAAATATATGAAAAACGTTCAATGTCTCTAGCAATTAGAGAAATGCACCAGTACCATGCTGTTTTTGTTACTATTGCTCTGTAGTATAGTTTGAAGTCTGGTATCGCTATACCGCCTGATTCACACTTACTGCTTAGCATTGTTTTTGCTATTCTGGGTCTTTTATTTTTCCATATGAATTTCATGATTGCTTTCTCTATTTTCTACAAGAAATGCCGTTGGGATTTTGATTGGCATTGCATTAAACCTATAGAGAACTTTTGGTAATATTGCCATTTTGATGATGTTAGTTCTGCCAATCCATGAACAGGGTATATTTTTTCCACTTCTAAGATCTTCTTCTATTTCTCTCTTTAGGGTTCTGTAGTTTTCATT
>NW_026000026.1:45058935-45061959 GCF_001458135.2 Marmota marmota marmota | reverse complement strand
AGGTGGGAGGGAAAGGGAGAGAGAAGGGAAATTGCATGGTAATAGAAGGAGACCCTCAGGGTTATACAGTGGAGGAGGTAGAGAGAGAGGAGGGGAGGGGAGGGGAGAGGTGGGGAGGGGGGAGGGTGGAGGATGGGAAAGGCAGCGGAGCACAACAGACACTAGGATGGCAATTTGTAAATCAATGGATGTGTAACTGATGTGATTCTGCAATCTGTGTATGGGGTGAAGGTGGGAGTTCATAACCCACTTGAATCAAAGTGTCAAATATGATATGCCAAGAAATTTGTAACGTTTTGAACAACCCACAATAAAAAATTAAAAAAAAAAATTAGAGAAATGCATATTAAAACTACACTGAGATGTCATCTCACTCCAGTCAGAATGGCAACAATCCAGAACACAAGTAAGAATAAATGTTGTGAGGATGTGGGGGAAAAGGCACACTCATACATTGCTGGTGGGACTGCATATTGGTGTAAACACTCTGGAAAGCAGTATGGAGATTCCTCAGAAAACTTGGAATAGAACCACCATTTGACCCAGTTACCCCACTCCTTGGCATATACCCAAAAGACGTAAAATCAGAAACTATAGTGATGTGGCCATCAGTGTTTATAGCAGCTCAATTCAGAGTGGCTAAGCTATGGAATTGACCTAGGTGTCCTTCAAAAGATGTATGGATAAACAAAATGTGGTATATAAACACAATGGAAATATTACTCAGCCATAAAAGAAGAATGAAATTCTGGCATTTGCTAGTAATATATCATTCTAAATGAAATAAGCCAATCCCCAAAACCAAAGACCAAATGTTCTCTCTGATATGCAGATTCTGACACACAATAAGGGGCAGAGGAGGGAAGAATAGAAGTTCATTGGATTAGACAAAGAGGAATGAAGGGAAGGGAGTGAGGATAGGAATAGGGAAGACAGTGAAATGAATCAGACATAATTTTCCTGTTCATATATGAATACACCAAAATGAATCTCCACATCATGTACAACCACAAGAATTAGAATAAATTATGCTCCATGTATGCTTACTATATCAGAATACACTCTATTGTCATGTATATCTAAAAGAACAAATGAAAAAAGAAAAGAAATTATAGATCACTAAATAAAGAAATTGAAGAGGGCCTTACAAGATAGAAAGAGTTCCCAAATTCATGAATATGCAGAATATCAAAATGGCTATACTACTAAAGCAATGTACAGATTCAATTCCATCCCCACCAAAATAACAACATTCTTCACAGAACTAGAAAAAGATTCTTAAATTTATTTGGAAGAATAAAAGACCCCAAATAACCAAAGCAATACTTAGCAAGAAGAGTGATGCAGAAAGCATTACAATACCTTACCTGAAATTACATACTACAGAACTATAGTACTGAAAACCAGCATTGGCATCAAAATATACATGAAGACCAATGGAACAGAATAGAAGACACAGAGATAAACCCACATACTTAAACCCATCTGGTATTCAACAAAGGCATATATATATATATATATGCCTTTGTTGAATACCAGATGGGTTTAAGTATGTGGGTTTATCTCTGTGTCTTCTATTCTGTTCCATTGGTCTTCATGTATATTTTGATGCCAATGCTGGTTTTCAGTACTATAGTTCTGTAGTATGTAATTTCAGGTAAGGTATTGTAATGCTTTCTGCATCACTCTTCTTGCTAAGTATTGCTTTGGTTATTTGGGGTCTTTTATTCTTCCAAATAAATTTAAGAATCTTTTTCTAGTTCTGTGAAGAATGTTGTTATTTTGGTGGGGATGGAATTGAATCTGTACATTGCTTTAGTAGTATAGCCATTTTGATATTCTGCATATTCATGAATTTGGGAACTCTTTCTATCTTGTAAGGCCCTCTTCAATTTCTTTATTTAGTGATCTATAATTTCTTTTCTTTTTTCATTTGTTCTTTTAGATATACATGACAATAGAGTGTATTCTGATATAGTAAGCATACATGGAGCATAATTTATTCTAATTCTTGTGGTTGTACATGATGTGGAGATTCATTTTGGTGTATTCATATATGAACAGGAAAATTATGTCTGATTCATTTCACTGTCTTCCCTATTCCTATCCTCACTCCCTTCCCTTCATTCCTCTTTGTCTAATCCAATGAACTTCTATTCTTCCCTCCTCTGCCCCTTATTGTGTGTCAGAATCTGCATATCAGAGAGAACATTTGGTCTTTGGTTTTGGGGATTGGCTTATTTCATTTAGAATGATATATTACTAGCAAATGCCAGAATTTCATTCTTCTTTTATGGCTGAGTAATATTTCCATTGTGTTTATATACCACATTTTGTTTATCCATACATCTTTTGAAGGACACCTAGGTCAATTCCATAGCTTAGCCACTCTGAATTGAGCTGCTATAAACACTGATGGCCACATCACTATAGTTTCTGATTTTACGTCTTTTGGGTATATGCCAAGGAGTGGGGTAACTGGGTCAAATGGTGGTTCTATTCCAAGTTTTCTGAGGAATCTCCATACTGCTTTCCAGAGTGTTTACACCAATATGCAGTCCCACCAGCAATGTATGAGTGTGCCTTTTCCCCCACATCCTCACAACATTTATTCTTACTTGTGTTCTGGATTGTTGCCATTCTGACTGGAGTGAGATGACATCTCAGTGTAGTTTTAATATGCATTTCTCTAATTTTTTTTTTTAATTTTTTATTGTGGGTTGTTCAAAACGTTACAAATTTCTTGGCATATCATATTTGACACTTTGATTCAAGTGGGTTATGAACTCCCACCTTCACCCCATACACAGATTGCAGAATCACATCAGTTACACATCCATTGATTTACAAATTGCCATCCTAGTGTCTGTTGTGCTCCGCTGCCTTTCCCATCCTCCACCCTCCCCCCTCCCCACCTCTCCCCTCCCCTCCCCTCCTCTCTCTCTACCTCCTCCACTGTATAACCCTGAGGGTCTCCTTCTATTACCATGCAATTTCCCTTCTCTCTCCCTTTCCCTCCCACCT
>NW_026000026.1:45035736-45056135 GCF_001458135.2 Marmota marmota marmota | reverse complement strand
AAAACTATACTAAGATTTCATTTCACTCCAGTCAGAATGGCCATGATCAAGAAGGAGTAGAAGAAGGAGACTGAGAGAGAGAGAGAGAGGAGAGATAGAAAGGGGGGGAGGAAATGTGGAATGAATTTTTTAAAAATCATGCTACATGCATATATAAATATACAACAGGGAATTTCACCTTTATGTATATGTAGAAAAAAACAATCAAAAATAAATAAATAGATGAATGAAAGAAAGATCAGTAGAGAAAAGAGAATGAGGACAAGGAAGGAAGAGAAGAGGGAAAAGATATGGGGGTCGATATAGATTAAAATCAAATTTAATGAAGTACCAATTTGTTGAGATGAACCCAACTACTATGTATAATGCTCTAATAAAAAAGGCTTTTTTGCAGATTTATTATAAGGAATAAACTTGATTAGCAATGAAAAAAGTTTTTAAAAATTACCAGTTTGGGGCTGGAGTTGTAGCTCAGTGATAGAGCACTTGCCTAGCATGTGTGAGGCACTGGGTTTGATTCTCAGCACCACATATAAATACATAAAATAAAGGTCCATTAACAACTAAAAAATATTTATTTTTAAATGACCAGTTTTATCCAAGAGGAAAAACACATGAATTAACATTGGTGAATGAACATTCATTGCTAGTTTATTCACAATAGTCTCAAAGTAGAAACAATCCAAATATCCATCAATAGGAGGATAGATAACCAAATTATTTGCTCATACAAGATTCTACTCAGCAATGAAAGGGACAAACTATTGATATATGCAACACAATGGGTAAATCTCAAAAGTATTATGTTTAGCCCAAGAATCCTTTGGCTGAAAAGGGCATGAGGGACTTTCTGGAAGATGTTCCTTCTTGATAGGGATGCTGATTACATGGTTGTATATATTTGTCAATACTCATTCAATCATTCACTAGCTGTAAAATGTTCATGCAGCTGTCTTTCTTTGGATCTCTGGGAAAGTGAGCCTGAAATGAAGACTTGGAGGCAGGTGGTTTATCTGGGAGGTGAGCAGAAGCAGAGAGCAGGAGAGTGAGCCAGGAAAAAGACTTAGCATCTTGAGGCCATGCTGAAACCACCAGAGACCAGATTCTACAGGAGCTCTGAGAAGGGCACACAGTTCCTCCAAGAATTTTCCAGAAAGGAGGAGAAGGTGGAACTGTATTGCCAGCTCCAGTCTTGGCAATTTTAGCATTACCATCAAGCACCCTCCCTTTTCAGGCTGTGCTGTAGAATTGGGCTGAGCTTTCCTGCCACTTTGGGAAGGTAGAAAACCAGAGAGACATAGAGCCCAGAACAGAAGGTGAAATGCAGTGTGACTTGATCTTACAAGAGGCATGGGTCGCATCAGCTGCTGCTGAAATGGGAGGCAGGCTGACAAAACGCAACGTGGGGTAACAAAAATGTCTGCCAAAGTTACTGCATGGGTTGATTTGCTGCAAGGAGATGCCAATTCAACTTGGGGGATCAACTAAGCTCAGATGACAATGTTGGTTTTAGAATTACAAATCTACAATTTGTGTTTTCATACCTAATCAGAGGGCAGGGTTGATTTTCTATAAGGGTCACTATGACTATATAATCTTAACATCTAGGTATAAAAGATCACTTTTTGGTCTGTATTTATTTGGTGGAAAATGGACAAGAATCTAGTTAATTCAAAAGTCATGTTCAATCATTCAGTGTGAAAACTCAAGAATCGGTTGGCAGTGGAGGGGGAAAGGAGGGAGGGGAACAGGCACATCTGTGCTCTGCCCATCTGCAAAGACAGTGTAATGTCAGGTGCAGCCACTTTGCCCAGGAGCTGCAGCCAATATTGCTCAGAGCCAATGACTGACTATTTTGGTGGTATAAGGTGGCCCCCTTATTTAAAAAGGAGGGACTGACTGTGGAGTAGAATTCATGCTCTGGAGACCACCAGATGAGATCAAGCTGAAGCTCATCTATTTTATGACCACAGCCTTTTTCAGTTCCTTCCCTGATCTCTCCTGCTTCCTTGTCTTTAAAGAACATGTCCTCACAATATTATGTGAACAAAAATCCTTGCTTCATGCTCTGTCTTTAGGGAAAATGACTTATGACAGATGGTGTTATGGACTGAATTGTGTCCCCCCTAGAAGGTATGTTGAAATTCTAATTTCTAGTACCTGTGAATGTGACCTTATTTGGAAATAAATTCTCTGCAGGTGCAATCAGTTAAAATTAGGTCATTAGGAGTTTCTTGACCAAAATAATTGGCATCCTTATAAGAGGAAAATGCCATGTAAAGGCAGATTCACAGGAGAAGATGACCATGTGATAATGAAGGCAGAGATTAGAGTGATCTGTAAGTCAAGGAACACCAGGGATTGCTGGCCATCTCAAGTTGGAAGAGGCAAGAAAAGATTCTGCCCAGAGTCTCAGAAAGACTATGGCCAATTTATGCATTGACTTCTAGAACTGTGAGTGAATATATTTCTGATTTTTAAAACCATTGTTTTTGGTAGTTTGTTATGGTGTCTCTGGGAAACTAAAAAAATGGATGATTAATCCAACCTCAACATTTGGAGAGTTTTAAGGTTGTATTTCAGCATGTGCTTCACTAAAATGCAGAATGGTACTGAACATGAACAGTACCCTGCTCTGAATTCATGACTTTTTATGGTCTTCAGCCAAAGGGGAAACACAGTCATGAGATTAGGAAGAAACCCCTGTTTTGACTAATTAGGGAAGTTTGATGATGGGAGTGAGTTTGGGGTACTCTGAATCCTCCCAAATCTAGTCATATGCTATAGCATCCTTCCATTTCTCTGGGTTAATAACCTTTGGTTAAAAACATAGTGAAGGGGTAGAATTTGAATCCCACTAGCATGATGAGAGAGTTTTGCTTTGTTGAAGGGGTAATCAATATTTACTTAGGGATGTGCTTATTTTCTGATTATACCCACTCTCATCAGATAATATAAGGAAGCCTGAATGGACCTGAGATCCATCTAGCTCTATTAGTAGAAATTAATTTTATTCTATTACTAAAAATTTAATTCATATAAACCAATAAACTGATCCTTAAGAGGAAAAGAATACAGTGTCAATTGGTTTTTGAAACTATGCATTTGTACTCTCTGTATTCTCAAACATCTCTACCAGTGCTCAATATGTATGGGCTTTTAAATGGCCAGTGAGGAACTGTTTTTAATCTTCTTTGTATCCCTCCTTAATAAGTAAACACACAGTGACATCGTTCACCTTGATCTTCACTTGCTGTTCAGGGCTCAATAGTCTGGGTCTGGGAAAGTCAGTGGGTGATGTCAAAAGACTATAAATAAGTAGGTAAGAAGAAAATCAATATCCTTTTGAAAGCATGAATGATAGAGTATTATGGTGTTTGTGAAATAGCAAGTAGATTCGAAAGGGAAAATTAATTGTTGCAACCCTTTAGTTGATGTTTGGAAACATCTACTAAAATGAGCATACATATATTCTATAACCCAACATTTCACTCCTAGGTATATATCCATGACAACTGAACACCTCTGTTGACCAAAAGACATGCACAAAAAATGTTCAGAGCAGTTTTTTTTATGATAATCCCCTAAACATAAGTAACTCAACTGTATCTGTCAACAGGAGAATGAGTAAACAATTAGAGTATATCCATACAGTGGAATATGATATAGCAATGAGTATGGATGAACAATGGCTTCACGCAGCAACATGGATGGATCTCATAAGCATGATGTTTGAGTGAAAGAAGCTGGAACAGAAGAGTAGACAATCTATGATTCCATTTATATAAAATTTCAAAACAGGAAAAACTAATATGCTATGGTGTTAGAGGTAAGAATAATACCTTTTCTTGGGTGGTGGTGGTATTATTGGGGTATATAGAAGGCTGGAGGCTATATGCTGAGAATATATGTGGCATGTTCACTTTGTGAAAATTCACTTGGATGTAAACCTGTAATTTGTGTACTTTTTAACTACGGTAAAACAGAAGTTCACAAAAAAGCAAGTGAATTTTCTTTTACACATACACAGGCATGCACACTTCCCTGTTACTTAAACATGCTGTAAAAATAAAGAATACAAATAAATATCTTCTAATTTCTGATTTTTCACAAAAAAATTAGAAAATATATGTTAAGTATCACACTCCTGTTCAGTACTAAGTCTCTCTCGGAAGAATTTGGTAATATTTTTTCCCCAGGTGGATGTTATAAACATTTTTTTTCCACTTAAAAAGTTACATCAAATACAGAAACAGCAGGGAAAAAACTCCAACTTTATTATTTTAGAACATTTAGAAAGATGAACTAGAAAGGAGTGTTGAATTGGCTTTCTTAAAAATTTGGTTGAGGTTAGCCAGAAGATTTGCAGAGCGAGGCCATCTACCGTGAAAGTAAAATGAGGGTCTTTTCCCCCCTCATTCCTCTAAAGAGGATTTTGATGGTAAAAATAGACAAATCCTAAAAATTAGAACAAATTTTCCTTTTCTCAGGACCAACAAGTCTGCTTTTTCTTCCATTATCACATCTCAATATCCACCTGTTTGAGATCCTCCCAAGCACTGAGCTAAGTTTTGCCAAAATATTTGACCGACAGGGAGATTTGAGAGGGATCACTGGCTAATGTTTTTGCTTCTGAAAATTTCCCCTGTCCTTGTTGTGAAGGGCAGGAAGCTCTGTGAAATGGAAATGCTTCTGAATAAAATATCCAAGCTTTGATTCTTTGCATCAAGAAAAACATGTATTCCATAAAAAAATATATATATATATGAGATTTTTTTGGTTTCTAGGTGAGAAATCCTGGGAGACTGGAAAGATGGCATTCTAGAAAACTGGTAGAAGAAATGAAATAAATCCACAGGAATGAAAATGTAAAAAATGAAAATAAAACTAAAGGGGAAGACCTGGTGTTTTGGTTTAGATCTTGAATGTCCCCCCAAAGCTCATGTGTTGATGGCTTGGTGGTGCTATTGGAGGTGGTGCCTAGTGGAAAGAAGTTAGATCACTGCCCTTGAAAGAGATATGGGGACTGTGGCCTCCTCTCTCTCTCTCTCTCTCTCTCTCTCTCTCTCTCTGCTTCCTAGCGGCCATGTGGTGAGCAGCCTCCTCTGCCACGTGCTCCCACCATGGTGTGCTGCCTTGTTACAGTCCCAAGCAACAGGGCTACCAACCATGGACTAAAATCTGTGAAACTACATGCCAAAATAAATCTTTCCTCCTTCAAGTGGTTTATCTTTGGTGTTTCATCACACTAATGGAAAGGGTGTCTAACACAGTTGGTGAATAGTGGGGATGGTCTCAATGCAAACTGACTATGAAAATCTTCTCTAAGGACACCACAGTATTTGATTCAGTGAATATTTCTCCTCTGAGTATCCTCTCTCCAAGGCATGCTTTCAAATGAATAACCAACTGTCAAAGCTCTTCTCTCAGGGAGAAAACTTCCAAACCGCCTGTGTGCTACATTATTACTTTTGACAGGTTAAAACAATGAACAGATCATGTTCATTCAGGGAACCTTAACAAACCGAGGCCATACAGTTGATTGGTGCCCCAGCAGACTGTGAAATGGGGCTTTTGGGTTATAAACAAAGAAACTATTTCTGAGATGCTTCTACCACCTCAAGTCTTCTGTGTCCTTTAGTGTTTGACCGTAAATCAGTTCTTGGTGAGGAACTGGACCTATAATTTACAAATGACACTTTGAGAACCAATTCTGAGGCCTTTATGAGATAATTTCTTTGATCCCTTTATTGAGTAAAACACACATATAGAAAAGAACACATGACCCTATATCGAAGGCTGATGAATGTGTACAGTGTAAACATTTCCATTGTAACCAAACATCTGGTTCATGAAACAGTACACAACCACCCCCAGATTCCCCCTTGTTCCCTAGCCCTGCCATTGGCCACCCTATCAAGGATAACCACTCCTTTTACCTAGTTTTGAACTTGGAAGTATACAACACGTGTTCTTTTGTGTCAGACACCTTTTTGTCATTATCGTATTTGTGAGTTTTATCCAGGAGGCCATGAATAGTTCTGGTCTACCTTCTCATCACTGCAGTCCTCTGTTGTGTGGTTATGCCACGGTTTGTCTGTTCTACTGCTGGGGGACATGTGAGTGGTTTCCAGGTAGAGACAGTCACCAAACAGTGCTGCTATTATGAAAGTCTAGGATGTGTCCTTTGGTGAGCATATGACATATCCAAAATTCTAAGTCTTGACTGGAATAACATAAAGCTTCCTAGGAGACTGGGCCATCCAATGCTTAGGGACATCATTTCTTGGTCAAATGGACTCAGTTTGAGCCTTGGAGATGTCATCTACTAGTTGAATGATCTTGGACATTTTGCTATATTGTCCTATGTCTCATCTCAGTTTCTCTATTTATAAAAGGAGATGATACCAATAGCTACCTCACAGAATTTTAATGAGGATTGACTGAGTCAATGACAGAATCTATCTATCTATATCCCCAAGCACTAGTTGAGAGTTCTCTAATATTGTTATTATTCTGATATCTTGACCTGTATTCACTAATGTAAGTTTTTCTTGGATTAAAAAAAAATGCTCTGTGGTAGGAGAAAGAACCTCAGTGGCATACTGCCTCTCAGAACTCTGCCTGGCCACCATGCTTGCCCATGTGGGTACCAGCCTGAGGAAGACATCCAACCCTGAGCTCATCGCCTGTTCAGAGTCGCATCTGGGACCTAGCTGCCTCCCACCTCCCCACATGCTTGCCCTCCCCTCCTCTGCCGGCTGCCACTGCTTTGTGCCCTTCTAATGTTCTCCTAATTCCTTACCCACTGGGGATGTTTTTACCCTGCATAGAATACAGATTCTTTCCTGCATGACGCCATTAGCAGAAAGAAACCCAGATCTGTAATAACTGACTGCTTAAAACGGCACAGCTGCCTAAATCAGAGGTCACCACACAGACCAGAAAACAAGGCAGCAGTTTATAAAATATAGTTTTATTTGAATAAGACCAGTCCACATGGGATTAATTAAATACATCCACAGTGAGTAAAAGGATGTATGTTGGTGGATTTGCTCGTCCGCCTTTCCTATCACGGCTCTGGAAGGTTTAGCTTCTATTGCTTTTGTCTGCATGGGATTAAGAAGGAGGAGGTTGGACGGGGTTATTAAAAGAAAAAAAGAGCATGCCTAGTGACCTAATTCCTTCCTGCATCTTTATCATGTACTGGGATGTACAAATCCCCATATGGGACAACAATGCAAATGAGGTTTACTGGCGAATAAAACATTTGAGAAAAAAAAGAAAGAAAGAAACATGAGTTTGTCATACAATATCACTGCAACTAATAATGCTCAGACTTTTAAAAAATGACATTCTATTATGGAGGTTTATTTCCTGTCCTGGTGGGCAGCCAACGAGGCATTGCAATTCAGAATTCAAATACTGTACAAGGATATACAGTAACTGCGGTTCTCTGAGGATTTGAGCAAATGTCAGAAAACCAAGCCTCAAGTCAAATTTATTAGTTGGTGTAGATATCTAACAATTTTACATAGACGCTGATAAGGCCATCTGGGAATCCCTTTCACCATTAAGTGATTTAGAGGCCCCTACAGAAATTTCCTTGTCTGCTACATCTCACTAAATGCCCGTCCCCAACCCTGTATAGCTCACCCTGTTAAAACAGCAGCATTAGTTATTTACTCTTTCCAGTGAACATATATTTTTTTAAATGCTTTTTTTTTTCTATAAGGCCCAGAGATAGAGGGATTTCTCCTGAAATCTGTCAAAGTCAGAACGAGAGATGTGAGTACAATTTTAAAATTTCAGCATGAGGCTAGACAAAGAATAGCTCTCTTCCAGACTCTTGCTTTCCTCAGGGCATGCTGCCAAGTCGTCACTGGAGTTCTGGGGAAGGGAAGTCATTACTAATGAATAGAAGTTTCTGATTCTTCTGAACCAAGCTAGGCTCTTGAAGAAAGTGGTGTGGCGTGCAAGGCTGAAAGAGGCCTGGATGTCAGTGACCAGGTTCAATCTGGACTGGCCACTGATGGGCTGGATGCACTTGGACAAGGAGCTCATCAATCCAGGGCCCCATGTTCTCAACTTGCACTGAATACTTAGACCAGTGGTCCATACCAGTTCCTCCTGACACCAAGGATTTTGAACCTAGGATCTATTTCTCATCTCTCTCTAGCAGTGACCCGTCTCTCCTGCTTCTTTCAGTAAAACATCTACATTATGACCACTCTAGTATTGTGTACATATTGTTTCTGCCAACCCAACCCCAGCAATGCCATGAAAAGGACAAAAGTGACCCCCCCCCCCTCCGACACACACTACTACTACTACTCATATCCTCCACACTCGTCAAAGTTTGAAATCATCTCAGAATTTGGAAATAATTTTGAAAAGTTGGTTCAACAAGCTTTTGATTAGTAATAGAAACAGAGTAGGTTTTGGAATATAAAGGCTGACTTCCTTCTTTTAGCCAAATGGAACTTAGTGCAGGCCTGTTTGGTCTGGGAGAGGGCCCAGAGAGTGGTTGAGCCCATGGCTCATGGTCACATCTGATAGAAACCCCTAATGAAGGTTTTAATGTCTTCAGGAGTAATTCAAAGATGGCTTCTTGTTCAGCCTAGCTCTTAACCAGGAGGAACTAATCAGGTAGCAAATCTGAGGAAGTACTGTCCAGGCATGAGTAAAACAGCAGATGCTTTCAGAGAGCTATAAGAAGCCAGGCAGTTTAGGGGTGTTAATTATAAGTGGCAGGAGAAGGGTGAAGAATTGTCAGTTATGGAGGTCTCTTAAGATGCTGAGGAATTTATATTTATCTTGTACTTTCCAGAGCACGGGAGTTGTTCCAGAATTTTCAAGAATGAAGGAGGTATAGCATCGATTTTCATTTATTTTACATTGTTCTACTCTGATGAGTAAGTAAAGGGTAGATTTGTGAGGAGTGGAGAGAATGGAGACCACCCCAAGAGCTAATGCAATAATCCAGGAGGAATGATTGCAATTGCGAACTGGAGTACTGGCAGCAGGAATAGCCTAGTCATCAAGGGTATGCTTGTCAGCATGATAAACAAATCTCCAATTTCAGTGGCTTACTACCATACAACATTATTTCTTCTTCACATAACAATCGGAGGGGTTTCTTCCATGTGGAAATGCAGTAGCCCTAGACCCTTTCCTTAGTGTAGATCCACAGTGAGAATTTCAGAGTCATCTGAATCTAGGCCAAAGGGAGAACAGGATGGAAAAGGCTCACACACTCTTGATGTCCTTGACCTGAAGAGGCATTTTCATAAGTGAGAACTAGTCATGCAGCCCTCTCAAGTACAAGGTCAGCTTGGAAATATAATCTTAGCCATGGTGCTGCTTCCCAATACTATGACCCAATACTTTGGCTGGGAAGGTTGAAGTTTTGTAGGACAGTTGAATGTCTCAGCAACAGATGGAGAAGAAGGATTGACGGCAGAAACATGAGTTCTATTGTTAGGATCTGGGGAGCAGTTCCATTTGGCTGAAAGTAGAAACTAAATAGGGAAGGGCTGACATCTTTCTGATGCAGACAAATGTTAATAATTGAGAGTTGAAATATAAAAGAACTATGTTTTTTGTGGGGGAAGGGGTATGATGCATTTTTCTTGGTGCATATCTTGGACCAGGTTAGTAGAAACAGATCTTGAGATAGGATTTGTGTGCATGTGCCATATTAAGAAAACATTTCCCAGAAAAAAAAAAGATATGTAGATATAAAAGTCATCTACAAGCCAAGGAGAGAGGCCTGGAAGAGATTATTCCCTCTCAGCCATTGGAAGAGACCAATTCTAGTATCTAGAAGAGTGACACAATAAACTTCTGATATTAAGTTTTTTAAAAAAAGAGAGAGAGAGAGAGAGAGAGAGAAAATATTTCCAGGAGCAATTCCTAAAGGAATAGAGAAAGCAGAACAGGGAAGGGAATAGTCCCGGTAGGGATAAGATATCATATGAAGTCCTATCCTCAGCCTGATCTTTCGGGGGGACTCTAGTACTTCTGGTTCTCTGTATCCTCAGGCAAAGTTGTTCAAGCATCCTGAGGGTTGTCCACCAAAGAGAGTCACCGGTGTGGACAGGTAGAAAGAAATACAACCCCAGTGGAACTGGGGAAGGAAAACACAGAAGTAATAAAAGGGGTCTGATGACATTGGGCAGAACCTGTAATAGTGTCATCTACAAAGCTCCATGGGGAGCATCTATCAGGATATGCACGGATGATGGGATGTTTGCATCTGAAACCTTGGAAAGTTCAGGACTGAGGATGCAGATCTAAAACACCTGCACACTAGGTAGCGTTTAAAAATCACAGCAGTAAGTGAGACCATCATGGGAAAGAGTGAAAGAGGAAATAATGAAAGTACTAGAACTTTGAGAATGCCAATGCTTAAGATTTGGGAGAAAGAAGCGTAAATAAAGAAAGTTGAGAATAACAGAAGAACCAGCAAAATAAGGGGTCACTTCTCCCAGAGGAGTTAAGAAAGATAATAACCAGAACCAAATCAATTTCATTCTACAAAACACCTATTCTTTATTTTTTTGAACTTTTATTATTTTTGCATTTTATTTGACAGCATTATGGGTTTGTGTCAAAATATGATAAGTAAAGGGTTAAATAGTACTTTGGCTCATTGTTAATACTCAGAGGAGCTCACTTTCTACTCACTCTCACACCTAATATATTTTGTCATCCTGTGAGGTAGGGGCTTCTCATTTCAATTAGTGGAAAGCTCACCATTAGCTAACTAATTAAGGCTATTCTCACACATCTATTTTCTAATTACAGTCATCTCTGAGATATTTTCACCCAAGTGGCCAGCAATGCTGTGGATTTATTTTAAATTTAGTTTGACAATAACAAACAACTAATTAATGTTTATAAATATAATAAAATCCCTCCTGACGAGTTGTGGGTATTGCATACACTAGCAACCAGTTTATTAAAACATTAATTGCAGTTGGATTTGTTTTGGGATTCATGCATAATCCATTTAGTACATAGCAGGACTAACTCATTTTGAAGGGATTATGAAGGAAATCCTCCACAAAGTCTTTCGTTTAATTCACGTTGTAGTCAAGAAAGGAGAAAGTTTGCTTTCATCAAATTCTGTGGCTTTGCAGGGTTCTTCAGTGTGACACTTCATTCATTTATTCCTTTATTTATCTGTTTAGTATTTATCAAGTAACTGTTGTGTATGTAGCTTTGTGAAGATACCCAAAACATGTTCATGGGTTATACAGATGAAAAGTGCAATTTTAATCAATGAAATTCATACAGTCTGGCTGAAGTCAATCATTGTGAAAATGGCACCCCCACTTTGGAAAACTGAAAATACCTTCTAAAGTTGAATATATGCCTATGTTAAAACAATTCTACTCCTAGGCACATACTCAGCAGAAATATGTCCACATGTTCACTAACAAGACATGTACTAGAATGTTCATTGCATCACTATTTGTAATAGCCACAAATTGGAAACCATCTGAATTCCCACCAATGACAGAATGGGTGAATAAGTTGTGGCATACTCCCCAAGAGGAATGTTATATAGCAATGAGAATGAACCATCTGCAAAGCTCATAAGCAAGTAAAACTGATCTTTGGTGCTTGAAGTCAGGACACTGCTTATCCTTGGATGTGAACAGCAAATGCAAGCTATTTGGGTTCTGGTAATGTTGTTTCCTCTGGGTTCTGTGTTCAGTTTGTGAAAATTCATTGATTAATTATGATTTATGCACATTTTATGCCTCTTTTATTTTAATAAGATTTGCCAAACAGAGAAAACCCAATCTGTCAGCTACAGATTTGCCATTGTTTTTGTGTGTTTATGCTTATTCAAATGTACATACTTATGTGATGATTTAAATTCATTCATTCATTCATTACACAAGCATTTATTGAATACCTAATTAATTTGTAATATCACTGGGTAAGTATGGATGAAGACACAAAAGCACATCAATACAGCCTCTGTCCCCAGGGTTTTTACAGGACATGGTTGAAAGAATAATGTAAAGCAACTATTAGAAGGTAATATGATCAATGCCAAGGTCACAGAGGAAGGACATTTAAGTGAGGCCAGGGGATCAGGTAGATGAGATATTCAGGAAAGGAGTAGAAGACATTTGCTTCCTTAGGTTTCTCAGCATCCCCTCAACCTGTTTAGACATTTGCCCCTGAGTTTTATTTATGAACCAAGTATCACTCTTTGGTCCAGGTGAGGCCCAAGCCTTTGGCCCTAGGACCAGAGCATATGACCTAGGTCAGATCAACCAGAATATTCTTTCCTCTATCTACATTAGTTAAGAGCTGAGCATGTAACGTAAGATGGTCTGTTGCTGGTAAACTGCAGGAATTACTTAAGGGCTGTTGAGGGGAAAATCTCTTGAAATTGAGAAAATGGGTTAAAGCAGCAGGAGCCCTCCCATCCTCCTTATCTGGAAGAGGAAATTACATGGAGATAAACAGGGATTGGGTTCAGAGGACAAGAGAGGCCCCCTATTCTAACAAAATATATTAAACCTTGGTCAAACTGAGCCTGAGGCCTATCCTACATTGGAATTTGAAGTTAAATGAGTCAATAGTTTCTCTATTGCTGAGGCCCATTTGAGTTGAATGTTTTGTTTTTAAAATGTGCAACTGAAAGACACTTAACTGATAACTGAAAGTTTCCAAAGCAGAGCTGATGTTCAAACAGACCTGTGAAGTTAAGTAAAGTAGGATGATGAGAAAGGGAAGGAACATTGTAAGAAAAATGCGGCATCATTCCAGAAGGCAGGGGTGCTTGAACCAGCATGAACAGGTAAAGAACCCAAGGAGTCTGATGTGGTTGGTCATGTTGGACCTGGGCAATGGGGATGTGTTGGGCTTGAGTAGCAGAAGTGAGTTAGGAGTTACACATGGGTGCTGGCTCATGTCGCCTCTGGCACGTGCTGCCAGGGCCCTGTTCAGAGCCCCCACAACAGTGTCTGATATGTGATGACTTTCTTTGGCAAGGACCTGCCTTCCTCTGGCCATGTGCATAGGCTCCACTCTCACACATATGGATTTAACACCCCAATGAGTGGTCCTCTCTCCAGGACTTATAGTGTCAGTGGAAAATGCCCAACCTCTTCACTCCCCAAGTGAGACAACTTGAGGCACGTTCAAAGCCATCTCCAGAGGCCCCTAGAAAGCCAGACCAGTGGCCTATGAAGTGACCTGCTAAAAATTGCACCTGGATTTGATTTCTTTCATTCATCTATTGCTGTGCAATGAACCAACCCTGTAGGACAGGACTGGCAACAACAATTATATATTCATTCTCAGGCTGAGAAATTGAGGTAGGACTCCACGGGGATTTTGCTACTCCATGGAGATTGGCTGGCTTATCACTTGGCTGCACCTAGCTCCCTGTAAGGCTGGGCAGGAAGGTTCACTCACACCTGGCCCTGTGGTGCTGCTCCAGGTGGCCTCTCTTTCCCATAGTGTTCATTGTTAGTGGTCCAGCCTGAACTTCTTGACAGCTTGGTAATGAGATTCCCCACCAGAGAGAAAAGCAGAAACTACTGCCAGCATCTCCAAAGGTCCAAAACCACGCTTCTGCCATATGCCATTGGTCAGAACAGTTACAGAGCCTGCCCAGACCCACCAGGAGGCCATAGATGCCACGGATGGCAGGAGCAGCATGCTTTCCCTGGGAGGGGAGGGGTCATGATGTGACCACCTTGGAAACAATTTTAAAGGCCTCCATGCCCCATACCTGCAACTACGCTTCCTGGGGCTGTCTCCCAAATTAACTCTCTGAATAAGGATTGTCCTCAGGATTTGCTTCCCTAGAAGCCAATCTAGGGTAGTATGCTGTAGTTTGACTATTCCTTCCAAAAATCATGCTGAAATTTAATTGCCATTTTAACAGTATTAAAAAGGTAGGGCCTTTAAGAGATGATTAGGCAAAGAGGCTCCACTCTTATAGATGGGATTGGTACCATTATAAAAGGGCAAGTTGGGGAATTCCTACCCTCTCCTCTTGCCTTCTGTGATGATGCAGCAAGAAGGCCATTGCAAGATGCCCACACTTTGATATTGAACTTCTTGGCCTCCAACTGGAGCCAATACATTTCTTTTCATTATAAATTACCCAGTCTTAGATATTCTGTTACAGCTGCAAAATATGAACTAACACATAGCTCAATTTTATTTTCAGGCTTAATCTTTATTTTGCTGGTGCTTATGCCCAACTTTGGAAGGGATATATTTTTATAAGAATCTAATTCTAGCATGATGTACAAGCTCTCAGGTGAAGAATATGCTGTGACCTGACACACCACAAGGCTGAATTTATGACCTGCTCAATGCTAGTCCCCAGCTGCTGGGCCACCTGCAATGTATCTCTAAAACAGTTCCCCTAAAAACCTCCATTTCCTTCCAAGAGCATTTAAAACACAGTGAGTCTAACTTCTTGATGGTAGGAATCCATATTTTCTTGGTAAAGGTTTATTGATTTTTGTGAGTCCTCAAGTGGCCAGCTCTGGGCTTTATGGTCTTTCTATTTCCATTGATTTTCTTCTTTTGACTTTTTCTCTACTTTGCAATTCTTCTTTTGGAGATGGTAGTTTAAATCATAGCATTTCAGCCTTCTTTTCTAATATATAATTAAGGGCTTTAGGGATGTCCTGTAAGTTTGATATATCTTGGTTTATCTTAAACAGCAATAAAAGAAATTTAGGTCTCCCAAAGCAGTTTTCTGTGATTTAATTATTTCCACTTGATCCTATAGTTCAGAACTGGAGGATCATCAACAGAGATTTCATTGAGCTGATTCTGGAATGGTAGAATATAATCAAGTAAGATCCCATTTACTTGAACATAAATGATGACACCACTTTTCCTTTGTACAGTGTTTCAGTGTTCTGGTTATTCTCACATAGGCTTATTGAACTCCATTTTACTTGCTCTTTTTAATAGCCCAGCCCCTCCTGACCACTGGCCAATCCTGTATAATTCACACCTCAACCTGAGTTGCTGCTCTAAGAGGATATTTTGCTGGTCTTGAGAAGGGCTCTGGATAACTTTGGCGTATTATGGGCTTACCTCATCTAGAGATGACCTATGGCTGTCCTTTATCCTTGTGATGACACCACTATGATGACACTGCTTTGAATTGCCCTATTTAATACCCTGCCTCATGAGCCCAGCCCCCTGTACCTTACACTTTGCCAGAAAAAAAAAAAAAGATCCCAATGTTCCTTCCTTTTGTCGTATTGCTTGTTGGTGTCAGACAATAACAATATTATAAAATAGATAAACCAGGAATTAAAACTCTCTTTTAGTTTGGGTCCTTGAGAAGCAGAGCCTGAGACAGGACTTCTTGCGCAATTGAACCTCTGAGGCAGGGCCCACAATAAGGAAGGAGAGTGAAGTAGGATGGTACAAGGGAAAGAGCGAAGCAAGGATGCGGTCTCAGGTAGGAGACAGGGGCTTTGGAGTAATAACTGCTCTGCATAATTGTCTCTCTTGAAGCTTAGGGTTCCACTTTCTGTTTGCCTGAGTTAGTCACCTGCTAGCTGGGGGCTGCCCGGGTTGGGAGGAGAGGGATGTAACTTCCAGGGTACAACAGATTCACCAGCTGAGGGAAGTTTTTTATTAAACGTAGGTAGCTGTGAGCAGTGGGGCAGCCCATACTTGGAGGGTGGATACTAGCCCAGTACTGGGAATCTGCAACATCTACCAACAGCATCTACCATATACACCTTTGCTGAAGAGCAAACCAAAACTTCAACAACCACCCCAGTCACAAGGCGAGTAACATGCAGAGTCAGAGGTAGAACCTGTGTTTTTGGAGTCAATATAGCAGCACACTGCTTTTCCCA
The DNA here is from genome assembly GCF_001458135.2 of Marmota marmota marmota. Lineage (NCBI taxonomy): Eukaryota > Metazoa > Chordata > Mammalia > Rodentia > Sciuridae > Marmota > Marmota marmota. The sequence continues at coordinate 45,040,260 of NW_026000026.1, read as the reverse complement.
TAGCACTGGGCTGTGGATAGGTCAATTGCTTCATTCATTCTGAATATATAATCTCACCCTTTTAGTAGTATGCATTGCCAAGCCATGTTGGTATTTGTTAAGTGAAATGTCACTTTGAATCCACAATTAATTGTAACCTGATTGTCCCTAGGTCTCACTGGGCTGTAGGTACAAATGAGGTGATATTGACATTAGTAACCAATTAAGATAACTCATTAGTCCCCGTCTCTTTAATGGCACTAGTCAGTGCCAAGGTCAGTTATTTCTGGGGGATCCCAAGGGGTGTCTCATATTGGCTTATTAAAAATTCCAGCCTGCTCAGCTCAATCCTCTCAGCTGTTCCTGTTAGCTTCATGGTCGTAGGGCCATTGCCTGACCCCACTGCCATTTGTACCATCATCAACTCACCCTCCTTCTACACCTCAGAGTGCCAATAATGTCACTTTATGGAGAAGGGGGAGAAAAAAGCCTTTACCAAAGCCTAAAGATATGGAAATTTCTCCTTTTTTTTCTAATAAAACTATGTATTTTAATATATAATTTTAAATTTCTCATTAAAATTTTAAAAATATAACTAAATTTATTAAATTTAATTAAAACTTAAATGTATTTATGTCTGACTTTGAAAATACTAATTGTGGTAATTTAAGATAGTTTAATTATACATACATGCCTCTTTTGGAATATTCTTTCTTGCTTTTTGTTAGCTTTTCTTTGTTTTGAACCAGAAATAGACTGATAAAATGAAGTATGTGTTTATATGTATGCAATTTATTATAAATTTTGCTAGTATCTTTATATTGTATAGCACACAATTGATAAATTATAATTTAATAAATAATTTCTGTTATTGTAAATAAATGTAAATTAAATATTACCAAAATATTGTAAATGAATATAACCAATTGATGTTTATAGGCTGTTTTTGTTGATTTTTACTAAAGTATTTTATTCTTAGTCACTTTTAGTTACAACTGACTAAAGAGTGTAGATATTTTTGTTTAAGATGAAAGTGACACAAGACATTGTTGAAACTTTACTCATTTATCAGACCTGAGTGACTTCTTTGCTGAATCAAATGGTAGTTTTCCAGTGACAGAAGAACATGTTCTTAATTTATTGTACTATTCACAATATAAAAGCCACAGACATACTTTTAAGTTGATTTCTGAGTTATTCATATTTTCTTCACTGATTTTTAGAGTCTGAGTTCCAATATGAACTACAGTATTTTCCCTCTTGACTTTGAGTATTTTATCAGGCAGACGCTTTTCCATTATTTTCATTTCAATTTTTTCTTAACAGTTTCTGGGTTCATCTCCTCTAAAGTTATAAAGAAATCCTCTGGTGTCTTTTCTAATTATTTTAGATTAATTTAAAGTTTTGAATTTTGACTCAATGGCAATTCATTTTGTTATACACAGAGTGAGGAATGGATTAGATTTTATTTATTTTCAGAGGGCTACTTAGTTGTTCCAGCCACTGGATAGATTGCTTATTTATTTTCACTGAGTTGAAATGCTTCCTTTTTCATATATTATTTTCTGTTATATCTTGGTGTCTGATACTGAGTTTTCTGCTCTGTTTTATGAGCCAGTTCCACACTATTTTAATGATTGCAGCTTCATTAGAAGTTTGATATCGTATCCTCTATAATCTTCCAATAATCCACTAATGTAATTATTTTTAAGATTTTTCTATTTTAAGCACTATATTCCAATATACATTTAAAATTAGATAATCAGTTTTTTGACTCTTGGTATTTTATTGGCTTTGTGTTAAAGTTCTAAATATATTTAAAGAGAAAAGTCATCATTATGATATTGACATTTCTAGTCCAAGGACATGATGTGTCTCTTCATTGTGAAGTGCTGTCTTTAGCCTACAATGATATTTAAAATTTTCCTCTGTATAGAGGTGTACATTTATATGTAAATGCTTGATTTTCACTCATGTTTTTATACCAGGATCTTCTCTTATGTTTTTTATTTAATTGCTGTTTGCATTTAAGAAAGTCGATGGTTTCTATGAACTAATTTAAATCCTACTTCTTTGCTGAATTTTTGTATTTATTATAGATTCAAGTGATTCTCTTAGGTTTCTTAAAGAAACAATAAAACCATCTATCAAACAGATTTTTCTGCATCACTGTAAAAGCCTATCCTAAAGGTTTATCCTAAATAACAAATGTATAAAATATTGGAAAACAGTAATATGATATGAGTGTTAGGCTAGGAAATACAATGCTAACCTTGTTGTAATTCTAGTGAAAAGAAAAAAACAACATTGAAGAGTTTGTTCTGGAAGGAGGAAAATGAAAGTAAAAACAACATTCAATATCTTTAGGCTAATTATATTGGTTTTTTTTTTTTTTAAAAAAAATAGCCAGATGCAGTGACACATGCCTGTAATCCCAGTGACCCATGCCTGTAATCCCAGTGACCCAGGAAGCTGAGGCAGGAGGATTACAAGTTTGAGGTGAGCCTCAGTAACATAACAAGGTCCTCAGAAACTTAGTAAGTTCCTGTTTCAAAATGAAAAGGGCTGGGATGTAACTCAGTGAGTAGTAAAGCAACCAGGTTCAATTCCTAATACCAAAAAAAAAAAAAAAAAAAATCAAAATGACCAAATACAGAGGTTGAGGCAAGTTCTTGTATCAGAGAGATTTTACACAAGAAATTCAACTTAAGGGCATCCTGAAATCAATACAGACTCCACCAATCTTCTTTGAATTTCTCAACAGTAGTACAGATCAATAGAAGGATGGCTTGGAATAATTTCAAATCACCAAGAAATTAAACAAAACATCAGGCTCTATTACAAGAAGTTGACTAGATGAACTCAAAAACTGCTTTTGGCATTTCTGTGTTGTGAACTCCATATGTTTATATGCAAGAAAGTGGACCCTGAAAGATTCTCAACTATCAAGGAAGAAACATGGAAGGACCTAATTCTGTTAGCCAGAAGACCTCATATAACTAGAACACTGCACACCCTAGCATTCTGCTGGATGAGACTGCACTCCGCACTTGTGTGCAGCAAGCTAAGTGAGCAATCCAGGCAGCCTTTGAATCCTCCTGTGCTAGGATGTTTTGTGCACTGTCAGTAAAGATGTTTCTTTGTCCCCTGGCCTCAGGACAAATGCTATGGAGCTGTGTGACAAAAGTTTCCACCTGTAAATTAAAGTAGCTTGCAAAAAACAGCAACAACAACAACAACAAAAAAAAAAAACAGAAGTTTTTCATACTTTTTTAAAAAAATTGGTTCATCATAATTATAAATAATAGAGGGATTCATTGTGACATATTCATTCTTGCATATTAAATAATTTTGTCAATTTTACCCTCTAGTACCTCTCTTTCCCCTCCTCTTTCCCTTCCCCTGATCCTCGTCCTCTATTTTACTGATGTCCCTTCTATTGTCATGAGATCCTCCACATTTTCTCTTTTTTTTTCTCTAGTTTCCACATATGAGAAAAAAAATATGACCCTTGACTTTCTGGGTCTGGTTTATTTTGCTTAACATGATACTCTCCAGTTCCATCCATTTACCAGAATATGCCATCATAGGGTAGCAGGGAGAGACAGAGCCTATGAAAGAGTTTCCTTAAATTTTAATGGACATTCAAAAGGACCATCATAAAACAATGATAGGAAGGTCTTCAGTGGGAGATGAACATGGTCTCAGGTAGCACAGGCCTCATGGAACAAGAAGATGAATCTGAAGGAGCTTGAATTTGGGATAAGTGTACCATTGATGAAAGACAAAGTTTTAACTGGTCTCCAGATTTGAAACACAATTTTGGCATCAGGCAGTTTGGGTCCAAATTTGAGCAGGCCTTTGGGAGACATGCATGTTCCACTACCTTCTGCCCTTGGTGGCCAGCCTGTTGGCTCAGTGGTTCCTTACACCTTCCTTATCACTCAAGTCAGTCTGTCTTTCTTGGAAGGACAAGGACAGAAGCTGCTATGTCAGGTTCCCCCTCACTATCATTCTGATGCCTTCCTGGACATGGAGATGGGCTCCAAAATGTAAATGATCTCTGGGACGCTGTTTATTTTTCTTATTTTTTTTGGATGTTTATAGCACCTTTGTTTATTATTGCCAAAGTTTTTTTTATTGGTTGTTCAAAACATTACAAAACTCATGATATATCATCTTTCATACATTTGACTCAATTGGGTTATGAACTCCCATTTTTACCCCAAATACAATTTGCAGAATCACATCGGTTACACATTCACATTTTTACATAATGGCATATTAGTGACTGTTGTATTCTGCTACTTTTCCTATCCCCTACTATCCCCCCTCCCCTCCCCTCCCATCTTCGCTCTCTACCTCATCTGCTGTTGTTCAGTTCTCTCCCTTGTTTTCCCCCCCTTTCCCCTCACAACGTCTTATATGTAATTTTGTGTAACATTGAGGGTCTCCTACCATTTCCATATACTTTCCCTTCTCTCTCCCTTTCTCTCCCCCCACTCGTCTTTGTTTAATGTTAATCTTTTCCTCATGCTCTTCCTC
>NW_026000026.1:45011672-45034499 GCF_001458135.2 Marmota marmota marmota | reverse complement strand
CCTGTTTCTGATGCTTCTAGGTCCTCCTGTAGAATTAAGTTGTCCTGCATTGTTTGTACTCCTTTTTTTCCTTGTTTTTTCATGATGTTCACGTTACTTTCCAGCTCTTTTTGATTGTTGTGTTTCTGCTCTCTTCTATAGATTTGTTTTGGTTTTGTATATCTCTGTTGTCTCTCCTTTGTCTTGGTAGACTATGCCTGCTAAAGTGGATTCTGCTGGGAAGGAATTCCAACGGCCGAGCTCCAGTGACGTCACCTCTCTGGCCCCAGGCTCCTTGCCAGGGTGTCTGAATGGGGGGGTGGGACTGCACTGTCTCTGGTTGGTTTCAACTCCTGGTCGCTGGCGGGCGGGTGGTCTCCAGCTGTCCAGTCGCAGGGGCAGCGGGTGGGCTGTTGCCGGCGGGCATGCGGTCTCCAGCTGCCCAGTCACGAGGGCCTGGCCTGTAGTCCCCTGGTTTCTCCTGCTAGACCAGATTTCCCCTGAGTGATGCCTCTCGGCAGTTCAAACTGTACTCTGGGCCTGCCGTTTGTTGGGTGTGGAGGGTGTCTATTGGGAACCCCAGCACTCTATTGTTTTGATTTTTTCCACTTGCCCCTCCCCCAGTGCTGGCTAGACAGGTTTCGTTTTCGCTGCTAATGGGAGGGGGAGTTGAAGGTCAAGTGTCTCTAGTTTTCCCCGCGTCTTTATGCAGGCTTGCTCTGATAATCCCTCCCCCGGAAAGCCTAGGAGAGATTTTATGCTAATTCCCCACTGTATGGGAGCTGAGCTGAGTAACACACACCTGTTTTATTGTTGCAATCTGTCGGAGAGTGGCGGTGGTTACTTCAGCTCTCCAAGATGGTGGCCGCTGGTTTCCTTGGTGGAGTTTCAGTTCTGTTTATTTTTCTTCATCATTTTTTATTTTTGCTATTAGAGAGGATAATCTCAATTATCCTGTTCTCAGATTTAACTGACCTTTTTTTTCAGCCTGTTCAAATATGACTTTGAATCTCTCTAGTAAATTTTTTTTTCATTTTCGTTGAAATATTATTCTTATACTTTTCTTTAGCTCTTTGGACACATTTAAAATAGCATATTTAAGCTTTTCTCTAGTAAATCCAATGCTTGTGCTTCCTCTAGGACCATTTGTATTGATTGCTTTTCCCCCTATGTATGGGTCATACTTGATTTCCTTTTTCTTTGCATGACTTATAATTTTTGTTAAAAACTGGAAATTTCATATGATGTAGTATGGAAACTTTGGAACTTAATGTCACCCCCCCCCCCATTCAGGGTTTATTGTTATTGCTAGTTGTGGTTGTTTATTTGTCTAATGAATTTTATAAACTAATTCTGCGGTATCTTTGTAATAAGTGGCAACTGAAATCTCTATTCAGTTTAGTGGTAAGCTAATTATCATTTGGAGAGTTCCTTAAAAGCCTAGAGAAAATGAGTTTTTCCTGAGGTCTATGTATGTGTGTTGCTACATGTTGTCATCCTTCAGAAATTCTGTTTTAGTCTTTGCTACTTGTTTGCACAGAATCTGAAGATCAGTCAGATGTGTGAATTTCTCAGTTCTTTCTTGAGCATGCTCACAGCCACACTCAGCACTTGGCATAAATACAAACTTCCAGTTTCCCAGGAAGATGTTGGAACTTTTCAAAGTTCTTGTGGACATTTTATACTTTAGCCTTTACTTTTAGATTTTTTTTGCTTAGTCTACTGTTTGCCTCAACTGTTATCCATCACTTCAATTAGCTGTGATGATAAAACATTTGGCAAATGCCATCTTCCTCCCTTTCCCTCTCAGAGGTGTTGAATCAACATGTGGCTTAAAGTGAGCTCAAATAAAGGCAAATCTTCCAGAGAACCACCAGGTCAAATATGGTAATTTTTAAAAATATGGTCCATTCTTCTCCTTCTGGTATCAGGAACACAGATTTCTATTTTTCAAGATTATCACCAAGCTGGGAAGTAGGGAGATGGAACAAAGTTCAAATGCCACAAGCTCACTATTACTACCAAGAATAAGCCATAATGTTTGACTATATGTTTCCAAGGATGCTAAAACTTTTGGCTAATTTCCAAAGTACTGAAAAAGTTGATTCTAATTGTTGCCATTTTAAAAATTTCTTTTTTGGAAGGTTAAAAATTTAAAGGTCTTAATTCAGCCATTTTCACTGAAATCACTCTTATTTCTACCATTATATACCTGCACACTTGATTGTTTCATGTGACTGCCAGCAGAGCTAATGATCTTATAGTTCTTGTGCCAGCCTTTCCTTAACTGGATTAGTTGGGTGTCTTAATTCAAGTTGATGTGAAAGAAAATCAGATGGATCTTCCTAGCCAACAGGACAATTCCACTACATAGCTGTTCATGGAATTAGCATACAAAGCCCCACTTATATTGAAAGAATTTTTACTCCTTTCAAGGGAAGAAGAATTTAATAAAAATTTAAAATTTAGGCCACTTTCTTCTAATGTACCTGAATGGTCCTACTCCAATGCTGCCTTCATCTTTGAATGTTGGCTATACATTTCCTTCCACCTACTTTGCATCTGAATCTTTTATCTTGGTCTTGGATTTGTCTAGTCTTCCAACACTGTGATAGGTTGTCAAGTCCTCTTGATTTGGGGTTATGTCCTAGTTTTCCTAAAATTTCTGATCTAAGTCTAATGTTTGTTGCTCTTTCCATGGCCTAACACTATGCATTAATTCAACAAACCTTTCCCTAGCAAAGTATTCAGTTATCAGAAGAAACATATGAAAGGCAAAGTGAATGGTTTATCTAGATAGGGTTTTGGTTTGTGTAGCAGATAATCTTAATGTTCTGCCCACCATCCCACAGGTTAATTCCAGAAATTACCTGTAGCTTGAATACACTCTTCTTAGACAGGTGGAATGACATTCCTCAAACACCTGAGTTTCTTTCTTTTTGAGGTTTTTCTCTGGTCATTGAACTTTCCTCACCTGCAAGATGGTCAGGTTGGTAGTTCTGGAGAGTGAAATCCTCCATGAGCAGCCTTCAACCGATGATAGTTGGAGGTTGAAGAATAAGTGACCCAGCTTTGTGGAGTGAGACAATTCTGAAGTGTGGGCTTAAGAAAATCTCCCAGAGCTCCTGGTGGGATGGAACCCCAGTTGTTCACAACATTATGCTGCTCATTAATACCCTGTATTGATTCTTTCCTTTCTCTTCCTTCCTAGATTTCTCACAGTACTTTATGAACTCATTTAACAAATAAAATATATGCTCTCAAGTTCTTGTCTAAGGGTCTACTTTTGGAAAAACCCAAACTCAGTTAAATAAATGGTTTTCCTCAAGTTCACTGAAGACCATGATGTTTGGTAAAAGAGCCATGGTAGAAAAAGGAAGCTATGATTACTTCTTTTCCCAGATACACCTCTGTTGGATAATTTCACCCATTTTCCATTATGGCACTGAGTCAAGGAGACATCATACTGAAGTTAGGAGAGAACCCAAGAAACCAAGATTGAATTATAATTACCTCATAAAACCAATAATAATACTGCATGTCATGAGAGCTTGCTTGAGATTTAAATCAGGCAGAAATGGCAGCTTTAGCGATCTCATATCAAGAACCCTGCCTCTCGAACAGAAAATCTTTATTTTCTTTTAGAGGAAGGGAAGAGGCACTGATATGGTCTCACCAAGAGCCACATTATTATCACATTCAAGTCAACAATCACTTAAGAGTCCTCATGTCTTTGTAAGAGCTTGAAGTTTGGAAGGTGATGGTAAGAATAACTTGACTAAATACCACTTACTGCCATGGTGAGTTGTGAGGCCAGCTAAGGGTATTACCCTTGATCACAATGGCTTATTAAGTACCTAAAGTTGGAAGAGTCACACAGATCCATCCAGGTGTATAATGGGGTTATGACAAGCACCCGTTGCTTAGAAATTACAGAAGCTTTACAGAAAATTATCTGGGTCCTCAGAAACACTCCTGATGGAGCTAATTGAAAGTTATTGATATAATTATATGTGCTCAGCTCCATAACATTGTCTTCAAAGGAGAGATTCTGCAAATACATGTTTGTATGTCTGAAGAAGGAACTACAGCAAAGATTGAAAAGAGAAGGAACATTGTTATCCTACTAGTTTCCAAGAAGTAGAGAAATACATAAGAATAAAAGAGAAACCCTATGTCAGATATCTTATTTACAACCCAGCTGCTGAAGTCTTGATTAGTTATTGTCTTATGTTAGGCATGCATGCTATTAGAAAGGATAAAGGGTGATTTTTTTCCTAAGTTTAAGTGATTGCCTAAAAGATAAGATTCTGTACACTACTATTCCCCATTTTATTGATAAGGGAATTGAAGTTCAAAGAAAAAGCATGACAACCAAGATGTAAAAAATTACAAGTACTAGCCACCACCTGGAATTGTAGCCAATCTATAAGGTGGGATATAATTGTCCAGAACCTGGAATTACCTAACACAGCAAGAAAATTATGTCCTGCTCAGGAATGGCTGACTTTACAGGTGTGGTGAAGGCCAGCACTGCTCTGCTCCTCTTCAATGCTGAACCCTCCACAACTGAAATTCCAGGTCACTTTCTCAGCATAGCCATTTTACCTGGTCCTGTTTCTGCTGATGTGTTCTAACAATCAACATGGCTTATTTTTGCTTTATGCTCTCTTATTCCTTCTTACTTTAAATATTTTATACTTTCTGAAGTAGATTTAGAAAAAAAATGCTTTAAATTCATAAATATCAGAATGGAAACCCAAATTTATCTTAGTACTCCTCCCCCTTCCAAAAGGAGTAAGGCCTCCTTAGGATGAAGGTTTTGAATCACCCAGTTCTTTGCTTCACCTCCCACCATACTGTAGAAGCTGGAAGTCTAGACCTCTTAGCCTTTACATATTTTTGCTAGTGAAATTCATTCATGCAAAATTAAATTAGTAGAAGGAATGTGGATACCACCTTTCTGCAGAGACAGTGACTAATAGGTAGCCTCTGATTTCTCTCTGTCTTGCAGGGGATATGTGTGAGGAGTCTGTGGTCATAGCACTTATGAGGATAGGAGCAGACCTGCTGATTCAGTGGTAAGACGCAGTAGTGGCCCTTCACCCATACAACTTCAGCTTTTCCATGAATTCTGTAAACATTCACTGAAGTCTCTTATTAAAAACATTTCTAGAGGACTACCCCCCAACACCTTGCGGGAGTCCAGGCCCAGGACTACCACCCTGACCCACCTGGGAGCCCAGGCTTAACCCACCCCCATCTTGGAACACTTCAGCTGTCACCATAGCCCTCCCCACACAGTAGCCTCCACTTTGAAAAAACAAACAGGGCCTAGAAACAGCTGTATCTCAGAACAGGCATCCCAAAGCCAGTATAAGACCCATCCTTTCAGCACCATCTCTGAAATGGTTGTGTCCATCCTGGGACACCCCCACTGCTATCTCGAGTTGTCTCTGCTCTTGCTGCCACCATCTTTAGTTGCAGTAGCATCCATCTGAAGACACAGGCAGAGGCTGGAAGACCAACACCAAGGTGAGGTACAGATAATCTGCATGGCTACTACAAGATTATAGGGTAGAAACTGTAATACCTCAGATCTGCACTGCAAGGAAGCAAGACACATAGACAACATGAAACAAGGGAAGAAAGTACCCAAACAAGCCAGGATACTGCAATAACAGAATCCATGGACAATGCAGTTGATGAAATGTCAGAGAAGGACTTCAGAATATATACATTTAAAATGATCTGTGAATTAAAGAATAACCTACATAACCAAATACAGTAAAAAATTAATCATTCCAACAAAGAACCAAGGGAGCAAATACAGGTAGCAAAAGATTGTTTCAAGAAAGAGAGAGATTCTGAAAAAAAAAATCAGAAATCCTTGAAGTGAAGGAAACAATAGACCAAATTTAAAACTCAATAGAAAGCATCACCAACAGAACAAATCACTTGGAAGACAGGATGTCAGATAATGAAGACAAAGTGTATAATCTGAAAAATAAAGTGAAGATGGTAAGAAACTGCAAACAGAATATCCAAGATTTATGGAATAGCATCAAAAAACCAAATCTAAGAGTTATTGGGATAGAGGAAGATACAGAGATTCAAACCAAAGGAATGCACAATCTCTTCAATGAGATAATATCAGAATATTTCCCAAGCATAAAGAATAAATTGGAAAACCAAATGCAAAAGGCTTACGGGACACCAAATGTACAAAATCACAACAGATATACACCAAGGCACATTATAATTAAAATGCTTAGATACATAATAAGGATAAAATCTTAAAAGCCACAAGAGAGAGGAATCAGATCACAATAGGGGAGACCACTTTCTATTTCAGCAGATTTTTCAACCCAGACCCTCAAAGCCAGATCATGGAACAACATATACCAAGCTCTGAAAGAAAATGGATGCCAACCAAGAATCTTACATTCAGCAAAACTAAGCTTTAGATTTAATGATGAAACAAAAAACTCCCATGATAAACAAAATTTAAAAGAATTTACAACTAGAAAGCCTGCATTACAGAACATCTTCAGCAAAATATTCCAGGAGGAGAAAATAAAAAGCAACAATGAAAAATCAGCAAAGGGAAGAACTAAACTACAGGAAAGGCCAATTAGAGGAGAAACCAAGTCAAGTTAAAAACCAAAAATAAACCAAAATGTCTGGGAATACAAATCATATTTCAATAATAACCCTGAATGTGAATGGCCTAAACTCATCAATTAAAAGACATAGGCTGACAGATTGGATTTTTAAAAAAGACGCAACAATGTATTGTCTTCAAAAGACTCTTCTCACAGGGAAAGACATCCACAGACTGAAGGTGAAAGGGTGAGAAAAATGTACCACTCACATGGAACATGTAAACAAGCAGGGCTTTCCATTCTTATATCAGATAAAGTGGACTTCAAACCAAAGCTAGTGAAAAGGGATAAAGAAGGGCATTACATTCTGCTTAAGGGACAAGACATAACAATCTCAACAATGCTCAACAAGACATAACAATCATAACTATCTATGTCCCAAACAATGGTGCATCTATGTATGTCAAACAAACCCTTTTCAAATACAAGAAACCAAATAGACCACAACACAATACACTTTAATACACGTCTCTCACCACTGGATAGATCTTCCAAACAAACTAAACAAAGAAACTGTAGAACTCAACAATACAATCAATAATTTGGATTTAAGAGACATATATAGAATATTCCATCCATCAATGAGCAAATACACTTTCTTCTCAGCAGCACATGGATCCTTCTCCAAAATAGATCAAATGTTATGCCACAAAGCAACTCTTAGCAAATACAAAAAAATAGAGATACTACCCTGTATTCTATCAGACTATAATGGAATGAAATTAGAAATCAATGATAAAATTAAAAGGAGAAGCTACTTCAAACAATATGCTATTGAATGAGAAGTGGATAACAGAAGACATCAGGGAGGAGACAAAAAATTCTTAGAGATAAATGAGAACTTCAATACAACTTATCGAACTCTATGGGATACTATGAAGGCAGTGCTAAGAGGAACGTTCATTGCATGGAGTTCATTCACTAAAAGAAGAAAATGTCAACAAATAAATGACCTTACATTATGGCTCAAAGCCCTAGAAAAAGAAGAACAAAGGAACACCAAAGTAGTAGAAGTCAGGAAATAATTAAAATCGAGTGAAAATCAATAAAATTGAACTAATGAAACAATTCAAAACATTGACAAAACAAAAAGCTGGTTCTTTAAAAAAATAAAATTAACAAACACTTAGTCACTCTAACAAAAAGGAGGGAGAAAACTCAAATTACTAAAATTTGTGATGAAAAAGGAACTATCACGACAAACACTATTGAAATACAGAAGACAATTAGAAACTATTTTGAAAATGTATGCTCTAGTAAAATAAAAAAAAATCTTGAAGACACTGACAAATTTCTAGAGGCATATGATCAACCCAAAATGAGTCAAGAGTACATACACAATTTTAACAGATCAATTTTAAACAAGGAAATAGAAGACACCATGAAAAGTCTACCAACCAAGAAAAGCCCAGGATCAGATGAATTCACAGCTGAATTCTATAATACCTACAAAGAAGAATTAATACCAATACTCCTCAAATTATTCCATGAAATAGAAAAGGAAGGAAACCTTACAAACTCATTCTATGAAGCCAGTATCATCCTGATACCAAAACCAGGCAGAAACACATCAAGGTCAGAAAATTTGAGACCAATATCCCTAATGAACATTGATGCAAAAATTCTCAATAAGATTCTGGCAAATTGCATACAAAAGCACATTTAAAAAATAATAGACTATAATCAATTGGGGTTCATTCCAGGGATGCAAGTTTGGTTCAACATATGGAAATCAATAAATATAATTCATCACATCAATAGATTTAAAGACAAGAATCATATGATTATATCGATTGATGCAGAGAAAGCGTTTGACAAAATACAGCACCCCTTTATGTTCAAATCACTAGAAAAACTAGGGATAAAAGGAACATACCTCAACATTGTAAAAGCTATCTATGCTAAGCCCAAGGCCAACATCATTCTAAATGGTGAAAAATTGGAAGCATTTCCTCTAAAACCTGGAACAAGACAAGAATGCCCTCTCTCACCACTTCTATTCAACATAGTCCTTGAAATTCTAGGCAGAGCAATTAGACAGATGAAAGAAAGGGATACAAATAAAAAAGAAGAACTCAAACTATCATTATTTGCTGATGACATGATTCTATACTTAGAGGATCCAAAAAAAAAACTTCACCAGAAAAATTCTATAATTAATTAATGAATTCAGCAAAGTAGCAGGATATAAAATCAATACCCATAAATCAAATGCATTTCTAAACATCAGTGATGAATCCTCTGAAAGAGAAATTAGGAAAACTACTCCATTCATGATTGCCCCCTCCCCAAAATAATAATATTTGGGAATCAAATTAACAAAAGAGGTGAAAGACAGCTACAATGAAACCTACAGAATATTAAAGAAAGAAATTGAATAAGACCTTAGAAAATGCAAAGATCTCCCATGTTCTTGGATAGGCAAAATTAATATTGTCAAAATGGCAATACTACCCAAAGCACTATACAGATTCAATGTGATTCCAATTAAAATCCCATCATCATTCCTTATAGAAATAGAAAAAGCAGTCATAAAATTCATTTGGAAAATCAAGAGACTCAGAATAGCCAAAGCAATCCTTAGCAAGAAGAGTTAAGCAGGAGACATCACAATACCAGATCTTAAACTATACTACAAAGCTATAGTAACAAAAATGGCATGGTATTGGCACCAAAATAGACATGCAAACCAATGGTACAGAATAGAGAACACAGAGACAAACCCACACAAACACAGTTATCTCATACTAGACAAAGGTGCCAGAAACATACATTGGAGAAAAGATAGCCTCTTCAACAAATGATGCTGGGAAAACTGGAAATCCATATGCAGCAAAATAAACCCCTGTGTCTTACCATGCAAAAAACTCAACTCAAAGTGGATCAAGGACCTAGGAATTAATCCAGAGACCCTGTGCCTAATAAAAGAAAAAGTAGGCCCAAATCTTCATCATGTCGGATTATGTCCCGACTTCCTTAACAAGACTCCTAAAGTGCAATAAATAAAATCAAGAATTAATAAATAGAATGGACTCAAAATAAAAAGTTTCTTCTCAGCAAAAGAATCAATCAATGAGGTGAAGAGAGAGCCTACATTTTTGGAGCAAATTTTTGCCACCTGCAAGTCAGATAGAGCTCTAATCTCCAGGATATATAAAGAACTCAAAAAACTTAACATCAAAAAACCAAACAACCCAATCAATGAATGGGCTAAGGACCTGAACAGACACTTCTCAGAAGAAGATATACATTCAATCAACAAATATATGTTTAAAATGTTCAACAGCCCTAGTAATTAGAGAAATGCAAGTCAAAACTACTCTAAGATTTTGTCTCATGCCAGTCAAAATGGCAGCTATCAAAAATACAGACAACAATAAATGTTGGCGAGGATGTGGGGGGAAAGGCACACTCATACATTTCTGGTGGGACTGAAAATTGGTGCAATCAATCTGGAAAGCAGTATGGAGATTTCTTAGAAAACTTGGAAAGGAACCATCATTGGACCCAGCTATCCCACTACTCAATCTATACCCAAAAGACTTAAAATCAGCATATTACAGTGACACAGCCACATCAATGTTCATAGCAGCTCAATTCACAATAGTTAAACTGTGGAAGCAACCTAGTTGCCTTTCAATAGATGAATGGAATATTACTCGGGATTAAAAGAGAATAAAATTAGGTCTTTTGCAGGTAAATGGATGGATGGAGTTGGAGAATATCATGCTAAGCAAAGTAAGTCAATCCCCCAAAAACCAAAGGCCAAATGTCCTCTCTTATAAGTGGATGCTGATCCATAACCAGGGGGTGGGGAGCATGGGAAAATGGAGTAACTTTGATTGGACTAAGGGGAGGGAGTAGTGGGTAGTGGGTATGGGGCAGGAAAGATGGTAGAATGAGATGGACATCATTACCCTAGGAACCTTTATGACTGCACATGTGGTGCGATGCTACATCATATACAACCAGCAAAAAAAAAAAAAAAAGGTTGTTCTGCAGTTGTGTACAATGAATCAAAATGCACTCTGCTATTATATATACCTAAATAAAATTAATTCATTAATTTAACAAAACATTTCTCTTGAAATATCTAGACTAGAGTATGCTAGTCAGAATTTCCTCACTGTGATCAAAGTACCTGATAAGAATTACTTAGAGGAGGAAAAGTTTGTTTGGGGCTCATGATTTTAGTGGTTTCAGTCCATGGTTGGTCAAGTCCGTTGCTGTGGGCCTGAGGTGAAGCAGAATGTCATGGTGGAAGGGTGTGGTGGAGAAAAGCTGCTCAGCTCATGGCATCCAAGAAGCACAGAGAGAAGGGGGAAAGGGGCTGGGGAGAAGATAAACCCTTCCAGAGCATTTCCCCAGTGACCTACTTCTTCCAAATAGGTCCCATCTCCCAGTAGTCCATTCAGCCATCAATGGATTCATCTATTAGTCAGTCAGAGCCTTTGTGATCTAATCATTTCCCAAAATCCCCACCTCCGAGCATCTGAGACCTTGGGGGATATTCCAGATCCAAACCATAACATAGGATTTAGTGTAGCACTGAAAGTGGGTTAGAGAAGGAAGGAAGTTGTCACGGAATAACAAAATCAGTATGTTTCTGGGTGAAATTAGTTTAGTGGTATAGCATCCCTCACCTCATTTAACCCCAAGGTCAACCTTACCCTTCTCAGCACTTATAATAATACCTGCTTACCTGTTCTGGTTGCCACTGGTATACAACAAACCAGTCCAAAACTTAGTGGCATGAAATATTAATTTTATTATGTTCACAAACAAGGCAATATGGATATGGCTTGTATCTTCACTCTGTAGGCTCTGGGGCATCCTGTGCAAGGACTTACTGACTAAGGGTGACTTAGGAGATGAAGTCTAGAATAACTTAGAGGCATCTTTACTCATAGGCTTGGTAGTTGATTCTAGCTAGGCTGGGACTTCAGCTGTGATGGTTGCCAAGCAGAATATGTATCTGTGGCTTCCTCGCACAGCCTGGGATTCCTCACAAGGTCACCTTGGAGAAATCAGACTTAATGACAGCTCAAGGGTTCCACACTGAATATCTCAAGAGGCACAGGTGAAGCTGCTTGATCTTTTCTGACCTTGAAAATCTTGCCTTGCTACATTCCATTGTATTCTACAGGTGATTCAAGGAGAAGGGACACAGCTACATCTCTAGGTGGGAGAAGCATCAAAAAGTTTAATGGCTTGATTAAAAAATTTTTAACTGTTTTTTCACAGGTATCTCTGAAATAGTTTAATAGTGGGGAGAATATTTAGATACTCAATTTTCAGTAGAATAACGATATACTGTGCTTACCTCTATTTAGTAATCCAACGTTTCAAGTTAGAAATGAAGATAGGCACTTAACAAAAATATAGGTGTGAAGAATATAACTGCTTAGCATTATATACTTTGAAGAGTTTTTCTATCAAAGTAAGAAAGAAAGAAAGAAGAAGAAAAAAGAAAATGGTTTTAATATATCACCAAAAGAATATTTTAATAAAAAGGAATCAATACAAAAAGTAAATGTCCTAGTTAGAGGACAAATTCCTTGGGATCCCCATCTATTGGGTTAACCTATTGTAGTTTCTTATGGTACAATGAGAACTCTGTACTTGGTTGTCATAGCATGAATCTCAGTCTATAATAAATATTTTCACAAAGTTTTCTATAAGCTTTTTTATTTGGATAATTTAAAACATGCAAAATTGGTCCCGCGCGTGGTTCGCTGGTACTTGTAGTTGGGGGCCCATGGAGAGGGCATGGGTCAGTTTGCGGATTACTGCGTTGCCAGGAATCTGCATTTCCCTGAGAGGAAGATATGACAAAGTTCCAGGAGACATGAATGAAAGTTCTGTGGAAAACCAAGAGAAAGAACTTCAGGATCTGTTATGGCATCTACTGGCCAATTTTGAAAGAGATGACAATATAATACCTGGAATCTGGATTACATTATAAATCCTTAAAGAGAAGTACATGGGGATCCTGAGATATTTCTCTGTGTCAAAAGTGGAGAGAAGCATCTTGTCATAGTTACAGAAACAGGAATAGTGTGGTTACTCTTCAAAGTGATGATTTCAGAAACATTGCAAGTGAAATATATTTGTCTTTGAAATTCCAAGCCAAATGGCCACACAAGACTCCCCTGTGAAATTCTGTAAGAAAGAACTTCAGGATCCTCAGGAGAGCAGAGATCTCTTTGTAACTGAAGAAAACACTGAGAGAAAAGTAATAAGAGGGGAAAATCTTTCGATGAACCGTTGTTCAGAAAACCTTCAAGTTAAACTTGTGTCTGATGTAACAGAACTGGAGTCACCATTGTTTGGTCATGAGGCAAATTGCCAGAGTAGACAGTTGGAGGGTTCTTTGGGTCCCTTTGACGGTAACTGTAAAGATATTTATAGATGGAGATCACAGTTGGTTAGCTGTAGTCATCAGAGAGCTCACACAGAGGAACAACCCTGTAACCATAATGACTGTGGGAAAATACCAATTACCAGCCCAGATGTTCACCCCTCTGAAAAAATCCATACTGCAGACAAACAGTGCAAATGTGGTGGGTGTGGCAAGGACTTCAGTCAGAACTCAGAAATACCACTTTATCAGAGAGACCACACAGAAGGAAAACCCTACAAATGTGAGCAGTGTGGGAAGGGCTTCACCAGGAGCTCTAGTCTGCTGATCCATCAAGCAGTCCACACGGATGAGAAACCTTATAAGTGTGACAAGTGTGGGAAGGGCTTCACCAGGAGCTCTAGTCTGCTTATCCATCAAGCAGTCCATACGGGTGAGAAACCTTATAAATGTGACAAGTGTGGGAAGGGCTTCAGTCAGAGCTCCAAACTGCACATCCACCAGCGAGTCCATACTGGGGAGAAACCCTATGAGTGTGGGGAATGTGGGATGAGCTTCAGTCAGCGCTCAAACCTGCACATCCACCAGCGAGTCCACACAGGAGAGAGGCCCTACAAGTGTGGAGAGTGTGGGAAGGGCTTTAGCCAGAGCTCAAACCTTCACATTCACCGGTGCATCCACACAGGAGAGAAGCCTTACCAGTGCTATGAGTGTACAATAACACTGTCCTGAAGAGGGTCCCCAGTGAAATAGTGCATTTGTTCTCATGGCAGTAACCACCCGTCAAGCATTTTTCATTGGTTTCATTCCCTTTTTTCCTCCTTTCAGACACCCTCACCGTGCTTCATGGAGTCACCTCCCAGGGAACCACGCTCACCCAAATCTTTACTCTGGCCCCCCCCTTGGGGGACACAAACTAAATGAAGCATTAAATGATTAAGGCATGTGCAATAGTTAGGGGCTCCTTCTGTTAAGGTGCAATCCAGCGGGTGTGTTATCTTCAAAGGATGGGCAGAAAGTGAGAGAGGCAATAGAAATCCTAAAATCAGAAATAAATTCAAAATTGCAGTGATTGGCAGTGATTCAAAGTAGAAGCAAACTTCCCCATCTGCTTCAGCCTCTCCCAGACAGGGGACCAAAATAAGGTACAGGTCAGGGATCTATAGGCATAACCACAATCCAGATCATCAGGTATGATTCTGTTATGATCACTAGAGTCTCTTGTAAAAGACAGAAGCAGTATAATGCATTTAAGACACATTTTCTTTAAAAATGGTTAAATTAAAAAAATGTTGCATTTTCCAAGAATGATAAGATGCTATTATTTTGGAAAATTCACTAGTGAGATCAGCTCATTCCTGGATAATGGCAGATAAATGGGCCTTGATTGTTCCAACACCTGCACCACTGTTTGTCTTGTCTCTGACAAGGTGTGGCTGGGCATTGTGTATGAAGTAGGCTCCTCATTATCTGGGCTATTGTTCCAGGAACCAAAGCTATCATCAATGCATATGGTGTATTCCACATAACTCAGCCACAGTATGAGGAGAAGTGAGAAAATAGGTGATAGAGTGAATAACATGTTCTTGGGACTGCATTTCCCAGTTGATTCTTTTTATTTTAATTTTTTATTACCAAGGTAGTATATGATCATCCTAAAAACATGAACAAGAAGAAATGTATAAAGTGAAAGCCTCTCTCTTCTTCTCCAGCCCCACTGCTGGGGTGAACACCATGGGTGTTGTGTAAAACACTCAAGCACATGCATGTGTTTGCAAAGTGGCACTCCTACCTGTTATTATGTCTTTTCCACTCCCATGTATTCTAGCCATCTCTATCACCAATATTTTGTTCTTGAATGATGCAGAATTTCACAGCATGGATGTCCTATATTTTACTCATTCCCCTTGTGAACATTTAATCTGTACAAATAATTAGTCTGTGAACATCTGTGTACCTTGTTCACTTATGAGACAATTTCTGAAAAAGAATGACTAGATTTGGAATTACCAAGTTTAAGGGCAAACACTTTTTTTTAACCTTTTAAAACCTACAAAGTACCCTCTAAATCAGGCCCCCAAATGTATTTCATTGTTGCTTTAATTTGCATTTCTTTTAAAATTACTTGTAGTTGAGCTTTATTTTCCCTATGTTTATCGACTAATTCTATATTTTCTATGAATTGTGTGGAAATAGATTACCCAGATGATAATAAGAAACAGATAATTATTCAGAACTTGTGATAGCAAGGGAGTTGGTCACCATCACTTGCATTTGGTAGAAACCCAAAGGTATGTAGGGGAGTTGGAAAGCTTTCTAATGAAAGAAAAGGATCCTTCAGTTAGGAATGTCCTGACAGGAGGCCATTGGCATGAAGAAGCTAGAAGTAAACTCACCAGAGCAAGCCATCCTATGTGAGTGGTTAGAGAAGACATATTTGGCTTTTTTTAAATGGTCCTGCATAGAACCCTGGGGGGAAAAATAAGCAAAGCTGTTAGTTATTGATTAAGTCCTGGCTGTTTGGGCCATTGCTACAAACGTGGTGGTTTGGCTTTCTGAGCTTGTAGTCACAGATTGTGGATTAGTGTTCTTTTGTTATATACAGTCCAGCCATTTGTCCATTAGCATAGATACTCCCCAATTTACAGTGGTTTAATTTATGGGTTTTTCCACTTTACAATGGTGTGAAAGCAATCGGCACTCAGTAAAAACTGTACTTGGAATTTTGAATTTGGATCCTTTTCAGACTAGCCATATTCAGTGCAATCCTCTCTCAAGATCCTGGGCAGTGGAGCGCTATCACTTTCAGCAATGAGGACAAATATTGACATTGTACAGCATTCTCTGTTGCTAAGTGAGGATTCTCAATAGGTTAGGTGTGTTCAATGCATTTTTGACTTGTGATGAATGTATTGGCACATTTCCCTCATTGTAAAATTGGAAAGCAAGGATATATTCACTCTCAACTGCTTCTTGATTTCTGTTAGACTCTTGATCTTTTCCCTCCCTAGTTTCTAAACCTGAAACAGATGCACCAATGTTGGGGTTTCCATTTTTGATGTTTTGTTACATAATTAAATGGACTCACTCACATGTGCACATCTTTCCTACAATGCAGTTGTATTGCACACTTTAGTAAAGAGGATTTTAACCTCCTAAAACAATGCTTAAAGCAAAATAGTTTTGCTCTTGTATGAGACATTGACAATTGAGGGTTATGTGGTAGGATTTGGGGGCGGAGTTGATGAGGCTTTACCGAGTGGAGAAGAATCATATCTTGTGGATGCCACACATCATGAATTCTCCAGAAGGAAGATCCACGTGGCTGTTCTTTGTACCAGTCATGTGGTACTCTGCACCAAACTTACATTTAGAGGTCAGCAAACCCTCATCATGCTTAAGACAAGAATTTAGAATATTAAAAACTCATAAATTTTTAATCTTGGAAGAGATCACATACAATAAAAAAAAAACAGTCACCATAAAGTCCATGTGAAGCCAGAATTTAAAAACAGATAATGAGCATAGATAGATAAATCGGGTCAGATGGAAGAAAACAGATCAAACTGGTTTGGGTCCAAAGGTTGGAAACTACTCGTGGGAGACTGAAATGTGGATGTTCCCAAAGCCTGGCCTATGCTGCCCATCCTAAATAATTGTTAAAGAAGCAACTCCTGAGCAGACAGGGAACTGCTAATTAATTCACCTTGGGTCCCCTTCCTCCCTGAACTCTCTGTAGGTTGTGCCCAAGAGGGTACCTGGATTGGCTTACTCCTTTGCTCTGTCCTGCTTGTCCTACTCCTTAATAGTCTCCCTTGAGAGTACCTCCTTAATAAATCTCTGACATATCAGTCACTGTTTCAGGTTCTGTTTCTAAGGAAACCAATTTAAAATAGTATCTAAATTCCTAACACTATCACAAATTTGTTATGGGACTTGGGCAAGTCCTACCTCCTCCAGACCAGTATCCACAACTAGAAAAATAAAATTATGGACACAATTATTTCTAAGGTCTTTTAAAGAGTCAGAACTCCATGATTTCATTTGAATTGTGGTTACATATTGTCTCAGTCCATTTTGTGTCATTGTAACAAAATACCCCAGGCTGGGTAATTTGTAAAGAAAAAAAGGTTTATTTAGCTCACAGCTTTGAAGATGCAATGGCATAGCCCTGGTGAAGGTCTTATGGAGGATGACATCACAATGTCAGGAAGGCATGAGAGTGGTGAGTGGTTCATGTATGAAATAGATTCAGGGGGATGCCAGGCTCTTTTACAAAATGGATTATTGCAGAAACTTATCACGTTTCACAAGACCTGTGTCAAAACTTTCCAAGGGTGGAACCTGCATGACCTTCCATTAGACCTCAACCTCTCAAATGTTCTACCCACTCAATACTGCTATCCTAGAGACCCAGTTTCCAGCACATGAAACTTTGAGGGGCAGACACAAACCATATCTAAATCACAGCACATGTTATACTTCCTTTAAAGAGGAGCTTCTGAACCTGGAATTCTTGCATGGCTTTTCATGATCAGTGAAGCCTCAGGAATTTTATGTAAAATTGTGAATATAATTTTTGAGGAGAATGCCCATAGCTTTTATTAGATTTTGGAGGAGTTTATAACTCTCCACTAAAGTTAGCAACCACTCTTTATAGCTTGTTTATAGATTTCAGACTGTTTATGAGAATATTGTCACAAATCCTAACATGAATCTTTTGAAATTAATAATGATTTGATTAAAACCACTTCATATTTCTTTTCAAATAACAGAAAGAAGTAGGTCCTGATGGTAGTTTCCCAACAGAGCTACACACAATCCTTCTTGCTTAGTCTGAGACTTTTTTCTTATAAACTTGGTCTTTTTCTTTTTTTTTTTTCCTTTTATTTTTATTTTGGTACTGGGAATTGAACGCAGGGGCACTTAACCACTGTGCTACATCCCACCCTTTTTTATATTTCGTTTGGAGACAGGGTCTCTTTAAGTTGCTTGGAACCTCACTAAGTTGCTGAGACTGGCTTTGAACTTGCAATCCTATCTCAGCCTCCTGAGCCACTGGGATTAGAGGCATGTGCCACTGCATCTGGTTGTAGGTTCACTCTTTCAAACTTTTCTGTGAGGGTTGAATATAAACTGCATTTTTCATTTTGTTTTCTTTCTTTTTTTTAGACAGATATTGGGTAAACCAGTCAGGCTTAACTAAAGAAGAAAATGTATTTGGACTCTGATTAATGAAGACTATGAAATCCACTTACTTGAATTTCTTTCTGTTCTCTTTTTTGTATACAGATTAACAGACAGGCAGACAAGTAGATACACAGACGTACACAACCATAAGTACCAGAAACACATCCCAGAAGCTTTCATCAAATACAGAATTTGAAATCTGGTTTTGACAAAAATAGCCCCAGCTGGTTATATTTAAGTCCCACTTGTTATGCACACAGTAGGTCAATAAATTATGAGGCAAGCAGCTGCTTCAACTTTTAGAACAATTAGGTCCCACGAGTAAAGCACATGGCAGGGAGGAGGCAGGATGCACAGAAGGCTCTCCTTCAGAAATGAAACATTTCCTCATATGCATCTGGGTCAGCCATGGGTAGTTCATCTCATAAAGGATATTTTAATGAACCTGGATAACAAGAATTTATATAAATATACATTCACAAACTCACATGATACATATGGAAGAAATAAAGAACAAGTAAGTAATGGTGAATTAAGTGCATTAAAGGGTTCAGCCAGCCTTTTAATCAACCACAAGAGGGAAGTTTGGGTACTCATGATGTCACCTAGATGCCAAAGGGTGTTTATATCTTTAAACAAAGCTTTCAAGGGTAGGACCTAAAGGACAAAGAGTCTCAGTGGAGGCATTCCAATCTAAACAGTGATATAGGATGGCTGGACATGTGCAATCATGATTTTACTTGTTCACTTTTTAGCTCATTCATTCATTATTCAAAATGTGTTCAGTGAATGTCAGGCCTTACATGTGGTGCTGGCCTAGCATGCCAGTGATCCCAGTCTTAGGGTACTTATGGTTTGGAAGAGAAGACAAAAAATAAACTAATAAACACATGACTACCTGATTACTGACTGTGATACATATTAACTCTCTGAGGGCCAGAAAAATGGAATGGAAAGGTGGTCAGGGAAGACATTTTTGATGGCTATTTTATGTCAGCTTGACTGGGCTAAGGGATGCCCACATAGCTGCTCAGCCATTATTTCTGCATATGCCTGGGAGAGTGTTTCTAAAATATAGAAGCATTTGAATTGATAGGCAGAATAAAGTAGAAAGCCCTCCCCAATATGAGTGAGCATTATCCAATCTTTGAGGGACAGGATAGAACAAAAAGATGCACAAAGGGTAAATTCTTTCTTTCTCTCTCTCTCTCTCTCTCTCTCTCTCTGCCCCCCCCCTTAGATCTGAACCATCCATCTGCTCTCTATCTTGGACACCCCAGGCTTTCAGATTCAGACTAGGATGTATATCAGCAGTAGTCACTAGCCCTGATTCTCAGGTCTTCCACCTTGTACTGAATTACACCACTGTCTTTCCTAATTCTCTAGTTTGTAGACAACAGATCATGGGACTTATCAGCCTCAATAACTATGTGAGCCAATGCCTATGATAAATTTCTTATTACATATGTATATCTCTAGATATTCTGCTAGTTCTATTTCTCTTGTGAACCCTGACTGACTCATCTTTCAATGAGATATTCTAGTACCAAAACAATTGCTGCTTGTATATCTGAAATTCAAACTTAACTAGACATCTGTATTTTATCCAACAATGCTGCATCAATTTGGGTTGGCCATGTGAATTGCTTTGGTAGGTGGGACAGCAACAAAGGTTCAGAATGTACTTGCACATGAGGGCTTACATTTTTTGTTGCTCTGGAACCCTCTGAATATTACACGTGGAGAAGCTAAGACCAGCCTGTTGGAGGATGAGAGACATGTGATCCAGTGGGTCCCATTGTCCCAATAACCAGCTTGTCCACTCTAGATAGGTGAGAGAAGCCATGCTGCATCTTCCAGCCACCAGCTGACCCAAAAGCTGACTACAGGTGCCAAAAAAGCTGCCAGTACTCAATGGTTTGGTTCATACTTCTGTCTCAGTTCATTTTTGTTCTAATAAAAAATATGCCATAGACTAGGGGGCTTATCAACAATAGAAATTTCTCACAGTTCTGGAGGGTGGGAAGTCAAAGATGAAGGCACTGACAGATTCACTGTCTGGAGGGTGAGAGCTTTCTAGTTCATAAATGGTGACTTCTTACCATGTCCTTTCTTGATGGGGGGGACAATGCAGTTCTCTAGGATCTCTTCTATGAGGGTATAATCCAATTCATAAAGGCACTGACTCAATAACCTAATCCCGTCCCCAAATCTTCATCTCCTAACCATTATACTGGTGATTAGGCTTTAATATAAGAATTTGAGAGGGGAACATAAAATTTCAGAACATAGTGACTTCTTTTTATTTTTTATTTTTGGATTTCTACTCCTCCCTTTGAAGAACACATTGATTCCAGTCTTACATATTGATGGATTAAAATGTTCAGATTCCAATGAAGGTTCTGGACATGCAGAATGCAAGGAAATAATGCAGCTGAGTTTACAATTTCTGAAAGGTATGGAGCCAGGATGGCAATTTGATACATATATTTCTTCTCCCTCTCATCAAAGAGCGTAGTTTTGGAAACAGGATAGGAGGGTCTCAGTTCTAGCTCATCTCACATGCAGGCAATGGTCCTGTAAGTTTGAATGTTTTAGGAAATTGATCCTATTCACAAATTACAAATGGAATAGTTTTAAGGTTGGTAAACCAATTAATCAAGCATGAGAAATGGTTTCTAACTAAGTAAAAAGAGAAGAGTTTACAGGGATATTTAAATAGCTCAGGAATGATAAATTCTCAGCTGCATTCCTCTGAGGTGTCACGAGTGTATCAGACATCAGCACCCAAGGAGGCCAAACCCAGGAGGGGTGGGAGAGAGCAGAGCATCAACAATAACAAAGCCCTGGGACCCATTCCAACAAGGCAGGCAGATCAGATAATACATAAAGGAGGATAGGAAAGCAAAAGACCCCCTTCTATTGTCCACATGCACAGTCTGCATTATTCAAAGAAAGATTTTTAAATATGTATCAGCATTCCAGTAAACAGGGCAAGCTTGCTAATAACAGTGCAATTCAGCAATCGCTACTCCAAATAAATACATTATGAATGTCATTACTCTAATCAGATTAACTGCTGTTCTTCATATTATGCTTTGAATAATCATTAAAGTTCTTCTTCATACTTGTGAACTTGGCAAGTATTCTTCCTAGAGATTCATGGAAGAAATGTTGGCTTGTTAGTATTTTTCCTCTTTAAAGAAGTTTCTTCAACATTTTTAATAAATGCATTTATTTTTCTCCCACAGAGGTGACTTACTATGGTAAGACTTACTGTGTTTGGTTTCATGATTTCTAATACCAGACCTAATTTTTGTATAGGATTTTACTATTCATTACAGCAGGTCATGTTTCTTTATAAGAACAATTACTATGATAGTTTAAATGTCATTATTTTCAAAACTATCCTTACAGATTAGCTGCCACATCACCCTCTGAATACTTGCACTTGAATATCTGAACCATAGTTCATAATTGTATTATTCACTGAGCTGATTCTTCTCATTAATAATGCCTATAAATGCTTTTTCAATAGCCAGAAATCCACTCCTGTGAACAAAACTGTCTCCACCCATTTTTGGCAGTGGGCAACAGCTGGGATCTTTTGTAAATAAATTGAGACCTAGTGATGAATTTATTTCCTATTGTGGTTACATTCATGAATTGAAAGCCATTGAAATTCAGAGCTGTGCTATCTGATGTTCAACATTTTTTAATTCATGAGATTCAAGAGGGAGAAATATTGTAGTTATTTATTAAAATAATTTTCCTATCAAAAATAAATTGCTCTTTTCTGGCACAGAATGCTTAGAAGAATTAATATCTAATAATTAATAAGTAGACTTGTTGAACTAAGTTTTAACACCTCTCTAATAACCACCTACTCTCTTCCAAAATAAAAGTGGACACTTGCACACACATTAATAATCCTGCTGAGAAGGGGATCTTAGGTTCTAAATTGACAATTTATTTTCTGTGCTTTATTTCTTTTTTGCAATCACTTTACCTTTTCCATCATGTTTTTCTATTTTGAAAACATCAGAAGTCGAGAGCCGCCCCCCACCCCCGCGCCTGCCAGGTAGGCGGAACTGTGACCACCAACAGAAAAGGCCCAGTGGCCCGAGGCGGGACAGAGCTTCCAATCACTCCTGCAAGGTAGGTGGGCCTGCGACCCACGGGCAGAAGAGGAGCAGCGGCCTGCTGAGAGGCAGAGCCGCCCCCTCCCCCTGCGCCGGCAAGGTAGAGGGAACTGTGACCACCCACAGAGCAGGCCCAGCGGCCTGCTGAGGGGCAGAGCCGCCCCCCACCCCCCGCACCTGCCAGGTAGGCGGAACTGTGACCACCGACAGAAAAGGCCCAGTGGCCCGAGGCGGGACAGAGCTTCCAATCACTCCTGCAAGGTAGGCGGGCCTGCAACCCACCGGCAGAAGAGGAGCAGCGGCCTGCTGAGAGGCAGAGCCGCCCCCTCCCCCCGCGCCTGCAAGGTAGATGGAACTGTGACCACCATCAGAACAGGCCACACTTGCAACCAACAGACAGAACAGGCCCAGTGGCCTGAGGAAGGGTAGAGCCGCCCCGCCCCCCGCGCCTGCAAGGTAGGCGGACCTGCGACCCACTGGCAGAACAGCC
>NW_026000026.1:45004979-45008285 GCF_001458135.2 Marmota marmota marmota | reverse complement strand
TTATACAAAAGTACATACAAGAGGAAGTGAGGGGAAAGGGAAAAATAATACAAGGGGGACAAATGAATGCCAGTAGAGGGGGCAGAGAGAGAAGAGGGGAGGGGAGGGGAGGGGAGGGGGGATAGTAGAGGATAGGAAAGGCAGCAGAACACAACAGACACTAGTATGGCAATATGTAAATCAATGGATGTGTAACTGATGTAATTCTGCAATCTGTATATGGGGTAAAAATGGGAGCTCATAACCCACTTGAATCAAAGTGTGAAATATGATATATCAAGAACTATGTAATATTTTGAACATCCAACAATAAAAAATTAAAAAAAAAAAAAAGAAAACATCAGAAGTCATTTAGACCCACTCATATATAAGGAAAACAGAGGGAAATAGTCAAAAAAACAGCCAACAGCAAATGTTCAAAATAGAAACAGATCTCATGGTTCTGCCCAATTTTCTGTCTGCAAAATTCACCTCTCTATCCCTATGCACTTTCTTTTCTTCAGCTTGAACAACAGTATTTCTTTGTAACTGACTTTCTTAGTTACTTGTGTCTCTCTTGGTCACAACTGTTCCCCGTAGGAATCCCTGCCATCTCATAATGTCTTCAAATACAGCAAGAAAATTTTCTGTTTTCAAGAGAAATTAATGTGGATTGAGAGCCTAGGCCATCACCAAATTTACAAAGTAAAGTGAGGGAGAGAAATTGGGTCCCTCAAGTGAATTTCTGACTGTAGATACGGGTAAAGTTCTTTCATGTGCAGAGGAATAGTTCCCTCTGTTAGTCAACTTTTCATTGCTGTGACCAAAATACTTGACAAAAACAACCTAAAGAAAAGTTTACTTTGGCTGATAGTTTCAGAAGTTTAGTTCATGATGGGCCAACTCCATTGATCAGGGCCAACTCCATTGATCAGGGCCAAGGTAAGGCAGAACATCATGATCGAATGGTGTGGCAGAGAAGTACTGCTCTGCTTGTGGTGCCAGGAAGCTGAGAAAGAAAGGGAGCAGGGCTTCAGGAAAGATGATCCATTCCAAGGCACCCCCACCCCATGACCCACCTCCTCCAGCCATACCCCACCTGCCTGCCATTACCACCCAGTTAGTTCATTCAAACCAGGTGAACTGATTAGGTTATAGCTCTCAGAATCCAAACATTTTGCCTCCGAATATTCCTTCATTAACACAGGAGCTTTTGGGGGACCCCCTCACCTCTAAACTATAGCACATACTTCTTGACTTGTAGTGCCTTAAAAAAAATCCTGCCTACTCTGGCTCTTTTGGAATATTTAAAATCAATCTTTGGATTGACCAAGTATTCTTCTAGATTTTCTAGCATAAAGAAGTATTTGTGGTAAGGAAACCTAAGCTCATTTATTCCACTTTTATTTATTTTTTTAAGTTTAGCTCACATGGAAATGATGCTCAATTCAGCAGAATGAGAACTCAACCAGGAATGTGGGCATCCTTAAGTGCTCTCTTACCTGCATCACAATCTTTTGCTCTTCTTCTCTTTTCTTCTTGAAGTCTGTAAATCATGTGTACTGTTGTCAAAACCTAATTAACCCAACAGGCCCATCCTTGGGATTTCCCATGTGCCTGGATGTGTGACCCACAAGGCTGAAGCTCTCTGCTGCCATATCCACAAACCCCAAATGGAACTGACATGATAAAGAGGGTCTTGCTAGTGCTCTTGGCAGCTCCAGTGCTGCTGCTTCAACAACTTCCCAAAGGGTGGGTGACTGTTCTCACTTCTTTTCATGACAAACCCATAGAATTTGCTGCTTCTTAAGAGGAAGCAACAGACAGCACTCCCAGATTCCCTGGGCTTACTCTTGGAATTTTTCTTTCCTTTTCACAGGAATTGCCTAGTCAAGTGGATTCTCATAGCTGCCAATAAACATCATTTCAGAAAAACTGGTCTCAGACAATATCTTCTGTTGCCTTATTTTTCAAGCTATATATTTCCTGACCTTAAGTAGAATATTCCCATTTTTCCCAAAGCTTCAAGTTTTCTTGAAAAAAAGTGGGTAGCTGACTTATTTCTGCAAGATGTAAAGCAAAGTTCTGTACATCTAATCCTTATTCCATGACCCAAGACCTAAAGATGAAACAATGAACCAAAATCATAACTCTAACAAAGAAAGATGCTTAATTGAATCTTTATTATCTCCAGTTAACTTGGCTTAAAGTCATATTTTTGCATGTAGGCTAAAATAGCATATATGTGTCCATAAAGGGCAAAGGATTCTTTTATCGAATTATTCTTATATTCAGTGGGAAATTACTGATCATCAGTTATAGAAGGCTCTGAGCCACAAGTTAGGGCTAAAGCGGGGGGGGGGGGGGGTCCATAGTCCCTGACTATCTAAAGCTCTCAAACTAGCAGGAAAGTACACATAAATCTCAAGAATCCTGCTGAATAAACTATTCACCCATTAAAGCAACTAATGCCAAAAATATATTGATGGTCAAAGGACAATTTCTCTGAACTCAATGGAAGCTACCCAAACACTGACTTTACCAAAGCACATTTATTGCAGTAAAAAACAACAGGTAGAGTTGGAAAGGAATTCCTTTTCTTGCAGTGTGTTGCTTATGGGGAAATTCAAATGAAAAGTTGAAAAAAAGGAAAACCATAAATCAGCTAAAAGAACCAGATGTATTAAAAAAAAATAAGAAAACAGATACAAACCTAGAATTTATTTGCTACTAAATTACAGGGAGATCATGATGTTAATCAGAAGTAAGAACAAATATCATTGTGTGTTTTTTGACCCCAGAGCTCAGCACATATATTTTGCTGAACGCCCACTGTTAGAGTCTGTAAACAAGTCAAAATAACACCTGGCATTTTGCCAGGGGAATGTTAGAGTTCGTAAACAAGTCTGGGTGGTGCCTGGCAAAATGCCAGAGGGAGTGGTTTGAGAAGTAACAAAAGCGAGCCATTAAGTGTGGAGATTCCTTATTGGTTGACTGATGTATCTAGTTTATGCTAATTAGATAAGCTGTGTGGAATGTATAAATACTGCTCCTGTCCTACAATAAACGGCTCCTACTCCTGCTGTATCAACGTACACAAGTTATTCGTCACCCCCCGATTATTCTGCTGCAGCCGGACTGCGGCAGATGGTGGCCCGTACGGGGAGCCCCGGGACACTCGGGGGTAAGTGACGAAAAAAAGCTGCCCGTCCATAGATAGGACAGGAGCAAATCTGCTCGTCCCTAGACAGATAGGGCAAGAGGAAAAATGACCATTTCGAGAAAATGGAGAAGATTGATACAGTATGTTTGTGTCTTGTTTTGTCT
>NW_026000026.1:44921955-45002905 GCF_001458135.2 Marmota marmota marmota | reverse complement strand
TGTACTAAATTGTTCAGAAGGTTGTTTTCTTAGTAGAATGCTACAGGATTTTCTTTAGCCATCCGGAGTTCCTGCCTTCGTCCCAGTGCCGGTAAAGACCAAGGTGGAAGAATTTCCAGTGTTGCTGAAAACCGGACAAGACTTTGGCTGAGAAACAGACGAGACTTCGGATCAAGCTAGCTGCCTGCAGAACTTACCTGGACTGTGATTTAAGCTAGCTGCCTGCAGAACTTACCTGGATTGTGATTTACCTGGACTGTGAGTTAATCTATTGAGACATTGCTTTACCTGGACTGAGACAACAAACTGTAATGTACAACAAATTGTTACTCGGTATCTTTGCTAACAGTGTCATTGCTGGTATAATTTTTCCAAGGGTTTCTTGCATGGAGCCATCAAGTGGCTTGGTATTGTGGCATTTTGTATCCTCCCTTTCTGTTTGTAGCAGGTTATTTTTGGTGTTTCTGTAAAAACCACTATGGTCGTTATTTAAATTAAACAAAAGGGGGAAATGTTAGAGTCTGTAAACAAGTCAAAATAACACCTGGCATTTTGCCAGGGGAATGTTAGAGTTCGTAAACAAGTCTGGGTGGTGCCTGGCAAAATGCCAGAGGGAGTGGTTTGAGAAGTAACAAAAGCGAGCCATTAAGTGTGGAGATTCCTTATTGGTTGACTGATGTATCTAGTTTATGCTAATTAGATAAGCTGTGTGGAATGTATAAATACTGCTCCTGTCCTACAATAAACGGCTCCTACTCCTGCTGTATCAACGTACACAAGTTATTCGTCACCCCCCGATTATTCTGCTGCAGCTGGACTGCGGCAGCCCACCTTGAGTATGGCTCTGAATGTGCCAGCATCTTGCACAAAGTGCCCCTAAAATAGGCCTGTAATAATGGCATCACGTTCCCTGTGTAAAGAACCTTGCAATTGAAAGAGATCCTGATGTGATTCTTCTTGCAACATAAAGAAACCTTTTTGAAGCAAGTACTTAATCCTACATCAGTGAGAGAAAGCTCTCTGACAAAACAAACAATCCTCAAATTTCATCATCTTAATACAGAGTTTATTTCCCACTCACACAATGGTTCATGAGGTGGTTCTGAGACATGTCTTCTTTCAGTTTTGGTTTCCACTATCCCCTAGAACTTTAAGTTCTCTTTTAAATCCTGTTTCAAGCTGGCAGGTTGGAGGAGGGAGAGACTGGAGAATCCAGCTGGTGTTTGCTTTGGGGGCAGCCCTGGAAGGGCAGACATTTCTTTAAAAAAGAAAATTAAAATTTTTGGTTGCAGATAGGCACAACAATTTATTTTATTTATTTATTTCTATGTGGTGCTGAGGACTGAACCCAATGCCTCACACTTACTAGGCAAGTGATCTACCACTGAGCCACAACCCCAAGGGGCAGACATTTCTTCGGCCATATTTCATTGGCTAAAATTTATGATCAACTGAATTTCAAGGAAAGCTAGGATGGGTGGTCCAGTTATTTGCTAAAGGAAAGAGAGACTGAGTCACTAGTCTGTGCCCAAAGTCCTGAACATCTCTGGTATTGTTTTCATAAGAGAAAAAAATGCATACTCTAATCATAACAGGAAAATTAGTTTATTAAGTATCCCATTGGAAACTGTCTTGCTCTTTAAGAGTCTTCCTTGATTTAATCTTCAAAACAATAAACCAAACAAAAAACCAGAAAGATTGGAAAATAACTCTAACCAAATTACTTTCATATCTTCTTGTCTAACTCTGACCAAATTACTTTCATATCTTCTTGTCTAACTCTGACCAAATTACTTTCATATCTTCTTGTCACTTCATTACTTATTTATGAGAACATGGCCCAAGTCCATTACCAAACACTGCTACTACAGAACTTTGATTTGTAAAACACAAGCTTCTTTAGAAAAAAAAAATTCAGTGGATCAAATGATAAACAAATAGCTGGTCTAAGTAGGGTTAAAGGATTTACTGGAACCATCTCCAAGATAGTATTTTTATTATTTTTTTATTACAGCATTATAGTTATATATAGTAGTTGGTTTTATTTTGACAAAGTCATACATGCATGCAATTTGATTTCCTCTTTTCAGTTCATGGTACCCCCCCCTCTTTTCCTTCCTCCCCCTATTCTCCTTCTCTATTGATCTTCCTTTTACTCATTTATTTGTTTATTTTTATTGGTGCTTTATACATATACATAAAGATGGCATAACAAGAGAGCCTACAGAATGGGAGAAAATCTTTGCCAGCCACTTCTCTGACAGGAGATTAATATCCAGAATATATAAAGAACTCAAAATGCATACACATGGATGTATAACCAATGTGATCCTGCAATTTTTACACGTGGAAAAATGAGAATTCGTACCCTATTTGAATCAAATGTATGATATGTCAAGATCATTGTATTGTCTTGAGCAGCTAATAAAAAAAAGAACTCAAAAAGCTTAATGCCAACCAAACAAAAGACCCCAGATAACCCAATTAATAAATGGGCAAAAGAACTAAACAGACATTTCAAGTGGAGGAAAATTTACAAACAAAACAGAAAAATAAGTACTTTTCTAGTACTACAATCATGTGTCACTTAACAATGGAGATGCATCCTGAGAAATGAGTTATTAGGTGATTTTGTCATTATGCAAACATCATAGGATGTATTTACACAAACTAAGATGGCTGTGATGTCACTAGGCAACACAGTCTCATGGGACTACCATCATATATGTGGTTCATCATTGATGAACAATTGTTATGCAAGCATATGACTGTACTTGTATTAGTTTTCAATTGCTGCATAAAAAAATTACCACACATATAGCAGCTTAAAACCACATAAACGTATTATTTCAAAGTTTTCTTAAGTCAAGACTCTGGATATGGATCCACTTAGTATCTCACCAGTCAGATTTCAAGATGCCCACTTGGACTATAGTCTCATCTGACATTCAGGTTTCTCTTCCAAGTTATTGGAAGAAGTCAATTCCTTGCTGACTATAAGCCAGGGGTCCCTCTCAGCTCATATGGACTACCCTCAGGTCCCAGCATGGGGCTCTCTGACAACATGGCATCTTATATCTTCAGAGCCAGTGGCTATGGTGGAGGCGTATGTAGCCCAACCTAATCAGGATAATGATAGCTCATCATTTCCCTTGGTCCTTCCCACATCAAGAGAGGATTATATAGGGCACATGCACTAGTGAACAGGAGCCTCGGGGGCCATCATAGAAGTTGGCAGTACACACTACTGTTTCTTTTCAACAAATAGGATGAACATATGCTGTTTATACATAAAGTATGTCTGCATGAATATAGGAGGAGCCAAAACAAGTTTTGTCTCTAGAGAGCAGAACCAGACAGAAGATTAGGAAGAAACTGAATGTTTCTATGTCTTTGGCCCTGTTTCGATGAGTTTAGCATATTTGTGTATTACCTATTCAAATGATTCCATTAACAAAAATAAGAATAGAGGAGACAAAAATGCACAATAGTCTTTCCTGGAGGTATTACTGCAGGCTCAATGGATGGCCCTGACCCTGGCCTTTCCAGATGGATGTCTGTCTGAGCCTGGTAAGCACCTTCCCTGGGCAGGCCAGGAAGGAAGTTTCACAGATAGTATTACTGACCCAGTTCTTTTTTGCCTGCCTTACAGTATGCCAATCACTGACACAACAAGTTTTGAAAAAAAAAAAGGGTTTATTCTTGAGGCACCATTTGTGTGGAGATGAGAGCTGAGCCTCAATTATACTTCCCCAAGTATAGGGTTTAGGGGTACTTATGGGTTAAAGAAACAGGGTAGCTTAAGACACAGGGAAAGGCATTGGAAGTGAAGAAGAATAAAGTAAGTATTCAGTGGGCTGCACAAACTTCATGGCTCTTCATAGGATGCACATTCAGAAAATGGTGGTATTAATGTGATCTGTGGGTGGGGTTTTTGACTTGATAATATCAAAAAGTTACCCATCGAACACTTGGGCAGGCCCAAGTGAAGAGGTTTGAGCTAGACAACCATAAATTGGAGGTATTGTCTATGGCAAAACTAGCAGGGGTCTATTACTTTTTTGTTTAGTTGAGCAACTTATAAACTCAGTGATGAAAGCAAGTAACTAGAAGCAAGTGAAACCAGAGGGTTTATTCAGGTTTTCCTTCAGTTTCACTGTGAAGTACTCTCCTCTGGAAAAAAATTCTTCCAAGTCCTCATGTACTGTAGTCTGATATCCACAAATTAAAAACATTCTTCATCTTGGCTACAATTCAATCTTTTGCTTGTTTTAAAATTAGTAGGCTGTTTTTTTAAGAGAAGTTTTACAGAAATGATTGCAGAATCTTAATAGAATCCTAGCAGGCTTATAGAAAATTTGATCAGAAAATTCCTAATACCCACCCCTTTCCCTCTTCTACATGAATGATGAATTCTGCAGGCAAGTCCAAACCCCATTTAGTAATTGTTAGTGTGGCTTATTTGTTACAACTGATTACCCACTATTGGTACATTATTCACTAAAGTCCACATTTTTAACATTAGGGTTCACTCTGTGTATTATACCTTCTGTGGGTCTTGACAAATGTATAATGACATGTGTCTATCATTACTGTACCATAAAAAATTGCAGTGATTTTTAAAAATTGTTATTTTGGGCTGAGGACATTCATGCTAGGCTTGTCTAGTATGCATGAGGCCCTGGGTTCAATCCCAGCACTGCAACAAAACAAACCCAAACCTGCTATTTTTAGCATTTCATGCAATTTGTGCACCAGGACCCCATGAAGTTTGAAAGCCAAATACAAATCCAGTTCTTATTTGTCAAGGAAGAAATCAGCTTGAAGTTTCCCAACACAAAGAAATGATAAATATTTAAGTGAATAGAAATACTAGTTACCTTGATTTGATCGTTATGTGTGTATATATGTATTAAATTATTGCAGTGTACCCCATAAATATGTACCATTATTATGTGCCAATTAGAAAATTTTTTAAAGAGATATTTTAACAGCAATGAAAAAAAAAGTCAAGGAATCAATTGTTTTGATTGGAGAGACTACCCTTAATTTTTCCAGAATTGCCAGAATAGACACTTTGCAAGAAAGCGTCACTTTATGACAACTCTACCAGCAATAGCGGGAGGAGAGGTGTTCAGTTTTCTGTTTTAACCAGGAAGAGATGATACAAGCCAAAGGGAAAGCCTGTGTTAGGAGGTTCTAAGGACACCATGGTGACCCTGTGAAGAAGCGGCAGAGGACATGGTAGCCTGTGTGAGTCTGTACCTGAGCAGAGTCGGCGACACATGGCTGCACCAGTCCTGCACGCGGAAGACCCCCAAGCACTCATTTCTCCTTAGCCTGCTAATCCTGGAAGGGGACACGTACACACAGCTGTCAAGACAAATCCCAGCTGCTAAGTCAATCATAAAATAAGTCTGTCAGTCATCCTGACTGGATGAGACGTGGCCCCAAAAGCACCACATGTCACCATGTCACTGCCCGATAACATCCACCGCGTTCCCCTGCTCGGTCCTCCACCACCTCTTTTGACACCTCTGTCACCTACACCACCCTTGTATCAGTGCCAGCTGTTCATTGCAATTCTTTTAAAGAAAAGTTCTCTTTTCCTTCATCGTAAGCAAGAATTTGGGGTTACAAGTGACTATTGCTATAGGTACCTCATAACTAAATGTCTCATAGGATTATACACCCCTGAATTGCATGTCCTTTCAGTTCCCAATTGTCAGAACATCCGTACCCCATGAAACCAGACACGTTTTCAAACCACCATGATGAATTCTGCAGGCAAGTCCAAGCTACCAGCTGCAGCTGTTTTTAAATTGATAAAGATATTTGCCAGAGGAAACACAGCATGCTGTGTGGGTTGGAAGCAGCACTATTGACTATTCTGGTGGTGGCATAAGTGCAACAATGAGAAGAACTACTGAGAAAGGGGTGGCTAGGGTAGTCACTCTAATTAGTAGACAGGAAATAAGTCAGTGTCACCTCAGTGTCACCTAAGCAGAAGGCTAGACTTTCTAGCAGGGTGAAAAAAAAAATAGAGCATGCAAGAATCTAAAAATAAATCCCACCCAGACAATTCTTGGTTTATTTCGTCCTTTCCTTGGGTCTCAATAAGTCATTAAGTTTCTTCAGAGTCAAACAAGTCTCCTCATTATGATGTTCCCGTAAAACCAACTTCCTGTTGCTCTGAGAACTGTGGATAATGGCCCCTGATACATGGAAGTTTGAATACACACTGATAAAAATCAGATTTTCTGCATGCGATGGATATTAAAAATACCAAACTTTTATGATATTTGAATGTTAAGCAGCGTCCACGGGGCAGAGATGACCTTGCAGTGTGTAATACGGTGAGAAGAAGAAAGACAGGGCAAATGCCCTCACATCTCACATCTTTAATAATTTGCCTGTTCAGCCTTCAACCGGTGTGGTCTTTTCATACAGAGCCTGCCCAGCCACAGTTGTTCGAGTAAATATTCCTTAAAGCAGAAGTTTCCCAAGGGCTTTGTCAGTCCCCAGGCGACTGGCCTTCACTGAACTTCAGGGCAGGCACAACCCACCAACTTTCATTTGGGGATCCCTCCTGATGCAAAGTTAATCTAAACTCAAGAACAAAAGTATTCATATTTTTCCTTGTATGTCAAGGATTACCACCATTGAAATCGTTCTCTATTATCAGCTTGTCACTTTCTTTGCTACTTAATCTCTTTCTTTCTCTTGCTCAATAGCCTCCTCTTACTTTCTTTCCTACTGAAGCAAGAAGAGGGGTTTCCCCCCTCTCTTTCCTTTTAAAGCAACTCACAAAGTTAAAAGGCCAGCTCAGCCTGACCACCTGGATGGACGGGAGGCACTGTCCAACCGGCGCCCCGCCAGCAGCCAGCTGTGACATTGTACCCTGCCAGCTTTGTTAAGCCCTGCTCCCGGGATTGTCCTGACTCTGTTGACAACCACCTCCTGCCCGGCCAGTGTCCTATTCCAATTGTCCTCAACTTCCCTTGTGTAATGCTGTTTTGCAAATTATGAAGCACTGGGAGTCTGTTAATCGCAGTTCATGTCCCATGTAAGGCCACACAGGGGACGCAGAGCTGGGTGGGGAGGCATGCTGGCAGGGCTGAATGTCTTGGGAGGTGGCCCATTCACACCCCTAACGAGATCATTACTGCTAACTAAATACGAGCCTGGCCTTGTGACCCTCTGGGGACTCAGGGAGGCCCCTGTGGGACATCAATAGTACTTCAAACTCCCATTCAGCTGCCTTCCAGCACTGGAAGCTAAACCTGGGATCAAAAGGTCTCTAGCCCTAAGCCTTATGCACCTGAGTGACAACCCTGGTAGATGTCCCCGGGTGGTCTGGATTTGCCAGCTCTTCAGCTAGCTAACTGGACACTGTCTCCCCCTGGGACCACCTGGGAGGCAGGCCTTGAGATGACACCATCCAGCCTTCCCACAGTTCTCTGAGGAGTCCGGAGATGAGCTGAGCAACCCTTTGTCCCAGATATAAATGCGACACTGTGCCTGACTGTGAAGTGGAGGAGATGAGCCAGCGGATGAGGATTTGGGTATTGCTATTTACAATCAGCTGACAATTTGAAGACGATGACCACGAGCTTCCTTGGGGTAGTCTGGTGCATTATTCAGATCTCACTGTGCCTAAATCAAGAGTGAGGTTCCTTCACTACTTTAGCCATGAAGACGGCCACTTGGATTCACCCTCATAACCAAAGGCAGGTTCCTTTGTGCATATGTGTGTATGTATGTGATAGTTTGTGTTGCTGTGTCAATGAGTGTGAGCATGTGAACATGGGTGCATGTGTACTGTATGAGTGAGTATAAATGTATATGGGTAAGTGCGTATATATGTGTATGAATGGGTGTGTATATAAGTATGTGGGTAAAAATGTGTGTATGGGATCATATACATTTCAATATATGTGTGTGTATTTGTGCATAAAAGTGAGCATGTGTGAATGTGTGTGTGCAACAGTGTGTGTTCACATGTATGTCTGGGTGTGAATATATTTGTGGATGTGTCAAACATGTGAATATGTGTGTGTGAATGTGTAGAGTGAGTGCATATGTATGTATGATGTGTGTATGAGTGAATGTTTGTGAGAGTATGTGCATAAGCACAAATATGAAAATGTGTTTGTAGGTATGCATTTTCACCTGAGAAGCATACATATAGGTGTGTGTAGGAAGCGTGCAAGTGTATGTGTGTGAGCCTATGTGTGTGAGCATGTATGAGCCTGTGTATCAAAGTGTGTGTGCGTGAGAATGTGTACTTGTGAGTGTGTGTGTTTATGTATGTGTGTGAAGCAGGGAAAGTTTACCTGGGTTGTTGGCTGATCGACAGTAATAGGGTTTCCACACAGCCATTCTGCCTGCCTGGTTGATTCTGATGAGCCCAGTGTGATGTGAGAACCACCATTTTTGAGGGACGGGAAGGGCTTTGTGATGAATTGTTTCTTATTAGCTATACTTTTCCTTTCTGTCCCTTCTCAAAAGAAATGGTAAAAAATAAAATAAAAATATACCAAAGCAAAGAAATATTTAAAATTACAAAGAAGTACATTTACCTGTTTGCATTATGTTTAGAACAATCCATTTATTCCAGTGGACAACAAAATTAAGTCCTAATAGAATACCAAAATTCCACATTATATTCCTTGGGAATATAAGGACTGCTGTATACTATGGCTATGCCTATTTAAATACTAATCACGTAGAATTGATCCTTCTTAGTATGTTCATTTTGGTTTTCTTTTTCTTTTGAAGGACACACGCCCACAGTGACTTAAGGACTTTGCTTTTCTAAAGAAATTTTTAAGTCTTGAGCACTCCTGTATTTTCATTGTCGCTACCAATCCTACAGGACCCCTGGACACTTAAAGCTGCATTTAAACTCTGTTGAATTTGAATAGAAATCACCTAAGAAAGTTCCATAATCAAGAGAAAAGATGGATGTGGGGTAGAAGGAGATAGCCCATAGATTTTTTTTAAAAAGCACAAAACATAGACAGAGCTGGTGATATCTCTTGTAAATGACCCCACCACAAACAGAATACTTGGACCCAGACCAGCCACAAGATCTGGGATCCAGGCTTGCTTTGCAGCAAATTATGGAAAACACTCTTTTCAAAAATTGAAGGCAAACAGCCTTCTGTTTGGATTGTTTCTTTTCTTTCCTGTTTGAGAAAGACACCACAAAATTCTCAAGTCCCCGTGGGTTTGAACGCAGATGGGCTCCTTCCTCTACTGAGTAAAACAGCCTTTGGGGCCCTGCTCATCCATCCCTAATGGTTCACTTCACCTAAAGTAGGGCAGGGGTAGGAACTCAGGAGCTCTCACAGAAAGCAGCAGGCCACTCCCGGCTGCAGAGAACAGATCATTCCATTTATCAGTTTTCTTTCCATCTCGGGTATGTTGATGCTCAGTGATGAAAAGCCTCTAAAACCCACCTAAAACCAACAACTCATTCACTGATACCTGGATTTGAGATTCGCAAACAGCAACAGTGTTGTGCCTCTGCCTCCTGGGTACCACAGCCAGCCCTGTGCCAGCATCCATGGTTCTGGAAGGAGATGTCTGAAGTGCTGTTCCCAGGGCTCCCATCTATTGAGGCACAGGGCTTGGCCTGGGCATAACTCAGGGCATCCTCAGGGGGCTGGTTAAAGTCATGTCTGCCTGAGCGATGGATACCTCCTCTCTACCAAGTGAGAGGGTCTGTCAAGTTAAGTGAAGCAGAAGTTGTAGAATGTTTGGTCTCCCAAACTCTCCTGAGCCCTTCTGTAAATTTACAGCCATGCATAGGCAATGTTAACTTAATGTTTCCTCTGAGCATTTCATTGTTGGTGTGTTCCTCTGGCCAGTTATGGCATACAAAGGTGAGTCTTGCGGAAAATGACCTATGATTTGATTGCTTGGGACCAAGCTCTTGCAAGGAGATCAGCAAAGGACTGGGTCTTCTGACTTAATGCATTGGATGGTGGGTAATAGAACTTCTCTCCCTTATTGCCAGAGAAGAATCCCCAGCACTACCCAATTATTTACCATCACAGCAAGCCACTTAAGTCCCACTGTTTTCACTTGGATGACCAAATGTGACAGACCCTAAAATTTAAACCCTTCCTTCCCCAAACTTGAACAGAAGAGTCTTGCTCTCAAAAGGTACAACAGAGCATTAATGGTGGCATGAACCATGAAATTGCTCTCTTGGTCTGTGCTTCTTCACTTGATTATATGATGTTGGGGGAAAGTTTTCCAGCAGAAAGTCCTGTTTAAACAATTATTTAATAAATAAGTATTGAGATTTTTCATCAACCAGAGTAGATTTCACTGCCATGACTTAGCAAAGCAGCATCACTCTTCAGAGAATGACGGCGTTTTAAAAACATTGTGTTTCTTCCTCTCTGTGCCCGACAACCTCTGAGGAAATAGCTAAACCAGAACAGATAAGGGGAAGAGTAAAGGTTTTTCATTAAATCCTTTTCAAGTTTTATCTCAGGCATAAGAATTTTCATGAAGTAAGAAACACAATTTTCAGGTTCAGGGAACTGGAATATAATTTTGGTCAGTCTTTTTAAGAATCTGGCTTTCTCTGAGTGGGTTTATTATTTTGTAATGTACTTCTGCTTAATCCTGTGCCAGACTCCTCTTTGTTCCTTTTAATCTAGCCATACTGGCCTTCTCTCTTTTCCTTAAACACTCCACGGCTGATTTTACCCTAGAACCTTCGCATTCGCTTTTCCCTCTGCCTGGCTCTCTTTCCCCCAGATCTCCATATGGTACAAATTTCTGTCACTTAGATCTTGGCCTACATGTTTCCTACTCAATGAGGATTTTTTTTTTCAATAACTCATCACAAATAGCTCCTGCCCCACTCCCCTTGGTTGACTCAGAGACGTTTCCTGCTGTGTCTCTTACCAAATTATTCATCTTCTTGCTCATTGTCTTTCTCCACCTGATCCTTGTCTCTTATTCTCCTGGAACAAAAATGCCTGGCACATAGTAGGCTCTCAATAAATATTTGTTGGCCGAACTCCACTTGGAAGTTAAGAAAAGCCACTTAATATTGTTGTTTCGAGCCTATTTGGATATTTCTTGCTTCAGTTTTAAAGACTCTCTCTCTCTCTCTCTCTCTCTCTCATTTGTTTTAATTAGTTATAAATGACAGTAGAATGCATTTGACACATCATACATAAGTGCAGTATAAATTCTCATTCTTTTGGTTATATGTGATATAGAATCCCACTGGTCATGAAGTCATATATGCCCATAGGGTAATAATGTCCGATTCATTCTACTATCCTTCCTACTACCAACCCCTTCCCTCCCCTTCACTCCCCTCTGCCTAATCCAAAGTGCTTCTATTTTTTCCTAGCTGGCTCCCCTATTATGAATTAGCATCTGCATATCAGAGAAAACATTCGGCCTTTGGTTTTGGGGATTGGCTTATTTGATTTAGCATGATATTCTCCAGCTACATTCATTTACCTGCAAATGCCAAAATTTTATTCTTTCAAGATTTTATTTTTATGATGGCATTTGGCATGTAGTATGTTGAATTTACTGACATGGATTTTACATATTAGAAATTATATGCACTCACTCATTTTAGCAACCAAATGTCTGTTGTGAACTCTACCCTCATATTTATTATCCATAAGACTAAATCTACTTAAAATTGCTCCTGCACTAAGAACCCCTGAAAACATGTGCTGTAAGAGCTTTGAAGAACCATTTTAAAAATCCATTCTACCAAGTTTTCCCTCCTCTCCTCCAGGGTTCTTTTTGTACAAAAGCACAACCTCCCATGCTGAAGTAGGCTTCCAGGGAAATAAAACACTCCAGGCCACAATAGGTTTGGACTAAGCAACCATTTCTCTCTTTACCGTGATGGTGCTATTGTTCAAAGTACAGTTAAGTTTGTTTTGTGTTTACATTTCATTTTATGGTTTTTATAAACTGTTCATTGATTTTTTTTCTGTGTAAAAATTAACATGGTTCAAAAGTCTGCCCCAATCACATCCGACAATCTCTTTCATCCTGAACCAATTCATTCTCTGGAGAGAGCTATTCTTGTTAATTCCTGATTTATCTACTTTTTATGAGAAAAACTTAGCAAATACATATGCATTCTATTTTCCACTTTTTCTTACACAGATAAGACATACTATCTCTTGTGCACTTTTCTTTCTTCACTGAACACTGAAAAATCACTCTGTAGCAGTTCACAGTAATATTCCTTGGTATTTTTCAGAGCTGCCTAGTACTCGGTTGTGTGAATATTCCATACTTCATTCAAATACTCTCAATGATTGAGTCTGTAAGTGGTTTTCAGAATTTTGTAATTATAAGCAATGCCATACTGAATTGCCTTGTGTATGTGTGTTTTTGTATTAAAGCTGTGTCTTTAGAGTATCTTCCTAGAACTGGTGTTGTTGGGTCAAAGCCAAATGCATTTGTAGTTTTTTTAAAATACTGCCAAGTTCCTTTTTTCAAGAATTGGAGTGACTTGAATTCTCACCGGTGTGTATGAAAAGTGCCTATTTCCCTAACAGCTTCATAATGTTTTCTAATATGATAGATTAGAAATAGTATCTCAGTATAGTTTTAACTTGCATTTGTTTTAATAAGTTTAAACGTCTTTTCAAATATTTAAGGGCCAATTTAATATCATCTTACTGAGAATACTCCATTCATGTCTCTTCTCCATTTTCCTATTTCACTTTTTTTCTCTTTAATTGTTAGGTCTATATTAGAGACATTCACCCTTTGTGAGTGATACATGTTGAAAATATTTTCTCCTAGTTTGTTACTCGTCTTTTGACTTTGGTTATGATGTATTCCATCAGAAAAACTTTTAGAAAAATTTAAATGGTCACATTTATCCATTTTTTTCTCTATTGCCTATGGATTGTGAGGCACATTTAGAATGATTGTCCTTGATGCCAGGTTATAGAGGAATTCACTGAATTTTCTGCATATATTTTTATGTCTTTAGTTTTTAATTCTGAATTCTAATTCTTTTGCATATTATTGATGTGTATGATGTGAGTTATGCCTTTAGTAGTATTATTATTCAAAGATTACTTGATCATCCCAGTGCCATTAATTGAAAGTCCCATTTTCAAAAGGACCATTTGGAGCAAGGAAAAGTAAAGAAAAAGCAGGTGAGGAGAGGAAGGAAAACAAACCTTTGCATAATTCATTGGTATCTCCCTTGTGCCAGTCAAAGCACAAATGGTGAGCATGCCCAGGAAGGATGTTGTCTTAGTCCATTTTCTGTTGCTATAGTAAGGGACCTGAGGCTGAGTACTTTATGAAGAAAAAAGGACCATGAAACTCACCATTCTGGAGATCCAAGAGCATAGTGTCAATATCTGCTTGGCTCTGGTGAGGGCTTCATGGTACATCATCACAATGGCAGCAACACATACAAGATTGGCAAGCAGTGCATGTGGAAGAGGGATTCAAAAGAAGTACCAGGCTCACTCATAATCACTCATTCTCATGGGAACTAATCTAGTCCCATGAGACCTGACCACTCCTGGGAGAGCATAAGTCCACTCATGGGGGCAGAGTCCTCATGACCTAATCACCTCCCACAAAATTCTCCCCCACTTCAACACACACATTGGGGGACAAAGTTTCCAGCACATGGCCCTGTAGGGAACAAACCATAGCAGATGTAGTGATTCCCAAGGGTCCTGTGGACTTTGCCCACACTCCACAGCAGCTTTTCCTTCTCAAGTCTGAGCTTGTATCTGAGGCCTTGTGATTAAAGGTCAAGCTCAGGT
This sequence comes from Marmota marmota marmota, assembly GCF_001458135.2. Lineage (NCBI taxonomy): Eukaryota > Metazoa > Chordata > Mammalia > Rodentia > Sciuridae > Marmota > Marmota marmota. The sequence goes on along the minus strand of NW_026000026.1, from coordinate 44,989,100 downwards.
GACCCGCTATTAATGGACTCAATAGATCTGGGGTCAGTGGCTCTGGAATAACAGTCATCTGAAAAATGAGTTGTGTTCAGTTAGTCACAGTGACATTTATTGTTTTCTGGCCCCAGCTGATCACAGCCACTCTAACTGTACAGCTGGAGGAGTCAGAAAATCAGCATGGCCCGCAGGCTCTGGGCAGAAGGATTGCAAATGGACTGTGGACTGTGAAGACAGCTGCACACATTTCTGGTTCTGGGTGTCTCTGTCCTTTCTGGGGCCTCACATTTCTCACTTTGGCATGCAGTCCATGCAAGCATTAATATTAGGGGCTTCCTGAAGTGTTATCATTTGGGGTTCATTCTGTTATCTGAATGTTTCTCACAGGTCATATCCTCTTCCATGGTCTCCTCCAAACTTCATCCAGAACAAGAACAGTGAAAGGACCTCACTTCTCTGAGGCCTCAACCTGTACAGACCCTTCTTAAACTCTGCCTCCTTTACCCTTCCACAGTCCCATGAGGTTCACTCAGGTAGGCTGCCTTACATGCAGAAACCACATGGTGGATGCGGGGGTTAATGGCAAGGCAGGATTTGAACCTAGCACTCACCTTTATGACTACTATGACTGTGTTTGATAAGCAAGAAATAGCTGATGGGCAATTTAAATTGTTAAATTTTTACTTGCTCCTTGCTCAACTTGCAAAATGTCAACTGGGACACTTCTGATTTGTGCCCTGGCTCTGGGATCATTACAACCAATACCAGGTTCACCAAATAAGAGAGCCTAAAATAAATGGACTGGGTGCACTGTCTTGATCAGGTCTTCAGAAATCACTGCCATGTGTTTTATAAAGGTAATGCAATATTAAATGGGAAAAAAATATTTTCTAGGTAGACTAGGTGCCAGTTATACATTTAAAATGCAGTGTGAGCTAGCCACACTTAAAAAGTCCTGGGGTGCAGCAGACTAACATTAAATACTAAATGTCCTTCCATCTCTAGCATTCATTTGCTAGTCACATTGTCCGTTAAAAGTAGTCATTTTGAAAGCAGTAATTCATTCTCTATGGTCCTTCCTTAACACAATTTTTCAGCCTGCAATTTAGATGATAGGAAAATTACAACCTCAGTGCACTATATTATGTGATATAAATGTTATTGCAATTAAGCCTGCTAGGAACACACACACACATACACATACACACACACACACACACAAATACAACTGATCCATGATTTAGTCTAACTAACCATTTCCTTATAATCCAAGGGGTTTCTGTTAGTCTAGTAGAATATAGGACCAAAATAGGTCTCAACATGAAGTGAAGTGCCCAGATTTGAACAAAAATTGTAGTGGAATAGGAACAAGTGGGAGATGACTTGAGAAGTTCTGACTTTTGCCTCTATTGGTCAGGAGATAGATGTAGTAGTACTGACCTTAGTATCACAAGCATTATTGGCTAACCAGCCACTGAAGCTAGAATCTCAGAGTGATCCAAGATGCCCTTCCCCTCATCCCCAAAGCTGAATGGCTGCCATGACCTGAATCTCCTAGAGATCTTAATTATGCCCCATCAATGATGCCCCCATAGCCAATTTCTTGGATCAGCACATCACTCTTTCTTCCAGATCATCATGGTCCTTCTCCAACAGCCTTCTTTGCCAATGATATATTCCCTCCGCATTTATTCTTATCACTATTGTGCAAATGGTGGCTGTCCATTGAAAACTTGGTTAGGCTCTTCTCTAGCTTAAAAGCCTTCAAAGACTCTCAGACACTTTTTCATGCAAGTATCATTTTTCGTTAGTAATGTAACTCCCAATTTACCTTCCTTCCGCTTAAACTTTTCCACATGGACATCTCTGATCATCATGTATCAGCTCTTCAGACCCTACCTCTTCTGGGAAGCCAGGTTCATTAAATCTCCAAGGGAATAAGTCGCTCTCTTCATCTATCTGTGCTCTTCTTGTATCTGCTAACCATGTTCATTGTGGCACTTAGTGCAATTACGTACGACCATTTCTGGATACTTCTGGGGACAGGGGCCTATAAAAGAACTAGTACTGTCCATTTCAGGGCATTCCTGGGATGTTGAAAAAAATTAAGAAATGCCAATATGAGTTTTCAAATTGTGTTGGATATTATATGGTGAATGACTCCTTTTAATCTCGTTGGATTACTTCTGTAGTGACATTTATAGCCTCATTTGGAGGTAACATGACAAAGCTAAATCCAAAGCCTAGTAAATTGGGACTTTAGCCCAACAAGTTCTTAGGATGCCTATGCTGACCTCCTGCATGTGATAGGCCTCATTCTTCACACTGCTTGTAAATCCCCTCCATAGTCTGGTGTATCAGAAGTGATCAGTAAATGTTAATTAAATTGACTTTAAAAGAGCAAAGTTCCCTTTGAATCCTAGGTCAATAAAAAGAAGAATTAGGTTTTTTTCCATATTCCTTTTTAATGTTAACTTTTAACATTAAAAGCTTTTCTCTCTGGGAAAATTAGTTAAAGCTAGCTTCTGTAATAAATAAACTGAAAGGTACAAAATGGTTCAAAAATGATAGAAAATTTTTTCCCTTCATGCACAAAGTTTAAAAAGAATGCTTTGGCCATCAAGTACTTGGCCTAGAAGTAATTCTATGGCCCATGGTCCTTCCATCTCTTGGCCATGTCTTGCCCACGTGGCTTGTAAAATCGTCTAAATCAGTTAGATAAAGGGTGGTGGGGGTTTTCCACTCACACCCCGTTGGCAGAATTCAGTCACACGAGCACAACATAACTGCAAAGGATGCTGGGAACTGCAGTACACCTGCATCCAGAAAGAAGATGAAACTGGTATCGTGAGCTTAGAGTCAGCCTCAGCAATGTACCACTTACAGCAAAAAGCAATATTTAAAGTCTTAGCAAAGAAAACATAACAATAAGAACTATGATTTTCTGAGTGCTGTATATACCGGGCATTGGTCCCTACATACATTGAACCACTTTTGTTTTTAAAACGCAAGATAGATATTCTTATCTTTTTCTTGGAAAAAAAAAAAACACCTGAAGCTCAAAACTGGGAAAATAATTTGTTTGAAGTCACATAGCAGAGTAGGAATTCCAATTTATGTCTGGTTCAGTTCAGATTTTTCTCTGTTATCATGTAATATTCCCTTCTCAAAATTAGGCTTTAAAGTGGATTATAATCTCAACATAAAACAGAGTGCATTTCAGAGAACAACATCGGACTTGTTAGAGAGTAAAGGAACTTTGGAAAGACAGCCACTTAATCTTGCTACTTTACAGATGAGAAAATTAACATCCAAAAATATCCAGTTTTTGAGGTAAAAACCTGGCACCTGTAGTCCCTGACTCCCAAGCTTTCCAAAACCAATGTCTTACCCAAAGGAGTCACAAGACCAACAGATTAAAAAGTAATTGTATTGTTCAAAGTAATTCTTAGACCAGACTTTTAGAATGGTATGTAGCTCCATACTAGACACAAAACAGGTTGCCTTTTCCAGTACTGTTCTATGCTGGATCTTAATATGAACTACCTTCAAGATACTTCTGGAATGACTAAGAAAAGATAACATAAAGGGTCTGGGATTTTGGCTCAGAGGTAGAGTGCTTGACTAGCATGCGTGAGGCACTTGGTTCCATCTTTAGCACCACAAAAAAAAAATGTTTAAACTAAACAAAAAAATAAATGTTAAAAAAAGATAACATAGACAGGCCACAATTCCTCAGGATCATTCCTTACACATGTAATTGACTGGGGGACACCTGGACTTCTGCTTTCCAACATGGTGATGAGCTTGGATTTCCTTGTTAAAAGTTTAGAAAGTGGTGAGTGCTAATCAACCAAGGGATGGGTGACTAAATTCACTGGGGTTCCTTCAGTTTGTCCTGTCTAGAGGGCAGGGAATAGGATTTTTCTATACTATTTCTTACCAATCACCATCTAACCTCCATCACAACACTGGAACAGTAAGTCACAGACATTTAATAATGTTTTGTGTGTAAATGAATTTGAAAGGAGGCAATATAAATGTTCACCTCAAGTGAATCAGAACTTCCTGCATAAATATGAGTCTCTTTTTTTTAGTGTCTCTATATCAAAATACAAACATTTCTTATTCTTCTAATTTGGATGAAATGCCCTCTAATGTAGTCAGATCTACTTTATAATTTTTGCAAAAATAGAAGCTGATTTTGTTATTTTTATCCCATCTGTGAGCTTTACTACTCTATCACTCTATGAAAGTTTGAGACAGTTTGCTCTGTTTTATATGTTATATAAATGGAAAAACTGCAACAAAGAAAAAAATGGTGGCATTAGAACAAGATTCTACTCCACCTTTGTGTTCTGGATTATTCCCTTCTTCCCACCAAAGAGCCCACTTTTGACCTGACTTAAAGTTAAGCAGATTTTCAAAGCTGTGAGAAATGCTATTAATTCAGAAAATTAGTCCTGACTTACCTGTTTTTCAATTAATCCACAGGCACTGAGCTAATTTGGATTCTGTTCAGACTTGTAAACCTTTTGCTGCAAACAGAGTCACAGCACACTGTTGGAATGACAACTGGCTGAGGTTTATTAGCTTGCTAGGAAATGTTTTCTGAGTGAGCGTATGGTGTGAAAAGGCCCAATTTTGATAATGGATGTGCCTCTCTGAGCTTTTAATTCCGTGTTTAATTGGGCACAAAATCCAGGCTCTCAGATTTCATGTAGGTGCTGGGCAGAATAATCAAACCAGCGGTACAATGAGTGGAGTGGAGTGAGACTTCCAACTTTGACTCACAGCACCAAGGAAGTCCCCAAGTGAAGTCTATGGGTTTAAAGCATATTTTTAATGACAAGAAAATTGTGAGAAATTGCCTTGATTGGGCTAAGTGCTCTGCTGACAGGGAATAATGTCAAAGAATCAACAAGAAACTTTCTCAACAAGGAACTGTTGAGAGGGATGCCACATTCCAGGCCACCAAATGCAGGTCAAGGATGCATCCCTCACTCAACCCAAATGAGCAGAAAATGAAGGAGCTGCCCAATCCTCTCCTCCCTCCACCTCCAGCTGAAAGGCCTTTTAGTGTCTCCAATCATCCCAAAAGGACCCAATGCAAACTGTCCTACAGAACACAGTCTTTCTGCTTAAACAAACTGAAATGCTGTCCATTTTTAAAAGATTCACCAAGTAGTGATTTGAACCTGTGATTTTTAATCAACTACTTATTATAAACCATCAGTCAGAAACCAACATTTCCATGGAGAAATATGGATGACCCCTTTTCTATTTTGTTAATTCCTCTTTCTAGCAAGATTCTTGTCTTCTGGCTTTCGATTTATCTAGTTGTTCTTCCGCTTACTACTTAAGGTGAGTACCGAAACCTCCCTGATTTTTCAACGGTTGCACTGAAGAGTAAGAGTTTTCTTCTAAGTATGATCTTAACTCTTCTGCATATACTTTGATCTGCAGGATTTTTAGTTCTAATTTTTTTTAAATTTCTTCACTGTGATTTCTTCTTGGACCCCAAAATCCATAAATTTTTAGGTGGACATTCTTAGTCTCCAAAAATTTGAGGAAGTTTTGTATATCTTTTTATTTATTATTGATTTCTCATTGAGATTCCTTTCCATCAGAGATCATGTCTCTAATCTACTAATTCTTTGAGATTTATGGAGAATTTGTCAAAATATTGCATGTATATTCAAAAAAGAAAAAGTAAGCTTAGGATGGTGGCACACACCTGTAATCCCAGCAACTCAGGAGGCTGAGGCAGGAGAATTGCAAGTTTGAGGCCAACCTCAGAATTTAGTGAGGCCCTGGAAACTTGATAAGACCTGCCTCAAAATAAGAAACAAAAAGGGCTGAGCATGTAGCTCAGTGGTAAAGTGCCCCTGGGTTCACTCCCAGTATCAAAAAAAAAAAACACAGAAAAAGAAAAAGCATTCAGCACAAGGTGGGGATGTCTACATCTCTTAAAGCACACTAATTTGTTGAGTTTTCCTGAACAATTTTGTAGTGTGTTATCCTGAACAATCTCCAGTTTACTTTAATCCCTCTGCTTTTGAGAGTTGGGTTATAATGTTCCATTTTGCTTATAGATATATTTAATATCTAAAGCTTCTTGATCAGCCTTTGCTTTATACACTTCAAGATGAAATGATTAGGTTCATGATTTTTCTTAAAAAAAAAAAAAAAACTAGGCACCTGATAATTGTATGCATTTGTGGGGTACCATGTGGTGCTTGGGTACATGTATACATTGTAAAATGTTCAACTCGGTGAGCATATTTCTGTGGTTTGGATTCTAAATATCCCCCCAAGACGCATGTGTTAAAGACTCCATCCCCAGCTTGGCACTTCTGGGAAGTGAGGGAGACTTGAGGAGGTGGAGCTTAGTGGGATATCTTTTGGTCATTGCACGTGTGCACCTGAAGTGGGTAGTGGGACCCTGTCCCTTTTTCTCCTGCTCTTTTGTTTCTTGGTCATGAGTTAAGGTTTTCACTCCACCATGCACTCCTGGACGTCATGTGCTGCCTCACCACGGGCCCAGAAACAAGGGGGCCCAGCCACCATTCACTGAAACCTCTGAAACTGTGAACAACAAGACAGAAGAAAAATGACTTTTTCTCTTTATAAACTGATTTTCTCAGACACTAGTTATAAAAACAGAAAGTAACAAATGCACATGTCTATCTCCTTAGATATTTATGATTTCTTTGTGGTAAAAACATTCCAAATTCTTTTTGTCTAGCTTTTTAAATATACATATATATGTATATTTAATATATTAAGTAATATTTATATATAGTACATTATCATTATCTATCATTACTCTTCTGCATGATTGAACACCAGAGTTTATTTCGCCTATCTAACCATACTTCATGCCTATTGACTAACCTTTGCCCATCCACTCCCATTCTTAGGTCTATGATTGTTTTACCATATTTACAGATATCTCACTTTTAAAAATCTGTCAAGTATGTCTCTTATCATATTAACACGTTTATTCTAAAGTCTATTTTATCTGCTATGGACACAGCTTACAATGTTCTTTGCCTTGGTTTTTACCAAGGATATCTTTCCCCAATGCTTTATTTTAAACCTTTCTATGTCATTTGGAATAAATTCATTTGTAAGGATTTGACTTTAGTTTTACAAAACACACACACACACACACACACACAAACAAAGCATGCAGTAATAAATCTTGCCTAAGGCTGAGATTTTAAAAAAACAAAAACAAAAACTGTCTTCAGAATAAGGATCTTCAAATACTTTAAACAATTTGAAAATCCATTGGAGTTGCAGAAATAAAATTAGTTCCTTTCTTTATCTGCCCATCTGGACTTGGGAGTTTTTGAAACCCCGAGCTGCTGGCTTATTTCTCTCTTATCTTTCAGGGACATCTTTGACCACAGCTCTGGGATGCTCAGCCCTAAAGATCATTTCCCCAATATGAAGGCAATAATGGTGTAACAGCTCTCCACACCCTTCAGGGAGTGTTATGTTTAGATGAGAAAAACATCCCTAAAAGCATTTGTGAGAGATGACTGAGTGTTTTTATCATCAGTGATAGGGACTTTCCCCCCATAAATATATGGCATTCAATAACACAATCTCCTTTCCCAGCTACACGCACGTGTCCTTCAAAGGCACTCTTCCTCCAACCATGTGACCATTCAGCAGAGAAAAATCAGCCAGTTTACATAACAGCTGTTAGTGTGAGCGTTGACATATTACTTCAGGGCCTTCCGCCTGTAATGGGTTTTTCAAATGTGTTGCCATGTTCAGTTGATTAGTTGTGGGTGATCTGAAATGTCAAACTATTAGCCTTGACAACTACTGCCAAGGTTACTATCTTCGGAAAATATCTTTTTAATAATATAACTGTTTGTAAGTGGAAAAGGTGATGCTCAAAATACAAAGTAACAATAAGTGTGGATTACCGAACCACCGATGGCTTCAGTTCTTCCTTCTCCATGGTGATTCCTGGTCTGGGGGCTTCTCTTGAATGGGTAAACACCACCCGGCATGCCTAGGTTTCCATAAACCACACACAAGTGGATTTCAGGATTGGACACTGAAGTCAGGAAGAGAAAGGAAAAAAAACTTTCAATTAAAAATTCTATTACCAGCTCCCTCCCATAGTTAAAATGTTGTGGTTAAAAAGTCACATAAAAATCACTTACGAATGAAGGTTTTCAAACCAGGTTTTGATATGGTATGCACATTTGCATATCAAGACAGAGCCCACAGTCAGGGGACCTACTAAGGGATAAAATTAGTCTTTGGACTCCTTCTACTTTTTTGCTTATTCTCTCTCATTCAAATTGCCTTCACTGAGAGCACTCAGTGTTTCCAACACTGTCTTCTAATTGATGATATTCCTTATTGTAGCCTTTTGCATCCCTTTCCTCCATGGGGAAAATGAAATTTCCATCACTTTCTATTCCTTTGATTCTATTCCTATCCTTTCCTGATAAGCCCTGCCTACATGACAGCTATTCCCAATGAGCAGGGTGACCATACAATCTATCTTCTAACTAAGACACTTTTGAGAGTGAAAGGGATGCTATGAATATTACTCTGGGATGGTAGGGTGGTCTGGGATGCTACCAGACTCACAGGGATGTATGGTCACCCTATCAGTGAGGGGTCAGCATTGTCAGTGTCTTTGCCCCTCTTGGGAACGATATTTTCATTATAATACGGGCTTCCTGGAAATTACACTTGAGCTCAGGGTTTTTTTTTTGCTGGGATGGGAAATGCTGCAAAGCAAACCAACACCCACCTTTTATTATCAGAGTGATACTGACACTCACACAATGAAAGAAATTAAAATCCACGACTAGACTGATCCATGACAGCAACTGCCACCACCACCAGCAGTTTCTAAGTCAGTGCCTGGATGGACCCACATAATCGCGATTTCAGCAAAAGCAAAAACAAGCCTATCATGATGTTTTCACGCTAAAGAGACCTCCTTTGTCTTGCTTTTCACAATAAAGTCGGTTGACCTTTTCCACAGGAAATCTGTATTTATTCTGTGGGAAAAGTGAAGAAGGAGTTTACATGGGAAAAGAAGATCAATGAAGTGTTTTATAATGCATGAAGATATGAGATGCTGTGGCTTTTCTGCATCTTTTTTTAGAGCACTGGTGCTAATACCACAACCCTTAATCTAAAATCAGATTAAATATTGAAGATTTCAGGCACTGTGTCCGGCTGGTGGGGACAAAGGGGGAATTTTAAGGCACACTAAAGAAGGTTGTTAGCTCTTGCAATGAGCACTTGAAAACAAGTGCAGAGAGTCTCTGATTTAGGAGGACTTTGGCCTTTTAGTTTTATCTTTCACCCTACTCCCAAACCCAGAATACCTGAGATATGGAAAACTGACTCTGATGTACTTATTTTTGTCTGTAAGATAAAAGTAAATTTCAAAATGTGATTTACTTAATCATCTCAATACAAAACTGGTTAATAAAAAAATTTAATGAATATGGATTTTTTTTAAAAAATTGCAGATTTTAGTTAAAATAGGCACAGGAATAAGGCACATTCATTAAAGAATGAAGTCTATACATCACTAAACAAATTGCAGTGAGGGAGTGATAATTCTGAATTTGTTCTTTTGTTATTTGTAGAGGTCTCAACCTCTTTTTGTTGAGAACAGACTCAGAGTAAGGATTAAAATGCATAAAATAAAAAACATAGAATTACACAAAGGAACCAATACCTTGAAATACAATTATCAAAGTGTTTTTTTTAAGTGCAATAAAATCATATGTATGCTTCTTTATTAGTGCATTAAACCACAGGATCCAGTGATGACTCAAATAACACCCATAATTTAACATAAACAGTAGTTTGCTATCTCTGCAACAGTGAAAATATCTGCTTTCTATTGGTGACTAAGTCTCAGGTGATACTGATACCACTGTGATTTTTTCTCTGCATTCATAATTAAAGGAAATGCCAAAGTTCAATCAGAAGGTTATGACAATAATGATATATGCATTTTTTTCTCATTTATGTTTACAGGCCTTCTGAATTCCAACCATGGGCTTCTTGGGAATCCATAAACCCCCAGATGAAGGACCAACACAGTTATTGTAAACCAAAAATTTACTGCTTTGATGGCCTGCCTGTTTCTTTATAAAGAAAGCACTGCCCACCTGCTGTACCACAGCACAAGCCTCAGCACCTTCAGGAAGTGATTACCAAGACTCTGGTAATCACTGGCGTTCCTAGTCTTTATCTAGGAACGGGGAGACAATAGTGGCCAACTCACAAGTGTTGAGACCATTTCTCTACATCATACTAACCCCACCAACTGCAAACTCTGAAAGTGACAACAGAGTAAAGAAACATTGCTCATATGTATAATTCCTTGTGAAATAACCATTGAGCCTCAAAATCCCCAAAACTTCCCGACTCTTCATCAGAAACTCTGACAGAAAACTCTTCTTGGACTGTTATATTTCTGGGGGAAATATAGATTTTTTGTTCCCCCAAATTCTTTTTTACATAAACATTTTTTTATCCAAATTGATCTGATGAAGGAAGCAAACAGAAATGGAACTATCATGAGAGGTAATGTAAAGATCTTAAGGACCAACTAGATGTGGATTCTAATTCCAGCCAGCTATTTACTAAATATGATCTTGAGTCAGTAGTTAATCTCCTGGAGCCTCAGTTTCCCTGGAAGTAAAATGTAGATAGAGCTTGTAATTCAGAGCAGCATTGGGAGGAATAACAAAAGTGGTGAGTTGTCTGCAGACACTTTGAACAGTACCTTAGACACAGGGCCGATAAAATAAATGCTCTTCCTGTTCTCTCCAAACTCAGTCATTCCTGCCACCTACTTTTTGGTATGTAAGTCCTTCCAGAAATGCTACACATGCCAATTTCCTCATCAGAAAAATGCTGTGCCCAACTCTTGAGATTTCTCAGGAAAATGTTAATTTGAAAAACATATTTTTGTAGCACATGCCAGGTCTCCTGCAAGGAATAAATGCTACGTTTCTGACACAGAGAAAAAATTCCAAATAGAAAGGGAGGGGGAGAATCAGAACCAGAAACTGCTAAGAAACAAAGAAATTCTAATGATGGTCCAAATAACAAACTCACAAAGGGAAGAATCAGAGTTTCTAACACCAATCACAAAGGTGATGATTCAGCTCTTCCTGGGGAGAGTGTTATTAATTTAAATAACAACACTATATAAATTGCTGTGTTCTCCTTTTTTATTTTTATTTATTTGGGGGGGGGATACTGGGGATTGAACTCATGGGCAGTCAACCACTGGTTTCACTGAGTTGCTTATCACCTTGCTTTTGCTGAGGCTGGCACTGAACTCATGATCTTCCTATCTCAGCCTCCCAAGCTGCTGGGATTACAGGCATGCACCACCGCACTGGGCTTCTCCTTTTTTTATTTTTAATCTGGCAAAATTGATTCCCTTAAATATTGTCTCAAAACTACAGAAGCAATCCATTAAATGTAACTCATTATTTTAAACTCCCTAGATTTTTTAAAATTTATTTTTTAGCCAATGATTAACTCATAACCTAAATAATTGATGCAGATAAGATAGCCAAGGAGTTTCATTATGTCATAGATAACTCTTGCTGTTTCCTGTGTCTATTTAGGAAACTTGGGTCAAATGTTGAGGATTTAAATATGAAGAGATCACCTATAATGTAAGTCACCAGAGGCCACCTCGCTCAGACTTCTTCCCTCTTACTGTATTTCAGTATCAAACATTTTTAAATAGTTAATACTCATAACAACACCCAACATTTCTTGAACATTTATTATATGCTGGTCACATGAATTATTTCATTTATTCTTTCCCTAAACCCTACCAGAAAAACACTATTATTATGCCCACTTTACCAAGGTGGAAACTGAGTGACAGAGATGCTGTTGATGTGGAACAGAAAGTAGATGGTGAAGTAAAGGTATTGATTAAGGTATCTGTGGGGCAAAGACCATTCAATCAACCTCTATTCTTGCATTATCACCAGCTAGCTATCCACAGCTCATAACATAGTAGTCCATGTGCTTCCACCATCCCTAAAGGTCCTGGTCCAGTAAACCTCAGTCTGAATGCAAGAAGCATTGGCAGCAAAACTGAATGAACCCAGACTCAAGACATAGGGGCTCAATGAGAGCCCAAGTTGTGGCCTTGTCAGTGGCTACGTGAGTGAGTGTTAATCACCCAAGAGACAGAGCACTGGAAATGAAAACCCAGAGGTAGACAATCCCACCAACAGGTAAACAAATGGACACTTACCTTCATCCTTAACAACATCAAAAGAAGGGTAAGCAATTTTTAATCTTCAAATAATTTACAATTGTGATGGAAGAGGGAGCTTCTTGGAAAGATGCAATATAAGAACCATTGTCATTGGAGAGTTAACCTTGGCAATGTGGAAGCCTACAGTTTCTGGAGCTATCTACTCTGCCTCCCCTCAAAATGTGATCATTCCTGCATTTTTTTCCAAGGAAGGCTCATGCCAGGTGAAAAAAATCTAGCTTTGGAAGACTAGAATCCTCCCCAAGAGGCAAAGCACCTGTCCTGCAATGATATGAAGAAGTTGCCCATCTAGGGTTTCAGAGTAAGAGTTGCATTTTAACACTGTCTATCTTTGCTGCAATGGAGCATTACCTTCCCTCTCTCCATTTCTTCTTTCTATTGGTTAAATTAATCTTGACTATATAAAACAAGTCAATAAATTTGGGAATTCTAAATCAACATTCCATTCTAATTGCTTTTATTTTTACTTTGTGATGTTAGCAAGTGTTCATAACAAAGCAAATTTTGATATTTAATTCACCAAGAACCTTCCAAACCCACTAAAGAAAACTACATGTTTTCATTATACATTATCTTATTTTTTAACAGTAAACTTATATAAATAGAAATGAACTCAAGATGACTGAAAAAAAGACCAAGGTCATTAACATCATATGAAGACTATGCTACTAAATTTGGTAAACACCACTTGCATTCCAGGTTCCTACTATTCCCACAGACACTAAGGAATGAGTAAGAAAGAAAATTCAATAAGAATTTAATCATGGCTACCATTTACTGAGTAATTATTACATGCTAGGCACTTCACCATTCCTGCTGTGCAGACATTGATTTGATCTTTACGTCTCTTTTAGGAGGTAAGTAGGGTTGGCCCCACATATAGAGGGGTTCTGTATCTGTGGATTCAATCAACCATGTATGAAAAAAGACATTTGGGGAAAAAAATTGCATCTCTCCTGAACATATAGAGTTTTTCTTGTCATTATTCCCCAAACAATGCAGTATAACAATTCTTTTCACAACATTTGCATTGTATTAGGTATTATAAGTCATCTAGAGATGATTTAAAGTATATGGAAAGATGTCTATAGGTCATATGCAAATGCTATACCATTTTATATACAGGATGCTATAGTTTGGATATTAAATGACCCTCAAAGGCCCATGTGTGGTAGGCTTGGTCACCAGCCAGTGGCACCACTGGGAGGTGATGGAAATGTTAAGTGAACCTAGTGGGAAGTTTGCTGGTTATTGAGGGCATGACCTTGAAGAGGACAGTGGGACCCCAGCCCCTTTCTCTCTGCCTTTTTTGTTCCCAGCCATGGCTTTGCTCTGCCATGTGCTACTTGCTATGATGTGTTCCATAGACCCAAAAGTAATGTGGCCAAGCAATCATGGACTGAATTCTCCAAAACTGTGGGCTAAAACAAACCTTGACTCTTTTTAAGTTGATTACCTCAGGTATTTGTTACAATGATGACATGCTGACTAATACAAGGGACCTGAGGTATCCAGGAGGGTTCCTGGAATCGATGTTCTTAACATTTTAAGAATGTTAAGAACATTCTTAAAATGTTAAGAACATCTCATGGCAACCAAGGGTGTTACAACAGTATACTAATTTCTGTTTTACACATTAGGAAGCTTTAGTTCAGAGAGGTGAGCAAATTTCCAGGCTCTCACAGTTGGTAAGTGGTAGCGCTGGGATTTGAATTCATGCCCTTGACCACTGATCCTCATGTGACCAGTAGAATAAGACTCTCACACACACAGATTATCGGTATAACTTACCTGGGAAAACACTGAGATGAAGGTCTGGAGGAATAGAAAACAAATTGACCATGAAATGTTCAAATCTGTCATATGGCTTGCCTTCCAGAATCATCTCAGCAAGATTTTAAAACCTAAATTTCTCACATTCTGCCAAGTTCCAGTCAGAAGTAACTTGACATTCATATTTGAATTGTGCTAATTTATTGGAATGGCTTTCCGCATTTAGGCCATAACAAATAGGCTTTAAAAACCTCAAGAGTGACGACACTCCCTTTTACATTCAGATTGACTTCTAATGATATTGTAGGGAATTTCTCAATAATAACTCTGACCACATCTTGATGAAAAGATAACCGTATTTTCATGTGGTCTCTTTTCTTTGCCATGAGTGAAAAAGGAAGGCCCATAAAGGCTAATAATGTTATCTAAGCCTTAATAGCAAATCAAATGAAATTATAAGTGTGAAATAGCTCTGTAAGAGTAAAGAGTGCTATCCAAATATAAGGCATTATTATGAAGAAACGCTGACATTCCATAACTTTTTGACTGTCACATGCAAGTAAAATTTCCTGACTTTAACCTAGGACATCCTACTTTAAATGTGATCTTTTAATTCATTAACTTTTAAGCAAATACTCATATGCCAGACATTGTGCCCTTGAACTAGGAGCCAGAAGATACAATAAGAAAAGGGAGAGGAAACAGAAACTAGCAGCTTTTCTCACTGCTAGCAAAAATGAGAATTTGGGATATCAAATATTAATACTGATATGCATACTGACCTATTTTTGCATGTACCAGTCATTCAGTAAATGACTGTTGATTAGTTGGCAAGCTGAACTGGAGTCAATGAGGTACGTTGGAAGACCTAGATGATTTAAATAGATGCCAAGGGAAATTTTCGCCATAAATTACTCATGGTGTTCTGATGCAATGTGTTGAGAGGTACAAACTGTGGATGAAAAATATTTTTGCCAAGTTGTTTTGTCTTCCACAACTCTTCCCCTCAGAGCAATAGCTACACAGTCCCTTTTGAATCCAGTTTTTCCTAAGAATGTGAACGAGATTTTTTTCCCATTATTATTATTAAAAAAGGGCTAGTCATTGCTATCTCATGATCCAGGCATCAACACAGGCTACTTCTATCTTTACTTGGCAATTGAACTTATCAAAAGGCTGGGCCTTTCCTGTACATGAGCTACTGAGCCCATCCAAGCTCCAACATCCCCACCTTCAGGAAATAATGCAAAACTCGCCTCAGTACCAAGGACATTTTTGATAGAGGATTCAGTAGCACACCCTGGAGCAACCTCATCTGGATTTTCTTTTTTCTTTTTGTCCATACCAACCTTCCAACTCTCTCCCGCAACAAAAACACCAAGGGCTGAAGGCCAATCTCAAGCCATCTGCTTTCAAATCATCATAAGAAGATGGAAAGAAGGCTAGCATCCTGTTCTCCACCTCTGCTGAAGATCAGCCATCTTTCAAGGTCCATTCGGACAGCATGGCAGATTCAACACCCGAGACTTCTGACTA
Organism: Marmota marmota marmota; assembly: GCF_001458135.2. NCBI lineage: Eukaryota > Metazoa > Chordata > Mammalia > Rodentia > Sciuridae > Marmota > Marmota marmota. Next base: position 44,973,484 of record NW_026000026.1, on the reverse strand, counting down.
TAATTCTGGAGAAAAAAGAACAAAAGTAAAGATTTGAGAATTTCACACATTTTTCTGCCCACATATAAAGTACTGGTGAGAGTCTCAGAGAGTTATGAAGTTAACAATTGAACGATCTCAGAAGAGCTCAGGCCAGCACTGAGGTATTCCAACAATGCTTTCTTCTCTGAACATTTTTTATTTTGTCTCTTTATGGCCATCTATTGGATTCATCTTAAGCCAGTGAGTGATTCTATCCTGACACTCTATTCAATAAGTTCCACCAGCATCAGAGAAATACATTCACATCAGTGATGGTTAGATAGTTTTTCATGCCTCATATTTCCTACCAGTAGTTATTTCTAGACCAGCACACCCCGTGGAATTTTTTGGAATGGTACAGATATCCTTCATTTGTTACTACCCAATGCAGTAGCCACCAGTGACATGTGACTCTGAACACTTGAAATGTGGCTAGTGGGACGGAACAACTGAATTTGTTTTCTTTCCTTTTAATTAGTTTCAATTTCAGTAGTCTCAGGAGACTAGTGATTACTGCCAAGGACAACACAGTCTGTAACAAAGTCACAGAGTCAGGAGTTTGTGAGTACACAGATTGTACTCACATTTTATCAGCTATATTTATTACAAAACTGCTCTCCCCTGCCATCTCTCTGCTTCCCACAGTGCATTTCTGTTCTTCATTTTATTATACCTCCATACTCTAAAAATGGCACTCTCCAAAAATATGCAATTTCAGCAGAAAGTGGGCAAACATCTCAGAGAGATATTCAGGATTTGCAATTAAAGGATTTTTTTTTTTTTGCAGAAGCAACATTTTCTAGCTTTTGTGTGCAGAAGCCACATCTTATATATTACCTAACTAGAATCAGGCTACCTAAACACTGAATGCATTGTACCTGCATATCCAAGCATTCTGCATGTGCGGATTCAACTAACCACAGATTGAAACTCTTTGGGGGGAAAAGTTGCCTCTGTACTGTCCATGTGCAGATTTTATTTCTTGTCACTAGTCTTTAAGCAATTCAGCATTCTGTATTAGGCATTATAAGTAATCTAGAGATGACTGAAGGTACATAGGAGGATGTGCTGAGATTATCTGCAAATATTTAAGAAAACTGAACATTTGTACATTTTGGTATCTGTGGAGATTCTGGAACCAATCCCTGCATATACCAAGAGACAGTTATTATTTATCATTTTGCCTCCACTTTCCAGCTGGGAAGATTGCCAGTACTTCTGCAGCCTGGTGTTCCACCTTCCAAGGGGACATTAGCATAGGATTCGGCTGTGGGTTTTCTAGATATTTATGGCTAGAATTACCTGTCCCCTCCTTAAATGAAATTTCCAGGACCACTCCTAAATCTGTTGAACCAGAGACAGACTTCCCATCCAGACTTTATATTTCATAAGCTTTCCAGTGCTAACCAGACACTAATATTTGTGCCAACTCATGGGAAGTCTGGCCTGTCTTAGCCTGGGCATGACATTATCAATAGGGGTGCCTTCCCTATTCCATCTCCAGAGCTGGTCTAGTGGAAAACTGAAATGAAGGGAATTTTGATAGTATTAAAATAGAAAATTTGTGGTTTCTGGGAGGAAATCATTCTAAGCTTATATAACTCATATAAGGAAGAATTCTTGCCCCTAGGAAATTCAAAATGTCCATTCTGCCATTGAGGTGTGACAGAAGATGCTGCAGAGTCAACGAGCGAACACTGACAGATGCTCAGTGCCCAAATTAGAAGATGCAAGTTCATCAGCTGCCATATTGGGCAGCCAAGCCTAGAATTTCAAGTGTAGCAGTAAACTAACTGTACATAAGGGATAGAGGACATGGCAGGATGGAACTGCACAGGCCCTCAGAGGACATCAAAAGAAGAGAATCCAATCCATGACACTATTGCAATTTTACCAATTCCTTTGAAAGTAGGAACTAATGGTCTGTATCAAAATCTTTTAGATCTTATGTTAAGTGTTCTTTCATGAGTGCACACATACACACACACAAAATAATGATGGAGGTGGGCGGAAACATCAGGAAATGGTAGATATAGAGGAAACATTGCAAAATGGTGCTGTGTGTGGCTCCAGGGTTGAATGAACCATGCCCCATCATTATGGTCAGGCTTATAGTATTTGGAGCAAACCAGGCAAACAGCTTCCAATATAGAATGATACCTCACCTCACCGAGGCTCACTTCTACTGGGTCATTTAAAAGTACAATGTTAAAATTTTTATAACTAGAGGCTACAAGATGATACCATTTTTATGTTTCTTTCCTCTCCTTCCCATTACATTTCTATGCCAAAGACCAAAACTATTAACCCAAACAACGCTGTCTCCATCTTTTCTCACCTTTCTAATTACTTTTTCTGGGGTGGTGAACCAGGTTTTCCAGAACTTTCTGTTATGCATGTGGATAAGGAAGAAATGCATAACATTAATCACATTGGAGAGAAAGGGTGGAAGGGAAACTAATTCAATGGGAAAATGCTGTAAGCCACATCTACCTGTTTCGAATTTTCTTCCATCTATAGGAATTGAGCCTGAATTGATAAATGTGTCATTTCCTTTCAATGTGGGTGGATATTAGAGACTCAATCTCTTGGTTCCATTGAGTGCACTGTAATTCAAGGACTTTCTCCTTATTTCCCCACTAGAAATTTCTTGGGGTTTTCTGAAAGTGGAGACCTGAAACCCTAAAGGGGTTCCCTTTCCCTGATTGTGACTCTAACCTTTCGAAGATAGGGGGTGCATTGGTGATGGAGATGTGGATACTATAGCCAGAATCACACATCATTCACTCAGTGACTCCACACTAACATGCTCATAGTGATTCTGTGGGCTCTTGTTTTCTGCTTTGAACATTTCTGCTCTTGCCATATTATGCTTCCAAGCCTCTGTTATTAGGTGCATCTGCTCAGACAAGTTTGCTATCATTTATCTCACTTACAGTAACATCGAGCACACCATTAGTGTTGCTTAGAATTACCCCAGTTCCAATGAAGATGCCTTAATAGTTTTGAAGGAAAGCCACCCAAATTGCAGTGCGTGGGGGAAGAGAGTTCACCAGTCTATAAATGTAAAGATCTTCAAGCATTGTGCTGCATTCTTTCTCATTCATTTTCCCTAGAGCAGGTTAAACCTCTTGAATTAAGATCCATGCTCAGATGCCAACGGAAATGGAGTGTGTACAGAAACTGATGCTTACTTGAATGTGTTTGTTGCTTAAGTATCATTTCTGCCTCTCTCTTTCATTGCCTTTTCGCACTTTCAGAAGGAAATATGGTATTTCCGATTATTTCACCATTTCTTCAGGATGTGTGGTATTTGAGTCTGCTGACAGCCATAAAAACTTCGGTTTTGTTTTATTAATAAACAAATTATTAATATTGCTGTAGTCAATTTTTAAAATAACAGTAATGGAAGTTTTGACTGATTTCAATTAAAAGATGCTATATAATACAATTAAGAGATGCTGTATGATTGTCTTCAATTCCAACGGTAAAAAGAACTCATTCTTTAGGATTCTATATGCCTCTTAAATTCCATGTGCAGCCCAAGGCCACGGTCATTCTTTCCTGAATTTGTGTCTTGCAGAGGCAGGAAGAGAATTGTGGCCAATGATAGAAATGCACACAGTATCTCTCTTCTTAGATGATTCTGTACTTGTGTGCCCCCTGCTGGCTTAGTCCATGGTCACAGCTGTTGAGGAACTAGATACAAGAGGAAACAGGTACTTGGGTAGACACAAGTAGAAGAGAATGAAGACGACTGAAATGTCTTCTACTATCGAAGCTTTAAGGAACATAGATCCTCATCCAGATGGGCAAGAATACAGATTTTTAGAAATTTTTTCTTTTCTCCGTGACTGTCCAGAAAGTTTATTTCACATGCTTTTAAAATACTTGTTCACAACACAGTTTTAATTTGTATCTTTCAAAAATGAAGGTTCCACATAGAATGCTTGGGCATAGCAGAGGTGTGTGTGTGTGTGTGTGTGTGTGAGAGAGAGAGAGAGAGAGAGAGAGAGAGAGAAACAGAGAGAAAGAGAGATTTAGTCCTCCTGCCTCATGTCTATCAAAACCTCCTCCATTTTAAAAAATATGGGCAACTGATATTTTTCTCTATCTTAATTAAGATGTTATATAAATGCAGCTCCAAGACTCCACCTCCACTACTGCCACTTCCAGATGCAAACTGCCTCTGTACTGAAACTCTGGGATACCTACTCCACTTACAATGCATTAAAATGTCTCCGTTTAATTGCCAGCTTGTATACAGTGGCAACTTCTCAAATGGTTGAGTCCAAAATTTTATTGTGTCTCTAAAACATAGCTTACTTTCCACAACAGCCACACTCTGGTAACTGGTCAATTCCCTAAGTAGGAACATTCCAGTTTAGGTAGCCAGCAGAAACCTAAGCTGTGTTCATCTCTGTGTCCCAACATTCCTGGATACATTGAGAAGGATGAAGCAGACACCCATCCCCACCCCAGGAATGTAATAGAATGAGACATCTGTGGTATGGTGGTTTGGATATGAGATGTCCCCCCAAATTTCTTGTGTTAATGCAGGAATGCTCAGAGGTAAAATGATCAGATTGTGACAGCTAAAACCTAATCAAGATAATTCAAAAGGACTATTGTCTTAGATGGTAACTGTAGGCAGGTTGGGCATAGCTGGAGGTCATTGGGGCTCTGCCCTTAGGGATTGTTTTGTGTTCCCCTTACTCCTTCTATCTCTCTGTTTCCTGGCTGACACAAACTGAGCAATTTTCCTCTTCCACCCCTTCTTCCATGATGTTCTGCCTCAACTCAGGCCCAAGAGCAATGGAATCAGCTGACCATAGACTGAACCTCTGAAACCATGAGCCAACTTCCTCCTCTTAAGTTGTTCTTGTCAGATATTTTGGTCATAGTGACAAAAAAGCTGACTAACCCAGGTAGCACAGGTAGTATAAGTCAACTCTCCTTTAAGACTGAGGCTTTGGATTGTCCCAATAGGAGAGAGAGAGAGAGAGAGAGAGAGAGAGAGAGAGAGAGAGAAATCTCTTCACATTGATGCAGAACAAATATAGCTTCACATTCTTGCAGCAGTGACCACTGTACTGGTATGAAGGGCCTCGTGTTCCAGGGCATAGGCTGTGGGGGTCTTATGCATCTTTGCCATAGTCGTATCCCAGTCTGTGCTGCCACCATCTCTCCTGCTCCCTAAACTCAGTCTCCCAACTGCTCTCCCCATTTCCATTAACCTTCTTACAAACTGCTCTTTTACTCTGAAGCAGTGTTCCTCAAAACTCTAAGCTGGTCCATCTCATCCTTTGGATTGAAAATTTTCAAAGGTTTTCATTGCTTTTACTATAAGACTAAATTCCTCAACATAGTCAAAAAAGCCAGTGAGAATGATCTATCTTTCCACTCAACCTTAAATCTGAAGGATCCCCTCTTGCATTGTACATTTTCCAAGTGCATCCAACACTGCATTTTGAACTCCATAAGAACAGAGTGGGAATCAATCACTATATCCATGTGCTAGTAATAATCCTGGTATAAAGTAAGTTATCAATGATTATAGCAATTCAATAGATACATACATGAATAACTTAGGTGGTAGCATGGATATCTCCAGCAGCAGTGGGAAGCAATGCCAATAATGAGGATCAGCCCTTTGGGCATTAGCAGGAAAGAGAGCTCCCTTGACAGGAACATTTGTGACTTGGTGACAGTCGTCAACTTTCCTATGTATATGGCTTCATTGGTAGCATATTAACCAACTACCGACATCATCAGGTGGGGCCAGAAGATAGTAGGCATCATTCTTTAACTGGAAGGACTTACTGGCGAGCAGAGCTGAGACACCACCTGCTCAGGTTTTGAGAAATGTTGAAAGCACTGGACCTCCAAGGATAGAGCTCAAAGAAATATGTTTTCTCTTCTCATTATCACTTGCCAAGGTTTTAGGAGTAGTCATATCAAATTACCTAGCAAAAGACATCTTTCTGATCATAGAACATTGGAAAAAGAGTACAGAAGTTCAAAGAATGAACAACAAGAAGTCAATGGGTTTTAAAGGTGTTGATCCATAGGATCTTAGCATGAAGGCCTGCTCTTTTAGTTGTTGAGATACAGTCTCATCTAATTGCATTTCCTCTAATCTAATGCTAGAGGTACAACAATGTTCACCATTTGAAAATATCATTTAAATGTATCTCAACCCTCTTCATAAACCCAAATTCTAGGAGATTGTAAAATGTTTTAAATACATTTTCTTAGAGATCTTTTGTAATTTAAATACCAAATCAACCTCACAGGGACTTGGGGGATCTTGTCAAATATATTGTGGAGGCAGAGGTAAGTCATATAAGACCCAAGTAGCTTTAGAAGAGTCAATTGTACTCCATTGCTTCACATGAAACCCATTCCATTTTCTTACAGAGTTTTTCATCTTCAGTGCAAATAGAAATGCAAAGCAGGAGGTGGATTTAAAGCCCAATCCATTAAAACATACCCTGGTGGGTTCTTCCCCCCTTTGCAATTTGATAGCACAAAACCACCAAGTTAACTTAGCCATACCATCCACCCAAAGGCAGGGTGAATATCCCTATCTATAAACACCTTCCTGCACTGAGCTAAAATGACCTCACTGGAAAATTGAAAAGATACATTTTTTATTATTTTTCCCCATTCAAGAGATTAAGTGACACAGGCCAAGGATAAGAACACATAGTCTTCTAAGCTCATGAGGAAGAAGAGTTGTAGATTGCTGTGCTTAGAGCCAATGAGAAGTTCAGGGTGGGGGTGGGGAATGTTGATTATCTTCCTGTAAGAATTATTGCCCCTATTTTAGAAAGTTCTTATTCAAAATGGCTCTTGTGAATAGTACCCTGCTTTTATTTCAAATAAATGCTTGACTTTTATTTCTCTTTCACTCAAGTCTTTGGTTAAAAAAAAAAGTGAACCAGAAATTATAATTCAAAGCAGATACTCGGGCAGCAGAAAACCTTATTTCCTAACATAGAGAGTTCCATTGACTTCTTATAAGTGACCCACAACAGAATCTCTGTGTGTATAGCAGTCTTTGCCTTGACTCTGGGTTCCCATTTCTGCAGCTGTTGACACTGACTTCCAGCAACTCTTTCATCAGCTGGAGGACATTTAGCTGGTTTCAACAGAACCTGACTTAAATATGGTGCTTGAATCCATAGCCACTGTAAAGGTGGCTCTAAAAATCTCCATAAAGATGATTATTCTGCCATTTTGACTTATTATATCCTGGAAAGGGAAGAGAACCACTCTGAAGGGTCAGCATTGGTGCAGAAGCCATTTCTGTGGGCAAATCATCTCTGCCTGCTCTCCCTAGCCCCTCCCCCATCTGAAGTTCATGAACATTTAGATCAAGCCTAAAGAATGAGTTCTTGCATCTCCCATCTTTCACCTTCTCCCTGGATTCTACTGTTATAGGAAGCTTAATTAGGATTTCTATTACTTTTAAAAGTCTAACAAGATGAAAACTTGGAGATCGCTTAGTTCATTTCTTGTCTCTCAGCCTCTTCACTCTTAAGCCAGTTGATTTCACAGGTGATTCTATGAACTACTATAAAAACTCTTCATAAACACCCCCTAGAACTCCCCACCGTCTAGTTTGGTTGATTTTATTTCTGATTTCTCAAATCTAAAAAGATATCACAGAGCTCTGTTTTGTTTTCTTGACCAAAGGCCAAATAAAATCTTATTCACTAACTTGTGTAGTTGTCACCATCTCCTGGCACTGAAGTTACAGAAAAGTAGGACTTTGTCTGAGTTACTGCTTTGTCCCAGCATTTAAAATAGTACCCAGGACACAGTAGGTGCTCAATCGCTATTTGTCAATGTATTGTGGTCAAAGTAAGGATATATTAACAAAGAATCAAGTTTTTCTTGATATTTTCACATAAGATATGGATCTGTGCAAAATGGCTGAATTAAATAAAAATATGGTCAAAAATAGATAGGCTGGAAGAATACACGAGGACAAGAGAATGATCTAGCCATGAGGTTCATCCTTGGCAAAGCTAGAGAAGGGACAATCCTGAGTACCATAAGCAAAGTCAATCTGTGACAGACTTATTCACTCAGACCGAGGGCTTCCTAAACTTTAATTCTTTCTGAAACCTTCTAGGGGAATCTTGTGATTCTGACTCAGGGTGTATGGTGGGGAGTGAATGCCCTGAGTCTGTCTTGCTAACAAATGTATTGGTAATATCATGTCCATGCGGCTGGTCTGGGGACCACATTTGGAGTAGTGAGTCTATACACAGCCAAAGTGTGTTTAAAATAATTTAATCCCTCATTTCATCTTAAAGACAGAGCACTAATAAAATAACAATGTTGACTATGTTTTTGTTTTTTGCTGAATGTCCAACCCCAGAAAGTACACAAACAGACAATCACAACAGAAAATATTCCAAATATGGAAATAAGCAGTTTGGGCAGTTTGGTGGTTAATACATTGAGGGGAAAAAATTAGATTTGTAAAATTATATGGAAGCAATTTCATTCCCTTTAGATGCTGTAACCGATTTCTTTATGGCCACTGATGTAAAACAAATACACTCAGATTGATCCGGAAGGGAATCTTGAGTCTTCACACATATTATTTCATTGCTTCACAGATGTTTGGAAGAGAAAAGAAAAGTGATTCATAGACCAAGAGTGACTCCTTCAAGCCACTCCACACAGATTTTCCAGTTCCTACGCTGATGTGGCCCACGCACCATTTTGTCTCTTTGTGGGGGGAATATAAGATGTATTCTTCCTTTACTAGGGCGAAAATGATACTCAGCCCTCCAGATGTTTATATAACAGAGAGCTAAAGACAGAGGAACAAAAGAAGAACAGTTCTGCAACAGGGACACTGAGGGCTCCATTCATTGGGAAGGACCCGCTGACTTCCACGCCCAGCCCAGCTATTTATTCCAAAGTCACCCGGACTGCTGAGGGTTGTTTCCCCCCTGCTGCATGGGTTCCAGCAGGAGAAATTCAAACAGAAGGAGAGTATTTTGGTCCCTTCAGGGAGGTTCATCCTTGGAAAAGCTAGAAAAGGGACAATCCTGAGTACCAAGGTCACTCCAAGTTCTGGCTTGTTTTGCAGTCTTCAGCTGGCCGTAACTCTACTTTTCTCCCCAATCTAGACTCCCCACCTCTCTAGTGTCATGAAAACCCAGGCAGAGGCCCCAGCAGGGCCTCTCTGGAGCTGTGTGTTCAGGGCGAGGGACATTATTGTGTCAGAGCTCACCTATCGGTTTGCCCATCTGACAGGAAGAAATTAAACACTGGAGGATATCTGAGAAAATGAAAGTGGGACTCCAATATTTGTGTCACCAAACATGGTCCACCGATAGAGGTCACACATGAGGTTATGCTCTGAGATAGCTCTCCATCTTCTGGCCACAGAAGGGACATCCCAGCCTTCACATACAGACTTGTGTGCTCTCACAACCCTGCATAGACTCACTAACCCACATACGCTCACACCCATGCACACCTGCACACCCTTCCACACACGCGGTCACACACATCCTGTGAATGCACATAGATTATGGAATAACAACTCCCGCCCCCGGTGAAAATCCCTCTATGATTTTAAATCCTATAATATCTAGGAACCCCAACTTAAAAATGTCCTATCTATTTCCCACTTCCATGGTCTGCTGTTTTCACAGATAGGACTTCCTGTGATGGGAAATTATGAAGTCTCAAACAAAACACTTAACTCCATAGTTCTTTGATCTTAGGCTCTGTTAGGTTCTACTTGCTCTCTGAATCCTGCCACTCCTTGAACACTAGTTTACCCACCTGCAGCCCCATCTCTTTTCCCATGTGCTTGCCTCATAACTTCTATGGTCTCCTATCTTCCTGACCTTGGAACATGGGCTCTTGCTCTTCTCATGGCCTTGTGTCCTGCCCCTGCAACTGACAGATGTCCCCAAGGCCGACCACCTGCCTGGGTCTCTGTATAGTGCCTGTCTCTATGGCTTGCCTCTGTGTACACGTCAGTCCTATCATCTGGACTCACTGTCACCTCTTGCTGGACTCCTCCCAACCCTAATGGTTGCCTGGGTGACCGCTAGTTGCCTAGCACCATGTTTCACCAGCCAGATGGATATCCTGTCATTGGCCATCCTGGATCTATTTCTACTCTTCAACACCTGGACCACCAAGTTCCATCTCCCAGGCTACCCCAGCCCCTAATCCTGCATCCTTCTATGTCAGGAGATAAAATTCTTAGATAAATAACAATGAGATAATCCATTCTAACAACCTGCTGGGATATGTGTAAAATAACTGCTGTATTATTTCAACCAAGTGATGCCACCTACCAAGAAATGTATCACAAAACTGCCCCTAAATGTCCTTTTATAAATTTGCTTCATCTTCCAAACCTGCTACTACAGCAGAACTAATAGGGTTCCCAGGACCAACTGGATGTTACAAAAAGCATTGCTAATAAAATAAAAAGAACTCCAAATTCTTGATTAGGCAAGTTCAGAAAAATTTAAAATTAATCTAATAATGTTCAAAAAAGTTATATTCGATAATAAAATTATGTCTCAGCACAAAATAAAAACTAGCTACTAAAAATAAACTATTCATTGAAGAAAAGTCTATATATAAAGTGTGCAAAATAAAAATCACAAAGCCAACAGTAGCTTCTGTTAGAAGGTTTTTGGTTTGTTGATCTGTTTCTATAATCTGAGCCATTTTCTGGAGCTGATTATATGACAGTTTCTATATAAGCCTTTTGAATCCACACTTGGACCTTTACTGTGAAAATGACAGGTTCAGGTCTCTAGCAAGGTGTGCAGATGATTAGGACACCTGCATCAGAAAGAAAGTGGTTTATGTGGCGAGAAGGAAGGAAGCCAGGTAACGGTCAACAGGTCTAGATAGCGGGGAAGTGGAGGAGAGAGGAAAAGACTGCAGGACGGAGGGAGCAGAGAGAGGTGGGAAGGGACCCCCCAGTGAATGAGGTTGGGCACTTTTCCAACCCAACTCCTTCCTTCCTTCCAATGTTGGAGAGGTCACTGTGTGTATCTGTCGGCTGCACATGTCAAAGAATATCACTCCTGAGGGAGCAAGACCTCCGCTGTCAAGATATTTTGCATTTAAAATAAATTATACAAATACATTTGACTTGAAATATTAGATGGTTAGACCATATATCTAGGTGGTAGAGGCAAGCTCTGAAATTTGAGGATATGTATGTATGTATGTATTTATTTGGGGTACCAGGGATTGAACCCAGGACACTTAACCACAGAGCCACATCCCCAAAACTCTTCTTTTTTTTTTTCAATTGTTGTTGTTGTTTGTTTTGTTTGAGACAGCATCTCACTAAGTTGCTGAGGCTGGCCTTGAACTTGCAATCCTTCTGCCTCAGCTTCCTGAGTCACTGGGATTGCAGGAGTGCACCACCATGCCAGGCATACTACTCTCTCTCCCTCTTTCTCCTCTTTCTTCCTTTTCCTCTTCTCTTCCTCATCTCTCCTTTTTCTCCTTCTCACCTCCCCTTTCTTCTCTCCTCCCCCACTTTAATCCTCCTCCTATTTTTCACAGTGGTTCCTAATTTTTTTTTGTCACAAATCTTCTCCCATAGATTGTGCCTGGAAAATCTACATCAGATATGTCCAAGACACTCAGCCTCAAATCCTATAGGGCTAGAGGTGAAGAACTCCTGCTCTTTGTCATTCTCTTGGGAAACACCATGCCTCTGTTGGCCTGGTCTAAAGAAGGCTCCTTGGAGGCACATATCGCTGTATCATCTGCAATGCCAGCCCTTGCTGATTGTAGTAAATACAGTGCTTGAATGGAGAGGGGAAATACAAATGTGATTCTATGTGGCCACATGGGGCAAGAAGAAGTTTCAGAGAGGAAAGCTCTCAGACCCTCCTGTGAAGCGTTAGTATCTCCAGGGTCCACGGCGCAGCCGGCTGCCACATTATACAATCATTTCACTGATATCTTTTGGGCAGAGGAGTCATTCCTTCCAATACAACAACTTAACAACTCTAGCAGCAACAAAAGTTAAGCACAGAAACAAATAATGTTATAAACTCAACTTGAAAATCATCTAACATTAGTGCACAGCAATGTTTTTCAAGGGAAGCTCTTTGAGGAGTGAGAGTTCTTAAAACCTTTCCATAAAATACACAGCAGTTATGACTCTCTGCTCCCTCTTTCCCTCTTTGATTTTCACTCATGGAGCATTGGATATGGAGTCTGGGGAAGAAAGAAGCATCCTGGGTGAGGCTCCTGGCTGCAGGAGATGGGGACCACAGGAGGTTCCCAGGACTTGTCAGGGAATGGTATTAATGACTGACATAACACCTACTGCTTAGCAAGTATCCACTACAGGGCAGGCCTGCTGTGGGAAGGGGGTAAATGTAGAAAGGAAAGTCTGAGCTGATGGTAGCCAAGGACTGAACCAGGGTTCTGTCCAACCACCACCTGCCTTTTGACCTCTTCAAAGAAACAGCCAAGTTCAAGTGAAGGGAGAAGATCCAAGCATTTCCAAACTGGTCAGTGCAAAGCTTAGTGGAGTTCATTCAAGAGGCCCTTTGCACACACCATTTCAAGACCAGAAGGCACAAAACATTTTTGTAGTTTAAACAAGCAAATTATTCCCAGTTCAACTCTATCTTGGAGAAATGTCTACAAGCAGGCTAAATTCATGCTGAATTTCAGAATTAATACTGATAGAGTATCATTTTAATTCCTTACTGTTGAATCTTTTGAGGTCTGTGACTATGACAATAAAATGATGGCTAAGGATCAAGTCAGAACTAAAGTGTTATGGCCAGCTGGAGGACAACACCCGGATCTGCTCTAGGGGTGCCAGGACAGGGCTGCCCCATCCAGCCATCCTCACTGGGGAACGTGCTGGAAGTTTTCCATCCACAATCATCAGAACTGAAGATTTCTCATGTTCCAGACTTTGTTCTTGATTCCCAGATGGTCTGAAAATTTTAATAAAATGACACAAATACTTATAAAGGACACGTTTTGTTTTTGTTTTGTGGTTTAGGTGGGGGGAGTGAGGGAAAGTTAAAGAAATAGTATTTCTAAATATGAATTTAAATACAAACCAACTGTCTAATTAAGTTAAAGCACCTGAACAAACAATGGCAGGGGAGAGTGATGCTTTGCTGTCATAAAATAGAAATGATAATTGGCTGTTTTTCTGAATCTTGTCCAGGTTATCCTTAAGAGATCCTCCTGCCTCAGTCTCCTGAGCAACTACAGGTACATGCTACCATGCCCAGCTTAAATCATTTCTTTAATGCACAAAATTTTACATGAAATCTAAGTTGTAACACACATGTCTTCTGTAGCCCCAATTCCACCAGGAAATAATATCCATGACAAATCCTCCCTTACCCATCTCTCCGCTAACATATGGTACCACCCTCCACTGTGGAAACATAGACCTTCAGTGTGTTTCCTTGCTAATTACCTGGTTATTTCCAACGTGTAAGAATATGAAGGATTTCTTTTGTCTTTTTCCCCCCTTGGGTACCAGGGATTGAACTCAGGGGCACTCGGCCACTGAGCCACATCCCCTGCCCTATTTTGTATTTTATTTAGAGACAGGGTCTCTCTGAGTTGCTTAGCACCTTGCTTTTGCGAAGGCTGGCTTTGAATTCACAATTCTCCTGCCTCAGACTCCTGAGTCAAACTGCTGGGATTATAAGCATACACCACACCTGGCATCTTTTGTCTTTTCTTATATCAGCAGGATCAGACATTGTTTTTCACCTATTTTAATACACTTTCCTTGATGGTACTATGTTCCTTTAAGATTTGCTTGATTTAAAGACAACAGCTCTCTTATCCAACAGCTCTCCTGCCATACCATTCCAGCAGATGGGTTTCCAGGGTCGGGTGGGAGGAAGTGTTTGGGAATGCACACTGTCTGCCAGGCAAGGGTTCTGTCTCACTCTTAAGGAAGATGGGGTTTAGAATCAGGAGCTGAATTCGGTTTGCAGATCTACCATCTTACAAGTTTTGGGATCTCAAGTCTGAATTTCTCCACTTGCAAGATGGGAATACTGACAATTGTTATATGTACCTCACAGGACTGCCCCAAACTCATATACATCCATGTGAAAAGTGATCTTTCTATGGAAATATTGAAAAACAACATGCTATTTTGTTGGCATAGTTCATTCAAGGGTTCGTACCCAAATTGTCATCCGATTTTTAATTTTACTAAGAACAAATAAAGTTCCTTGAGCTTTTAGAGATGCATAGAAAGAATTGAATGAGCTGTTCTCTACCTGATACATGAAGTAGACCCCCGGTGTAGCCAAGTGATGTAATAACTTGAACATTAATCACTGGACAATCAGGGAGAAGAGAACAGGGTGCCACCTGGAAGGTGAAGTTCATTGTCAGGGATCTAGGCAGTTAGGAAGTTAGGCAGAGTATGACACTGAAAGGACTTGGATATGAAGCTGCCATGTAGGCCTAGTCTAATGGTGGGATTAAGAAAGAGACCTGTGATGGGGACAGTACAAATCCCCTGAATGCATCACTTAGAAACTCATGTTCCTGAGTTTAACTACAATTGTAGAAGCTTTGAGGCCAGTGTCTGGAAGGGGAAGGGGTTAAGAGAGAACTCAGGTTAATTTTTGTTGTTTTTGTTTGTGATGCTGGGGATTGAAACCAGGACCTTGCACATGCTAGGTGAACACTTGACCATTGAGCTACATCCCCAGCCCCAGAACTGAGGCAGTTGATTATAACTACCTCCTACAGTGTTTAGTCTAGGACCCTAGGCAGAGCTGAATGCTTTGGACTGGGGGTGGTTGAGAAATAAGGCATTTAAAAAGCTCGAGACATGTCTGCTGACAAAGGATGTTAACACAAATGGCTCACTACAAATTTGCAATCAAGAGTGCATTTTCTGAGAGTATGCAATGATTTAAAGATCACTAGACCACACACACTGAACAGCAGCCTTATATTGCATAAACTTTGATCCTGAGAGTTCCTAGAATTAAAAAAAAAAAGATGCTATTAAGGATAAGGAAAGTGTTCTCATTTATCTCACTTGCAACAAATTGAAGTTGGGCTATAGCTAGTGGTATATAGTAGACTGTATACCCACCCATTGTGGCTGTTCCCATCAACAAGTCTCTAGGTGAAGTGGTCTGTTGCCAGAACTGCAGGTCGTCCACTTTACGCTTCTGTTGCTTAATAAATCACACCTTAGTTGCTTTAAACAATGACCATTTGTTTAGCTTGCTAGTCTCTGAATTGGCAATTCAGCTCTACTGGGTGGTTCCTCCAGTCTCAGCTGGACTCACACCATGTGTTTGCACTCAGCTGCTTAGCAGCTGGATGGCTCTGTATCTGAGAGCTGTCTGACTGGTGACTAGAGCAAGAGCCACATGTCCCTTGTTCTCTAGCAGGCTACCCAGCCTTATTCATTTGAGTGAGGTATTGAGAAAGATCAAGGAGTCATGCAAGACCTCTTAAGACCTAGACTCAGAACTGACATAGCCGAACTTCCACCACATTCTATGGATCAAAGCAAGTCACAAGATCAATTCAAGGGGAAACAGACTCCACCATTTGATGGTGGGAGCAACAAAGGCATACTGAAAAGGGCCTGAATGCAGGGAAGTGAATAATTTGCAATCATTTTTTGCAAGCAATGTACAAGGGCCTCAGCCCATAGCTACCCTTGTTCACAAGATAGGACAGAACACTTCCTAAGTTCTGGTTCAGATTTCTGGTCTTGGTTTCCAACCCTTAATGAGGAGCTCCACCTCAATCCTTAGAAGTGTCTCTTCTAATCTCTGAATTCTCTAAAAGCTAGGTTGGGACCTGCTGGTCCAATTACCTTCCTGTGATATTCCTGACCCCTTGCTGTGACATTCAATGAATAGGAAATCTTCTGGCTCTCTGGGGATTTCACTTTACTAGGGGAGGAAGCCATAGACTGCAGGGGCCTCAGACCCCCTAAAACCACACAAGTGTCAGTAGCAGACAAGATCAGCACTCAGGTACTTCCTCCCAGCCCTGTGCTCTGCCCTCTGCCCTGTTGCCTCATGTGAAAAGATTTTTTTTTTTTTGCAGAATATGAGAGAATACAGAAAGTGCCTACCCATCCGAGAGTCACTCTATGCATTCAGCAGATCCTTTCAAGGGAGAAATATTTGGGGTCGTGGTGGTTAATTTTATGTGTTAGCATGGCTAGGCCACACTATCCACACTATCCATATACTTGGTCAGACATCCCCCTTAGATACTTACACAGAGGTATGGTTTAGATGGAATTTACATTGAAATCAGTAGAATTTCAGTAAAGCAGATTGTTCCCCATGATGTGAGTGGGCCTCATCCAATCAGTTGATGTCCCTAAGAGAAAAACTGACTCTCCCCTGCAGGAAGAAATTCTGCCAGTAGTCAGCCATTAAACTTGAACTGCAGTTCTTCTCTGGGTTTCTAGCCTGCAGATCTACCTGCAGATTTTAAGTCAACTTCTTAAAATAGACCTCTTTCTTGTGCCTGTAGTCCCAGCTACTTGGGAGGCTGAGGCAGGAGGCCTGAGCCCAGAAATTGAGGCCAGCCTGGGCAACATAGTATTATCAGTCTTGATCATACTATGTTATGATTAAGTATGATTAATTATGCTTATAATAACAACAAAATAATAAGAAATCATCTCTCTCTCTCTCTCTTTCCACACACACACACCCACACCCACACCCACACCCACACACAACACACACACACACACACACACACACTCTGTTGGTTCTGTTTCTCTGACAAACTAACTAATCCAGTGGTGCAAATATTCCCTAAAAGAGCAAGTGTCATCTCAGTACTCAAGATTCTGGATTAAACAAGAAGTTTAACAATAGTATCTAAAAACTGCAACGTCTACAGTGCTCTGAGTTAAATCCTACTTCTTTAGTAGGTTGATAGCAAAAAGAAACAGAAAATACATACAAGGAAGAAGGAAGAGAGCAAGTATTTTCATATATCAGTCCCAGTTAAGTAAAGCAAGTTGACGCTGAGATGGCATTTTACATTAATAACCAGGTGTGGTAGCTCACATCCATAATCCCAGCAACTCAGGAGGCTGAAGCAGGAGGTTCACAAGTTGGAGGCCAGACTTATTCAGCAATTTAGAGAGACCCTGTCTCAAAATTAAAAATTAAAAGGTTTGGAATATGCAATTTAGAGCATCCTGGGTTCACTCCCTAGCCCTCCCTCCCCCAAAAAGGCTGATGATATATCCAACTATCATTTCATTTTAATTTCTGCTATTTTATGTTTATGGATTTATACCAGTATGATTGTTTCAGGTTGTTTCAATGGGATTCCTTTCAGGGCATTTCCTTAGAGCACTTAATAGTCTTTTCCTTTCACCTAAGACAACTGTTTTGTAAAATCCAAGGAGTCAGAGATGACTATTTTAACAAATATTTTCATTTATGCCATCTTGGTAACCAAGATTTAGAAATACATGTGTTTTGGGTTTTTTGTTGTTGTTGTTGTTGTTGTTGGTTATTTTGTTTTGTCTCTTTGTTTTGTTTTGTTTTAAATACTTTTGTTTCTTTGTTTTGTGGTGCTGGGATGGAATCCAGGGTCTGCACCATGCTAGGCAAGAGCTCTATGACTGAGCTACACCCCGCAGCCCTGTAAAAATTTCCATGGGGTTGCATAAAGTTGCCATAAATCTTTGGGTTTAAGCAAAGAACAGCAAGGTTTTCAGGAGGGGAGCAAGAGAACTGAAAACCAGGATGATGTGGTTGAGCCCCAAGAGTCATCTAAGTCTAAGGACTTTAAGGAACTCAAAGAGGCCACCTGGATGACTCAGGTCTTTGTCCCTCTTGGCAATGTGTGGTAGCTGAGCTTCTCTGCTGGGCAGCTGTGTCCTGACGGAAGAGCCTTATATGCCACATGACTCTCTTGAGCCCTTCTGCATGGACAATGGAAAGACCTTTAACTTCCAAATCTCTTCAAGAGTAGAAAGTAAAGCCAAAGCCTCAACCGCAAAAGCCTGATGGGTGGGAAGGGGAGATTTTATTTTCTGGTCCACACTGCCATCTGCTGGCCTGAGCCAAATTAAGCATTTGTTATTTTCTTCCAGTAGATTGTTTATATTTTATTCTAAAATCCATATATCTGACATGTTCTTTCACTTTGCGCTCGAAATCCTTATAGTAACGTTCAGGAAAACACTTGCTGAGCTGATTCATGTGAACACAAGTCACTCACATTGACTGCAGATGTGAAGTGGAAATAACAGTCAAGAAGCTAAAAATAACTAGGTAACTCTGAACATTCCAAGTCTCATTTGGATAATTAGCACCTACACTTGTCGGTTGTTTGATTGCCCAGTAATTACAGTTTAAGTTAAACAGGTAAATCTGATGGGTATGTATTTGTTTGTGGACAGGGTTAACAACGACAGCATCCCCCTTGTCATTCTTCAGGAGCTCCATGGTAATTAATGAGCTGTTATGGGGTTTTTATATATGCAAATAAATATTTAACAGGGAAATGTCTCCAGATGACAGACAACAGGTCCATGAGATGCAGCGATTTATTATTAGCATGGACTACTTCAGGGACATCAGTTAACACCGGTAGGCAGGAAACTGTCAACATGTGTTTGAAAAGTCATTTCAGAGGTTTCCAGAACGAGGAAGCTCATTAGCTGTCACACACAGGAAGAGTTTGCAAAGTCCTTCAAAGTATAATCACTCATGCCCTCCCCATCTAGCCTTAATTTTACTCTTCTGTCATTACCCCTTTATAATTAAAGGGAAGGAAAATAAGGGGAAATGAGAAGATGGAAGGGGAGAGAAAGGAAAAGAAGAAAAACATGACAGTCCCAAAGATAACCATTGCACAGTTTAGGTAAAATCCTTAAGCTGCTCTGTAATATATTTTGACAGCTTAGAGAATGGGGCAGCTTAGAGAATCCCGTATTTGTTTTTTCTAAGAAAAATAAAAAAATGCAGGAAATACTTCCAATGAACAAGGGACTTCCAGAATTCTCTTAGGAATAAATAACATGCATAAGACAAAGTGTGGGTGCATAGGCTAAGGGGTTAGGGATATGATGTGTCTGCAGAAATCAGATCTTAAGAGAGTCAGCTGGTCCTTTCTAAGCTGCCCATAACTTTCTGTGCCCAATGATATGATTGCTAATGGAACTGGAGCCTTCCCAGACTGGCCAAGTGAGCCTGGAACTTTCCCCATCCACACTGAGATGGTCAATAGGCTGCCACTCATTTAAGAAATAAGCAGTAAAGCTGGGCATGGTGGTGCACACCTGTAGTCCCAGTTACTTGGGAGACTGAGGCAGGAGGATCACTTGAGCTCAAGTGATCAAGACTAGGGTGAGCAACACAGTTGAGACCTCATCTCAAGAAGAAAAAGCAGTGGCTACGTCCTGTGGTCCCAAACTCATTCTTTTTAGGATAGCAGGGTGCAGGAGATGGGTAAGACTCTAAGATGCTAGATTTTACTACTAGCTTGGTTTCTGACTTTCGAGTAATGACTGACTTTGGACCAATCCTGTGTGCCGAGTAGTTGGGATTATTATTACATCCTCTGCTCTTACACGGAGGGGTTAAAATAGCCAAAGGAGCTTCACCACCTTTTAAATATCTAGTTTTTTTTTTTTTTTTAAAAAAAAAAGCATGACCATCAAAAAAGAAAGGAGAGAAGTTGAATTTTATCAATGCACACTGTATGTGTATATGGCAATATCACATTGAACCCCAATGATATGTACAATTAATATGTATTAATGAAAAATATTTTTTAAAATTAAAAAAAGGAGGGCTGGGATTGTGGCTCAGCGGTAGAGTGATCACCTAGCACGTGCGAGGCCCTGGGTTCGATCCTAAGCACCACATAAAAAATAAATAAATAAAGGTATTGAGTCCAATTACAATTAAAAAATAAATATTTTTTAAAAATTTAAAAAAGGAAAAATAGGTAGCAATTAAAAAAGCTAGGTGGTTCTAGGGACAGCCTCATCCTTCTTCCTCCTTCATCTCTTTGCCTTCACAAAGAGCTGCCTCTGGCCCTCAATTCCCCATTCCATGCAGCACAGTGCATCTGAGGATGCAGCACTCTCCACGTTCTTGGCTACTGAGGCCCTGCATGCCTGGCTTCCTCTTGCTTTTGCAGCTACCTCTTCATCCTTATTTCAAAGGTTCCTCCTTCTCTCCCTGCCACAATCTGGTGAACTCTTTTTTTTTTTTCCCACTTCATACTTTCTCCATAGGTCCTAAGCCCAAGGGCAATCATAATTGCAGGGCTTTTATTCTCTACTTATATCTGGGCTCCACCCCTAGGTAGAATCTCTGAGAAGGAAATCTGAATAAATCAATAATTTTCTTCAAAGTTCCCAGAGTGAGTCTTACATTCAACTAGGATGAACACTTGTTCACAAACCTGACTGCCCAGGGGAAACAACCTGCAGGCTTTAACAGCTTCTGATGGCTAAATCCTGAGTGTTCAGGCTGGGAATGGAGGATTTCCTGGGTTGTGAGACTTTCAGTGATAAAAGAGGGAAAGTCTTAGTCCTAAACAAACCAGGACCAATTGATCCCTTGACCTATATCCCAGCCTGGAGTTCTGCTGCAATGGTATGGAATGGGCATTGGGATTTTAAAAGCTCTCTAGGTAATTCTAGTGTAAAGCAAAATTTGAGGCCTATTGGCCAAGATTTTCAGCTTTCCTGTGCAACTGGTACTCCCAGGGAGGATGTTAAAATAGAGTTTATGATTCAGTGGGTCTGGAATGTGATCAGAAATCCTGCACCTTAAATGTGTTTCCAGGTGCTGCTGTAGTGGCTGGTCCTGGGACCACACTTGGAACATTTCCCCAATATCAGCTCAGGTAACCATCTTCCCAGTAACAAACACAAATGTGAAAGGACTTTTTTCTCTTTCTTCTTTCCCCCTTCCTTCCTTCCTCCCTTTTTTTTTTTCTTTCTTTCTCTCTTTTTATCACAGTACTCAGGATTGAACCCCAGGACCTCATGCTAGGCAAGCACTACCACTAAGGTATATCCCCTGGCCTACAAATGCAACATGTGCATCTCTATTGCACCCCTCCTTTGCATTTCACACTGATGAAACCAGTTGTGTATTTGATGTCCCCCTGGGATATTTTAAAGGCTTCACCAACTTTTAATGACCAAAATGGAATTCATGGTTGTC
This sequence comes from Marmota marmota marmota, assembly GCF_001458135.2. Lineage (NCBI taxonomy): Eukaryota > Metazoa > Chordata > Mammalia > Rodentia > Sciuridae > Marmota > Marmota marmota. The sequence goes on along the minus strand of NW_026000026.1, from coordinate 44,952,236 downwards.
TTCCTCGCCCTGGTTTCTTTGTGTCATCTTTATGTGCTAAAACTCTGGAACTAGAAATCACCTTGGTTCAGAAATATCTCTCCGCTTATACCCAGATCCAAGCCATCAACTTCTGTTGAATTTTGTACTTTAGATCATTTCAGATTTTATCCATTCCTCTCCCTCAATACCACACTGGTCCCTGGTCCAAGCCCCATTGTGGCCTCGTTAGTCAGCAGTGCTGTCTCCTAACTCATCACTCCATGCTGGCCCCTCCAGCTTTGCTGGTCCATGGCATCTTTTCAACTTCCAAGCCTGGCTCAAACCCTTCAGTGGTTTTCCATACCTGCCTGCACTCTGCCTTCCAGGCCTTCTCTCCCATCGTCCCCATTTCCATACAACCCTGTTTTCTTTTGGTCCGACATACAACACACCAGACCCTCTCCTATTAACCCAGTGTTGCAGAGCTGGGATCTTCTGTGAAACTGAGGCAGTGAGAAGCCCACTCCCTCTTCAAACCCCACATCTTGCAAGCATGCCAGAAAGATTTCAGACATGAGTTTATTAGATGAGATAGAAAAGGGGGAAAAGGGACACTCTCAAGGGAAAGAATGGGGCCTCTCAGAGAGGAGAGGGACAGCACATCTCTCTTGCCCCCCTCTCTTATTGGGGCTTCCCAGGGAAATTTCCAGAAAGTCCCACCCAGGTCCACCTCTTGACTTTTGACTGACAGCAGGATCACTTCAGACTTTAATCGCCCACTGCCATGACAACTCTGGGTCAGTTTGGCTCATGCTGACTGGTTCTAACTGGAACCTATTCTTAAAAATTTTACGGATGGGGGAATTATCTTATTTTCCTGAGTTCTGGGACCTGGTCTGTATTAGAACCACAAAAGCACCCCACCCACCTTTATCATAAGGTGGTCTTCTTATCAGCTTTCTGGACCTGCATCTACCCTGCACATAGTTTGCTGAGGAATGTAATATATCCTGTTGACGTAAGCCAGGCAGGGTTGTAGGTAAGCGGCTTTTTAGAAAAGAAAGCATGTGGGGTCATCACATTGGGCCCAGTATATAGAATTGTTCCCTCAATCTCATGTTCCCATCACTCACATCTGTCTGTCCCTAGCACCAGTATTTACTGTTATTACTGGGCACTGCCCCATATAACACTCCCACTCAACTTCATCCTGAATCGGGTCCCACAGGCCAAGGCCCCTCATCATGAGCTCTCTGTGTCTTTAGCATGCCTGTTTCCACTTCATGGATGTAAAGCAGTAGTCTAGATGGTGCATGTCAACTTGGCAAAGCTGGAGATTCCATGACCCATATCCCTTCCCTGAATGGCTCCGGATTACAGCTGGCCAAAAGGAGAACTTGCCTGATATCCAGGAGGCCCCAATGAGGTAACTCAAGGGAAGATGCGAGTTGTCTGGCCTCACCTCAGGGTGGCCTCAACCTCCTCTGCTCAGCATTCTAGGCTGTCTTCCTGACCACCCATCCTGCTGACAAAGAGTGGCCCAGGTTTGGCTCCTGTCCAGCCCCAGCGGCTGGACATACTTGTTCACAGATTCTCCTAGGCCCTGACCTGCCTGCCCTCAGGGCTCCAAGTGGTTAGTGCTTCTCTGATCCTCCTATATTACCTTTGTGCCCTGTACATCACTGGCTTCCCCCACATTTGGAAAAGTTCTAATCCCCTCATAAACCCCTCATTCCTTAGGGCCCTCATGGCTCTGCTGCCCTGCATGAGCCTGACAGATACAAGCACTTAGTCTAGTTCCTGGCACATGCCAGTCACTGGATGCATGATAACAATCACTGTTATTATTCCTGCTAGCTTCACATTTAGTGTTGCAATCATTGTATGGCCCATGTGTCTCTGTAAATGAGAATTTTTCAACCCCAACATTAATGGCATTTGGGGTTGTTGGGAGTGACCCCGGCTCCAAAGATGGTGCTGACCTCGCTTCTCTTCTGGTACTAACTTCCTCATCCCCCGAGACAGCGGCGGGAAGAGCCGCCCAATGGTGAGCCCTGTTGACCCTCATGATCCTTACCCACCAATCAGAAAGTGCCCTGTGCCAACTGTTAACCACTCCCCTCTATAAATGTGCAAAGCTGTTCCTCAATAAATGGGCACTTCTCTGACAACGAGCCTTGTCAGGTCGTTCTTTCAGGGGCCAGGCAATTCTTCACTGGGGGGGATGATCCTGTGCATCAGCAGCATCCCTGGCCCTCCCTACTAGATGCCAGTAACATGCTGCTCTCCAGGTGTGACAACCTAAGATATCTCCATACATTTCTACATGTGCCCTGGGAGGTGGGTAGAATCATTCTCTGTTGAGAACCACTGCTCTATACTATAAGAGCCAAACACATCTGCTGGGGCTTTTGATGATGATCCAAATGGATAGGAGAACCTTGTGTCTTCATCTTTTATCTCAGTGAGCCTCAGTTTATAGGGTCAGAGAGTATGATGGAGCAAGTGTGTCCTGGACTTTGGGACCTTTATTTTATTTGCTTATTTATATGCGGTGCTGAGAATGGAATTCAGTGCCTCACACATATGAAGCAAGCACTTTATTGCTGAGCTACAATGCTAGCCTCCAGAGCATTGTGTTCTAAACAAAGGAGCTGACCATGGGACCTTGAATGATTATCTTTCTGATCTCCAATCTCTTCACCTGTAAAATGTATATAATAGCTTCCCCACCCCCCAAGATGTTAGGCTGACAAAATTCAGAATTGTTGAAAATATATTGTTTTTCCAAAAATGTACATTAGTTCCCCTTTATCTGTGGATGGCATATTCCAAGACCCCCAGTGGATGCCTGAAACCTTGGATTATACAGAACCCTATAATTTAATGACTTTTCTATCTTAACTAAGCACTCACTCATCACACACTCAGGTCATAACTTACAGTTTGAGATATGACAGCAAAACTAGCATGAAGTTCTTTTTCTTTCTTGATGATTTCAGGGACAGATTTAGTTTTAGCACAGAATTTTTTTCCCTAATCACATTAAGAACTTTCACATTTTGGGAAGCACTTATGGCTTCTTTTTAGCAAATCTGAATTCCAGCATCACTACACTTGCACTTTGGAGCCACTGTTAAGTATAAGGATTACTTGAACACTTTGATATGGAGACAGTGAATTCAAACATTTAGATGGTTACTAAGTCACTTATAGGAGGATAGCATATACAGCATGGATACACTGCACAAGAGGATGATTCATATCCTGAGTGGAATGGAATATGACAGTGAAAGATTTCATCATTTTACTCAGAATGGTATGCAATTAAAAATTTATGACTTATTTGTTTCTGGAATTTTCCATTTAATATTTTTGGACTGAAGTATACCATGGGTAACTAAAACTGTAGAAGTAAATCCTTAATTTAAAAAAAATGACTAGTAATGACTAGGTCAGATGTGATTAAAGAATCTTTTTTTTTCTTTCTTTCTTTTTGGTGCTGGAAATGAATGTTAGGCATGTGCTTCACCATTGAGCTACACTCTCAGCCCAAGAACAATTTCTCTAATCTTACACATTTATTTTAATCTCATAAGTACTATTTGTAAAATATTATAAATACTCAATTTGCACCCTTAGGAAAGGTACAGGCTCTGGTCTGACTGGTCCGAGACCCTTTGTGCCATGCCACCCTCAAGAGATAGAATGGCCACCCAGGGGGGCATTCTTCCTTTCAAGGATATAAGGATGAGGTGGTATAAACGGGAGGGTTTGAACTTATATCTGTGTATAACCTAAGCACTGAGATTTACCACTTGAAAATTTTGAAAATATTCCACTCATTTAAGTCACCCAGAAACTACCACATGCTAGTTCTTAGTCTTTTCTTCTAAATTGGTCATATAATTATTCTATTTCAAGGGACTCTGGAGTTGTTCAGCTCTGTATCTAAGAGTCATCCATTCTTCAAAAGAATGCAATATAATTTAATATTCCTATTAAATAAGATAGCCATTTGTGAAGTGCTTGGCTTATGATGATTCCAAGCAATGTTGACTCCTTTTTACACTATTATGGCTTGGATTTAAAATTTCCCCCAACACAATATGTTAAAGGTTTGTTTGCTAGCTGGTGACACTATGGGGAGGTGAGGCCTGGCTGGAGAAAGTAGGTCACTGGGTGCATGCCCTACAAGGATATATCTTGTCCCCAGCCCCTTCTTCTCTGTCTGCTTATTGACCTCCATGAAGTGAGCAGCTCTGCCCTGCCATGCCCTTCCCTTCTACCGTGATGATCTGTCTCACACAGGCCCAGAAACAGCGGAGCCACCCAACCATGGACCGAAACCTTTGAAATTTCTAATCAAAATAAACCTTCTCTTCTTCAAGTTCATTTTATCTCAGTGATGGAAAGCTATCACAGACTATGGGAGAGAAGAAACAACTAAGATAGTCAATAAAGAGTTTTGCTTCCTGTTCTTCCTGTGATGCTTTGCCATTTACAAAATGTCTTTCCTTTGGTTCCTGTCTGAGCCTCAGACATGCACTAGGAAGCAGACCAGATGTTTATCATCATTGTTTCTCTATCATCAACCAGCTAAGATCTCAACAGGGCAGAGGGTTGGCCAGGGCCACACAGATGAAGCTAGCAAAGCTGGGGTCACAGTTTGACTCCTGAGCAGCAGCTGGCACTCCCCAGTGCACCGTACTACCTCCATGTATCCATCTCATCTGAGGGTCTCAGACCTGGAATCAGATCATCATACATCTTTCTGCCACAGTGTGTCAGCATGTGTCTTAATTTGGGTTCTCCAGAGAGAAAGATTCCAGCTCCAAGGGCTCATTTAGTGGTTCAGAGAGCACAGGAGGCAGGGAATGTTGAAAGTGTAGAAGTGAAACAGACAGGAACTTAGCAAATAAAAAGGTACAGTTTGTAAGTCACATCACTGTGGATGCCCGTGGGCAATCCCATGGTGCTCTGAGAAGTAGTGTGGAACTTTCTTCCCTGAACAATCCTGCCCTGGGGCAGGGAGCCAGGGTGTTTATTCCTGGGCATTTTCAACTTGCTGGGGCATGTACAGAGAGGTGCTTTGAGGCTTTAAAAAAAAAAAGTTCCCCATGGCTGGGGTACTCACAACCACAGGGTATAGCCTGGAAACCCAGCTCTGACTCCTATAACTTGCCTCTTTCCCTTTTGTCTTCCAATCCAGGTGAACTTTTTTTTATAAAAGCCTGTCAGTAACCACAAGATGGACTAGGCCAAAGAGGACAGGTGGCTCTAGGTAGAAACCATTCCCCTTTGGAGAAAAACAACACAATGCTGAGATGCCACCCCTATAGATCATTTAGGAAAGCAACCAAAGTTTCCTAAAACTTTATAAGCAAACTTCTTGTAAATTCAATACTTTAAGTAGTCTGTAGGTCTTACAAGAACTTCCTTGTGACCGCTTTTGAAAAACAACTGGTCCCTGACAATTGTGGGGGTGGGGAAGCATTTGGAGTTTTCAAGTGAGACACAGGCTCCCAAAGCATTTAAGTTCATTGACTTCAAAGAATGAAGGTAAAAATGAGATGTTGGACTCTCAGATGTTCTGAGAAGCAGGTACTGGAAGGAAGAGAACCTGGAAGGTGCAATTAATTGGTGAGGGGATGTTGAAGGGACCTTTAATACTGAACTTGAATTGCAAGTGAGCTAAATGCCATCCCAGGCTCCAGGCAGAGGGTGAGTCAGAAGTTATCTTTGCATGGCATCTGACCCCATTTTCTGTATCCTTCTTCACCTCCTCTCAGTCACCAAGTATTGACTGAGTGCACATAACAGGGCATTTCCTGGGGCTCTCTCCATTCTCCACTGGGTTGCAGCTCTACAGTGGACCCATTTTTAAATTATTTTACTTATATAAATTTATGGGGAACTGTGATAATTTGATACATGTACACAACGTATAATGACCAAGTCAGGGTAGTTAATTTCTATCTCCTTCAACATTTAAAAACGTTTCTTCGACTAGCACATAAAAATTGAATATATTCATGGGGTATGGTGTGATATTTCAATACATGTATGAATGTATACCAATCAAGTCAGAATTTCTTGGATTCCGATTATTTAGAGAAACAGTACCCAGCCTGGGATTCCTCTTATATAACATTATCCACAGTTGTTCATCATGTAATAACATGTAAAATGTGCTCATTTGTAGGCCCTTGGCCTTGAGTTTACTTGTGAACAAAATAGTATTTCATCTACTAAAACATGCCTCCTCATCTCTCCTTCCTTCCTAGACCCATCAAGTTCCCAAGTGTCAATAAAACTCATTGTTAGGAGAAGGAGAAGGAGAAGCCAAGAAGTGGAGATGGGAAGAAAAGGAAAAGTAATAATAAAATTTTTAAAAGGGCTAATAATTGGCCATTAATCATGTGCCAAGAATTTTACAAGCAAGATCATCTTACTAAATTTTCACCACAGCCCTGCAAGAGAAAGTTTTACAAAGGAGAAAATTGCAACTCAGAGAGGTTCCAAGACATTCCCGAGGTGGAAAATGAGATTGAGTCAACTGGATAATATTGGTCTTACCAAAGTGTCAACTAACTCAAAGGTGGAACACTACCAAGGACTATTTGCATCTGAAAAGCAGAACACATGACCAGAGTTTGAGATAACAAAATAAATCTCTAATGGTTTAATTAGTTCACATGACAAGCAGAGTGTGATAAGTAGATATTATACTATGAGTTCTCCAAATAATTCAAGGAAAAAATCTATCTGCACTGAAAGTCACATATATATTAGCAAGAAACAAAAACTGTAGAGGAGGATGCTATAAGAGCTAGACTGGTTTGATTAACAATGTAGCAGCTGGGAAACGTGCCTCTTAGACATCCTGCTTCAGAGGATCTGCTTGACCAAGACCCCAAGGTGCTGCAGCTGAGTTCATTGTCCTGAGAGCATGCTTCCCACAAGCTCTGGTTTTGCCAATGACTAAGTGGGCAGTAATATGAAGGCAGGCCTGTTCCAGGAGACCTGGGCAGTTGTGTCTTAAAGACTACCCAGAAGAACTCTGGAAGCTATTTGAGAACTGCAGCACATAGACTTTTCCTTTCCTTCCTCTCTCTCTCTCTCCTTTCCTCACTGTCTTTATTCCCTGCCTCCTCCAGAGGGGGACCTGTATGTCAGCTGATGGGTTTGCCAGCCTCTGGCTCTCTCCTTATTTCCTCCAATAAATCTCTTAGAAATCGAATTTCATCTTGGCATCCTTTGCTCAGAGAGCCTGGAATCATACATAATCAATAACAGGACTTTGCTAGAAGACTGTGGAGTGCTCCATAGAATCTGAGGCTCTCCTTAACTACTGAGTGACAGGTGACCAATCCTAAGAATCCAGATAGAGAGAAGCAATGGATAGTCAGTCAAGGCACCCCCATCAGAATAAGCCAGTCCCGATCCCAATGCTTTTCTGCCCCAAAGGACAGGCTTGGACTGGTCTTGTTCAGGTCATGAACCCACTCTTGACCACTAAGGTTGCCTGCATGGGGGCAAAGCAGAGCTCAGAAGAGGAAGAGTGGAGAAAGAATGAAAGGGCACTGGATAGAGAAAATGATAATGTTTTTAGAGGAATAGCACCAGGTTCAGAATGTTTTTTGCTGAGTACTGAAGTATCAGTGTAGAATCTTGTTCCCCTGACCTGTAGCAGATTATGAGAGTGCCTGCCCAGGTACCCCCCCACCCCCTAGGCTCCTTTACAACAGACCTAGAATTCCAGGAAATTATGCACCCTGCTCCCTGCCCAGCTGCCAATGACTGCAGGAAGCTAGGGTGTACAAGCCCCCGTGTCCCTCCAAAGCCTCCCTATACTATCTCCCATAGGTACCAGCTTCATGGAGCTCCACTCACCCCCAGGGATCATTTACTTGATAACACCCTTGTTATTGGCTGTCTTCCTTTTCTTGTCTTCCATATTCATCTACCAGAGTTTCCTTCATCTCTCAATAAACTACTCAAACCTAGATCCTTGTTCAGGGTTTGTTCTAGAAGAACCCAAACTAAAATGTATGATGTGTCAATTTGATAAGATAATATACTGTTAGGATAATGAATGATTGCAATAATAATGATGATTTATAATAGCATGCAATAATGTGGGTAAATCTTATACACCTAAGAGGCTGTAAACAAAGCCACATGCAAAAAAAAAAGAATACAATATGTGAATACAATGTGTGATTCTATCTATATAAAGAACGAACCAACCCACTCCATCAGAGTCAGGATTGCAATCCCCTTGAGGGATGGGCATGTCTATGCAGCATGAGGATGCCACTGGGAAATGTCTTCTTTCCAGATCCAGATGCTGGGTATAGAGGTGAATTTAATTAGATAAACTTCATCAAGCCACACAATAGAATCCACTCACATGTCTGCACAGGTGGTAGACTAAAAATTCTTTAAAAAGACACAAAGAGGAAGAAAATGTTATTTTTCTATCCATACCAAGCTCAAACTGAATGTTTCTACCTCCAGTTTATGGTTTCAGGAGAGGGACTGACAGGTAAATACCAAAAGAGGATCATATTTTAACACATTTCTGTGCTGCACAGAAAGTGCCATGTGTATAACACTGAGTGGGGATTGTGTGGAATCATACTTGTTTGTCACTTGGGAACAGAGATGCAAAAATAAATTCTAGCTCAGTCCCTCCAATCCAAAGCAAGATGGGACTAGAGGGGCAGAAACCCTGTGGTATTAGGAGCAATACTTCTGTCATTGGTGACTGATTTATTACCTAAGGACAGCTAATCACCCTTGAGGCATAGCCACACAGTCCCTTAGCTCTCAGTGTCAGGCCGGGAAATGTCAAAAGGATTCTCTCTTGGGCCTTTCCTGAGACAAGAATGAAGCAGCCTTCTCCTCCTGCCTTCTGGAGTGTCTCTGACAGCCGGTGGCTATTTCTTTTGGGAAGACAGTGTGCTGTGGAGAGGGCACTCTCAATTCCCCACTAGAAAAGACCCCAAACTGAAAAGTACACATTTTGTCTTTAATAAACAGTTCTAGATGTTCTCCAGCAGAGGGCGAAAGAGAAGGGCCAGCGAAGCCTGAAAACTGCTGACCAAAGTCAAATTTAATAAACCACTGACGCAGACTTCTTGTCCTAGGGTTTTTGACCCAACAGCTTCCAACTTTTGACCCCTTCCAACTCTCCACTTTAGAACACAACCTTCAGCCCTTCTCCACATCTGACAGAGCAGGACACAGGTCCTGAGACATGTTCCTAATAAAAAAATATATAAGTTGTACATAAATGATGGTTGTTGTCTTGGGTGTGAGATACATTACTTGGCACCCATATAATTTTGTGCTGATCTATGGGGAGCCTCACAATCTTCCATGGGTCACTAGTCTCTCTACATACTCCAGAGAAAACCTCCTTCCTTTACCAAGTCAGCCCATTTTTTTCTTATTCTTATTTTCTTTGAGGGAAAGTTGGGAGCCCGATGGGAGTAGACAGTTATACAAGGCAATCCAAAATACTTGCACTGGAAGATTAACCCCATTCTTCACTTAATAAAGTGGGTTGTTTTGATACAACCAGATAATATCATTACTGTTATTTCAACTGGAAACAGTGTATTAATTGATAGTTTTTGCTAGAGGACAATTTGATGAATATTTTCCATTCGCCCTTCTATCCCCTCCCTTTTCCCATTCTCACCTCCCTCCCCAACCCTATTTCTGTCCTCTAGCTCCCAATTGTGTTTAGTCCATGGGGCATCCTGGTAAGAGATGAAAGGGGGGGAACCCACTGGATTTACTTTCCTGTTTGCCTGGCTTCCTTCCTGTCTGTGTCTCTCCACAGAAGTTCCCATATCTTTCTGAAATGACTCTCCCCGTCTAGCTTCTGCCAAGTTATCCCTGCCCTTGTCTCTTCCAGCAGGGGATTGGGACAGCCCTATAATACTGATCTCAGGTTCCAGCAGTAGTAGGGCTTGTTCTTCTCCATAAATCACACTCACTTTCAATGTAAGATCCTATCTTACCCCAGCTTTCCTGGAAGGCAGAGCCTCGGGCCATGAGGGAGTTCCATCTCAGAATAGAGGAGTCAGAAAATGTTGGACGAGGAGGGAGAGGCAATACCAGGAAACATGATGGAGCTGACTGCTACCAAGCACAGCTGATTGTTCTATTTAACAGGACTGTGCTCTGAAATGCGGTGTAAGGAGGAGAGTCTACCTGGGGAGAGAAAGAGGCACAGATTAATTCACTAACTCCCACCTCTCATTTGTCAAAAATTAGCTCCACAAGGTATTAACTCCCCTGTACTTTCAGGTTGCATGTAATGGGCTCTGAGTATGATCATGTGGCATCCATAATTCAGTATCAAGCTGCAGGGCAGGAGGTAAAAGTTGTCCTGCAAAGTATGGGGGAGGTACTGGCAGATTGCACCGGTACAGGTAAACATCTGACAACTGGCTCTCCTATTTCTCTGATATAAACCATTCACTATTGACTAATTTCATGCTACCAACACCATGGCACTGAATGCAGACTTGGAAAAAGATGAGTAACATGGTTTTTCATTCTACAGATCCAAGAGATGTAAATAGCCTCATGAACATGGATAATAGTAAAATGCTATAAAATAGAAAGAGGTAAGCTTTGAGTATTCATTACCTTCCTTTTGAAGATAATTTATTTAACTATAAATTTATGATTTAATTTTTAGTAATGGCCATGTTTAACTTTTGCAAGCCAGAAAAGACTTGTTTTACACATTACTAGTTGCACCTGCAAAAGGAAAGAGCTTAAAAAAAAGGGACAGCCCAAAGGAACTGAAGTGGCCTTCAGAGAGGAGTACCTGAAAAGAGACACTTCCCACATTATTCTAAACTTGAGTATCAGGAGCCAGATGATGCAGGTGTGCAGGTGTGGGGAAACTCACACACACTCCGCAGATGTCAGAATGAGGAAGGCTTTGCTTGAGAGGCACTTAGCTACATCCAGGAGAACATAACCTTCCCTGTACATGTACCTTTTTTATAGGGCTTCCCAGGTTTTGATGGGGATTCCACACGTGCGAGAGAGGGACCCCAGGAAAGAGTTGTTGTGCAAACATTGCTCACTTTCAGTTACTTCAGATTCTTCCTCACTTTCCTCTCCAGCAATGGCCAGCAATTCCAAGTCAGAAGAACTTGTGCCTCTCTATTATGTCAGTCAGCACAATTCCCATACTTTGCATTTCCCAGAAATTTATTGCAGTCTCTCATCCCTTCATCAGTAACCCCTGGGTTTCTTTGGTTTTATAGGTTTATTATTTCTTTTTTGCACTATTGATCTTTTCCAGCTGGATGTTAGGAAGTACGTGGGATAAATACATATGGAATATCATTTGTTTTTATGTGATTTGAGTATTTTTAAGTGCTTATCTGTGATTAAGTAAGACATTATGAGTAAATTCCCATGAGTGTGATTACTTATGTCATTATGTTTGAGGGGAGAAAAGGGAGCAAATATAAAAATTAGTGACAACCCTTGAATGCCCAAGTGATCACCTGTTTCTTGTAGATAGCATTATAAAAAAAAAAAAAAAAAAAAAAAANATTCACCCATTTACCGGGTATTTAGTACAAACATCAAGTTCAGTGAGTTGACTGAGGTCAGAAATCAAGTTTGAGACTTGAGTAAATGAAAACATCTCGGTGAACTTAAAGTCTCAAACTTGATTTCTGACCTCAGTCAACTCACTGAACTTGATGTTTGTACTAAATACCCGGTAAATGGGTGAATGGCACTTATGATGGTGACACAAGATGCAATTACATTTTTAGTATTTTAAAATTGATTGTGTAAAATGTATTAATTTAGAAGACAGATCGAACAGCTCATTTGTTCCCAAGAACTTATTAAGAATGTATTGTGCACATAACCCTATATTAGGATCTGACAAATTGAAGAAAAAAAAAAGATTAAAAGAAAGGAGAGAGATTGCATTCCTGTCTATAATTAAAAATATGCTTCGTTTGAATAAAAGAGGGCATGTTAACTACTGATGAATATTATAAAGTATAATGATAAAATGGAAAAATAAGTAAAAATTTAAAGAAAACATTATGAAGGAATTATTAAAAGTATGATCAACTTATGTTTACATCTCATTTTAAATGTCTAACCTTATCTTTGTGTTAGAGGTATTAGAGGTATTTTTAATGATCAGACTGACCTTCTTTTTTTTTCCTTCAATTTTTTAGAAAATAGAGCATTGAAGCTATAATAATCAGTCTTCTCTAGAGAACAGAGTGAGTAGCTGATCTAGTGTAAGCCAAACAGAATAAAAGGAAATATATCATGAGAAACTGGCTCATATGCTCATGGAGGCCAAGAAGTCCCATGACCCGCTGCCTATAAGTTGTAAGTCCCATCTAAGGACAAGAAAAGATGAGAAGAGGTGTCTCAGCTCAAAGTAGGAAGACAGGGAAAAGGGAGCAAATCCCTCTTTCTTCTCTCTTTTGTTCTATTCAGATCCTCTGAAGATTGGATAATGCCCACCCACCTTGGGGAGGGCCTTGGCTTTATTCAGATCACCAATTCAAATGTTAATATCTTCCCTCTTCCGGAAACACCCTCAGACAGGCACAACCAGCAATAACATTATGTGGGCATCCCTTGGCCCAGTCATGACAACACAGAGAGTGAACCAACACAGAAGCTATTCACCTGGAGTGATGCTCCCCCTTATAAATCTAAAGAAAGTGACTCCTGTCTATGGACAAGATGTAATCTTAAAAGGTGGGAGATCAGATATGCAAATGTCAGCAGACAGCACCTAGTGAACCCCAGAGGAATTACTTCCATAAAAATCCCGTTGTATCAGGGCTGGGGATGTGGCTCAAGTGGTAGTGCACTCGCCTAGCATGCGTGAGGCACTGAGTTTGATTCTCAGCACCACATAAAAGTAAAATAGAGATATTGTGTCCACCTAAAAAAATAAAAATAAAAAAATAAATATTAAAAAAAAAGATCCTATTGTAAAAACTAAATCTTCAAATTATCGTGTCTTAGAAAATAAAGATCACATCATTGGAAGGATGTTGACAAGTCCATCTCATCCAAAAGTCCCCTCGCCATAATTCAAGAGCGTGGCAGTAACTGGCCTGCACCCCCTAGGAGCTGAGTCTCCGCCCTTCCTCCTGACCAGCACCGTGCCTACCACTTGAAGATCATTGAAGAGCTTATTAAAAGCAGTCAAATGAAAATATGTTCCTGTCTCTTACATTGTCTGTTCTCATGTTAGGGCAAAGTGAGAAAATGAGCCTGAGCATTCAAAAATGGAGTAAATTAGTTGGATCCTGGCAATACACACAAAGGTAGGAGCTATTTATTTTAACAGGAAAATTATAGGCTAGCATCTATGAAAGCATGTGAATTTAGGTTGTCTTATCAGTTCCTGGATGGCTTTCAGTGCATCCATAACCATGTGTTTTGCTGGGATGAACCATTTTCTAAAAATTGTAAACCACTGGGTACAGTGGTGCTCGCCTGTAATCCCAACTACCAGGAAGCTGGGTCAGAAGGATGGCAAGTTCAAAGCTAGGCTGGGCAACTTAGTGAGACCCTGTCTTAAAATTTAAAAGCAGGGAATGGGGGGTGCTGAGGATATAGCTCAGTGGTAGAACACTCTTAGGTTCAATCCCCAGTACCAAAAATGTTTAAGTCATTTTTAAAAATTAAAACACTTTTTTTCCCCTTCACATCATCCTCAAATCTAAATATTTGATTGCTTATTACTTTACGGACAGGAAACCCCAAGCCAAGAAATAGAGTATGTCTCCTACAACTTTTTTCAGGAAGAGCCCTAAGGTTTTGTGGGAATGGGGTTATCAGTTATCAAATTCCTCTTCTGGGTTTCTAAATTGAGACCACTGTCTGGTCTCCAAATTGAAGAATACAATTTCTTTCTGTGCAGTGAGTTTGTTGTTTATTGGTCCTATAACTTACTCAAGACCTCTCAGGCAGTAAGAATTAGAACCAAAGAGTTCACCAGGGAGACAGAGTTCACCAAAGATATAACAGAACTTACATCCTTAAGCCTATGAACAAACTCAGGGTAGAAGAAGTAATTGTTCTTGATAGTAAACATTCTTTGGGAGGAAATAGAAGATGTAGCCCATTGAAATGGGCATAGTGATAAACCAGGATGACATTTTGAGATAAATACCTGCTGGTAATACCTTGAGCTAGGATCTAGATTGCAAACAAGTTTAGAGATCCCTCAATACCAACCATATCCATGAGCAACTGGGTTAGCAACTGTGACATAAATCCAAATATTGAGGCTTAAATATATTAGGGGCTTATTCTTTCATGGAAAAGAATTCAGGAAGTCAGCTCTCAAGTGCTGGTTTGGCAGCTCCAGGGACCCAGACTCCATCTATTTTTCTGCTTCTCCATCCTCAAGGTCACACAGTGGAAACGGGAGCTCCAGCCATCTTGTCTATGTTCTAGATCCAATTCAGTGAAAGGAAAGAGCATAAAGAAAAAGGTCACATCCCTCCAGCTGAGTCAGCTCTCCTAAAAGAGCTTATTTATTATGAAAGTCCCAGGGACTTCCTCATGCATGTTCTTGGACATGCCTGATTATAAGGGGATCTGTCAGATGTCATCTTTTAATGAGCATTGCTTCCTGGAATAAAATCTGTGTTCTAAGACAGAAATGAAGAATGGATGTGGGATAAGCATATTGAGTGGCAGGCTCCATCTCCCCAGCCTAAGGAGTGTAGACTACTTTCTTAGTCCACAGGAAGTCACTGGAGGATTCTCAGGAGAGAGGTGAGATGATGTGGTTGAGAAGGTGAAGATGGCAGCAGTGTGCAAGGGCGAGTGGAGAGGCAGGAGCGGAGGGTGATGCTGTGTGGATGCACTTGGCAAAGGAAGTGAGCCAGTACTCTTGAACCCACTCACAACTGCCGGCAAACTGAGGAGTCGGACAGTGTGGCTTTAAGAAATACCCTCCCTAAAGCTCTGGAAGTACTAGTCCCAGCAGTTAACTGAATGTTTTTAAATTCAATATGAAAAATGACATCTGCATGCATATAATTAGCAGTTTTAGCATTATCATGCTGGGTGTCACCTTTTTTTCTTTAAAGAAAAAATAATATTCCTTGTATAAAACTATCCTAATGCACTTTTTCTCCTGTCTTTTGCACTCATTTTTATACTAACATAGCATTTTACAATTGAATAATATTTCAAACCCTCTTAAATTTGAGCCACATACAACTGAACTTGGACATTTTGTCACCCTTAGTGGGCTGGCACCAACTAATTTGTAATCAACAATCCAAGAGATATTTAATATCAGTGAGATGTTTGTGAGCTTTATGGCTTGAAAAACAAAGCCCTACCAACACAAAATAAACACAGCAATAATAAATAAAGAATATGGGCTAGTGTGCACATATTTTACAAGAAATCCTAGTAGAATTGTTGATCTGAAGTGACATCTGAATGCAGTCACGGTAATGCTCATTTAGTTCTTTCAACAGTTAAATATCTGGATTTGTAATATTGGGATTGCCAAGATATTTTTGTGTTTATGCAGACAAAGGGATGGAGTATTCAAAATTAGAATTGTTCTGCAAGTGGCATTGGCTTCCTGCCTTAGCTATTTACGCCATGAATATTCAAAATTGTAGGGTTTGTGTCTGAACTGCAAGAATTTTCTTTTATAAAGGAACACATAAGTGGTGTGATCTAGTTTATAATCACCAACACCAAAAGTCAAAAGATTGGCAGTATGCAAGGAATGGCTTGCAATGTCCAGTTGCCAGGCCACAAAACCCTCTGAGGACTTTTGGGATAAGGTACTCCACGTTGGCTGCTTAGAGAAAGATAAAAAAATAAATTCATGAGATATCTCCTGCTTCCACTGACTCATTCCCTCCTCACCGCAGTAGAACATATTTGCTTTAATACACACACACACACATACACACACAGATGTAGTGTGTGTGTGTGTGTGTATATACACATATATGTTACTTTCACATTTTAAGACTTAGTTCTCCTATGTAAAAACATGATTTCACTTCCAAAAATGCAGATGCTGAAATTTGTTTTTAAATATAATTCCCCATCTCCAAGTCTGGCTCTCTTTCAGAGAAAGGAAATCATTATACAACCTGTAATTGCACGTGACAGTAGAGTGTTAGTGAGTTCATAAGCACTTCCTTGTTTTTCAGGAATCACTTGGTAAGTTTATCTCTCACATGATCCATGCAGGAAGAACCTGTTTTCCCTTTTACTTTGTCCCTCAACCAAGAATTTACCTTCAAAAAAAAAACACCACACATTTCTTGCTGCTGTAGCAACCTTTTCTGGTACCTGAGCCCACTCCACTAATGCAGCTCAAGGTTTAGGTGAAGTCTGGTGGTTAATGACCGCAACATCCCATAATGCCAACAGTTGTTCCCTCGGTAGATAAATGTCCCAGCCATTTGGCTCATTTCTTTAGCAGCAGGTTTTAAAAATATTCTTGACAGACATCATCTCCTTTGTCCAAATTATAATGAGTAGCTTTTCTTGGTCCATACAGAAATGTACGTAGAGCAGATTTCAGCTCATGTCTTCAAACTATATTACCCTTACCTGTAGAGAAGAATCATAGCTTGAATTGGGCACTTGGACCTCCTTTATTTGCTGATTATCAATATTTAATGTTTCTCTCTGATGATGAATTTCTAACAAAATGTCTGTTTCCATTTAGTAAATTATAAATTTCAAAATCTGGCTGGGCAGTGGCAGAGCACTTGGCTAGTATATGTGAGTCACTGGGTTCAATCCTTATCACCATAAAAATAAACAAATAAAATAAAGGCATTCTGTTCATCTACAACTACAAAATAACATATGTGTGTGTGTGTATGTGTGTGTGTGTGTGTGTGTGTATATATATATATATATATATATAAAATTAAAAATAAATAAATTTTGTGGTGCATGCCTGAAATCCCAGCAGCTCAGAAGGCTGAGGTAGGAGGATTTCGTGTTCAAAGACAGCCTCAGCAATTTAGCGAGGCCCTAAGCAACTCAGTGAGACCCTGTCTCTAAATACAAAGTAGGGCTGGGATGTGGCTCAGTGGTTGAGTGCCCCTGAGTTCAATCTCTGGTAACAAAATAAAATTTAAGAAATTAAAATAAATAAATAAATTCTAAAATCTGCACATATGGGTTAATGATGGGCTAACAGTTTTGCAGCCAGACAGATGGAGGTAGTTCTACAGCCACAGCAGCTGGGGAGACAAGGGTCTGGGTTGTGGGGCCTGCTCCAGGACATTTATTAGAAATGACAACAGTTAAGAAAGCAGCTCTTCATCTGAGTTCAGGAGTGATTGTTATTCTAACAAAGACACAACCAGATTGGCCCATGAAAACAAGCAGAAATCAGGTGAATTTGGGGGGTCAATTTCTTGAACTCTGGCTTTGTGCTGCCCCTCCTCCATCACATCCCTGTCTGATTCTTCTATCTATAGGCTGTCTATTCATAAGGAATGACAGTGCCAATGGGTGGCATCCTTTGGTTTTTCTTTAAAATCGACTCCATAAAGCCATCCCAAAGTAACATACAACCCAAATAATATTGAGGTGCATGCCATACTAAGCTAGCTCTAATATAGTCTAATATAAGTCTCCTAATTCCCTTCCAAATAGTTTCCTCTAAACCCTGCCTGTTTAGAAATTTTGGATCAATGTCTGCTTAGATTAAGTTTATCCCAAGCTGAAAGAGGCTTCTCTATCACTCCAAAGTTGATGAATGAGCCTGCCTGAGGAGCAGGTCCTGCCAGACATCTGGGTAGCAGATCTTTGGAAACCCAGAGACAGCCAGCCCTTAAAAGTTTTATGATGACAAGAGCAATCGTCCAGAATGTAGGTGAAGAGCACCCTGCCTGATGGTCAAGATGCCTCAAGGGAATCTTTCCTCCCTGCCAGGCACCAGGCAGACCATAGCCTCCTGCCTTAACCTCAAGACAGAGGACCAAGAGTGCCTAATATGGGGACATTGAGTGGAATTCCTTGCCAGTCCATCCTTAGTAAGTGGTGACAGAAAATGACTGTCATCCTATCTCCAGTAAACTACACAGGGAGAAAGAACCCCAAACAAGATGGTGGCATCTATTTATTTGGCAAATACTAACTGGACTCTGAGATGACCTTGGGCAGGGCAGGGAGGACCTCTAAATAGAAAAAGTCCCTGATCTTAAGGGGCTCATAGGTAGAAAGGGAGAGAACTCAGGTGCAAGGTGAGCAGTGTGGTAAATCAAGATAAGTAAATTTTCAGTGGCGGCACTGAGTGAAAACTGTGAATGAAGATGTGAGCCACGTCTTCTTGGCCCACATGTTCACCTGCAACTGGTAGGCAAAATCGTGTGATTTTTATCCTGGATTCTATCTAAAGTGAATATTAGGAGAGTTTATAAAGAACTTAGAAGGTTTATACATCTAAAGTACTTAAGATGTCACCTTTTTTTCCCCAGTGGCCCATGGCACAGGTATCTTTCAGGCAGTGCCTATGGTGTTATCTGACACCTCCCAGGATCTAGGCCTCAGCAATTATATCCTCTCATTTCCCTGAGATGTGAGCGACAGATGCATGGTCTCTTAGGTGCCGTAGTCTGGCTGGGTTAAATAACCGAGCAGTGACAAGCAGCTTGAAGGTTGAATCAGGAACTACTTTATTGCGAGTGAACTCAGCAGGAACTGAGCGAAAACTCAAAGTAGCGGGCACCCGAGATAGCATGAGCCGCTTCTCTGCCGGACTGCAGAGGTACATATACCCAACTAATTACACACAGATTAACTTGATTGACATCATCTAGACACAGCAGTCAGTCATTAAGGAATCCTCATCATCTTAATGGCTCGCTGGCGTTGGCTCAGAAACCACTCCTCCTGGCATACTGCCAGGCGCCATCTTAACTTGGTTGTGGCCCTCATCACTTAGGCAAAGTCTTTAAGGTCAGATATGTTTCAAATTTTGAACAGTTCAGATTTTGGAAGGGTAATATGCAGCATGTACTATATGTGATCCACCAGCCCTGTTTGGGTTTGGGACCACAACCTCTAATCAAAGGGCTTAAAATTCCAGCATCTATACATTGCACACAAGTTTGCCCCAGCCCCACAATAACTTTGGTCCTCAGAATATTTAAGACTTCAAATTGCAGGAAAGGGACTGCAGAGCTATTTGATGTCCTATCTACCCAAATTCTATCACATCACTTCAAGGCTCAATTTATTCCCCTTCTCTTTCATGACCTCTTCTCTGAATTCTGAAGGACTCATGGGACTTATAGTCTACAACATAAAATGCAGCACTTGATACTGGCCTGTGTTGTTCCCTAATTGCTTTTTCATGCATTGGTCCTGTCTTTTGTTGCAGACGTATATAAATCTTTAAAGGCAGAAATCATGTTTCATGCCAGATGTTGCATTGGGCAAGGCTTTCTTACTTGCAGAAAAGACACATCCACATTGAAATTTTAAGAACTAGATTTTTGCTTTCAAAAACTTAGGATTGGCCTCTGTTTCAGGATCAGCAGGATTCAAGGGCTCCATCAATCCATGAGGATTCTTTATCATTATTCTCTCTGTGTCTCTTTGTTCTATCTTTCTCCTGTTTCATTGGTGTCATTCTTAGCCAGGATCTCTCCAGATGGTAGCTTACAACAGTTAGCTCAGCCATCCCCAGGGGAGACACCTTCTTTGTCTTAACAATTTCACAAAAAATCCCACTGATTGCTCTAATTGACCAGCATGGTCCTGGACAAGTCTCCACAGTCAAAAGCCAACCGTGCTATCTTTGACCAACACTAAGCACCTGTTTCCCAAGGGAACAAGTGCTTTCAGACACTGTTGGTAGAATGGGAAATGGAATAGCCAGTCCCTAGGGAGGACTACATGTACATTTACTCTTTGGCCATGCAAGGTCATCCATAGGAAGCCATCCCACCAATACAGTGGCAAAGAAACAAGAATATGTATACACAAGGTTATTTATCATTTGTGATAACAAGAGATTATAAATAATCAAATATCTTCAACAGGAGTTTAATAAACTTTGGTATATCCATGCAGTGGAGTTGCTAAAAGGAGCAAAGACCATTGTGATGGTTAATTTTATGTGACAACACAATTGGGTCATGGGATACCCAGATATTTGGTTTGGAATAAACACGTAATTCTAGGTGTTTTTCTAAGGGTGGTTTTGGTTGACTTTGACATTTCCCTTAGTAGACTGAGTCAAGCTGATTTTCCTCTCTAGTGTGGGTGAGCCTCATCCAATCAGTTGATTGGATGCCTGCATAGAACAAAAAGTTTGATTCAGGGTGTTGGAGGATGTAGTTTAGTAGTAAAGTACTTGCCTAGCATGCACAAGACCCTGGATTTGGTTCCAAGAACTGCCAAAAAAGAAAAAGAAAAAAGAAAAAAAAAGTAAGAAAGATTTTCTCCTGCCTGACTGCCTTTGACATGAAACATCAACTTCTGCCTTAGAGCACAAACTGAAACATTACTTCTTTATGGGTCTCAAGTATGCCAGTTTCTGAGTCTCCATCATGCTGATTTTGGAATTTGTTAGCTTCCATAAATGCCATTCCTTATAGCAAAAATAACTC
This sequence comes from Marmota marmota marmota, assembly GCF_001458135.2. Classification (NCBI taxonomy): domain Eukaryota; kingdom Metazoa; phylum Chordata; class Mammalia; order Rodentia; family Sciuridae; genus Marmota; species Marmota marmota. The sequence continues at coordinate 44,931,609 of NW_026000026.1, read as the reverse complement.
TCTCTTCCTTCCTCCTCCTCCTCCTCCTCCTCCTCTTCCTCTCCCTTCCCCATCCCTTCTACATCCAATTGGTTCTGTTTCATTGGAGAACACTAATGAATACAAATATCTACATTCACCACCTTAGAGAAGTCTCCAAGATACTTCATTAAATGAGGCAAGCAAGGTGGAAAGAGATACGCAGAATTTGTTAGCATTTATCCAAGACAATGAAGGATACAAACACTTATACTATTTCATATATATATATATGAATGTTTCTCAATAATTTTCCTAAATTAATATTAGAAAACTTTGCTTGATAAAATATGTCAGGATCATTTCCAATTGGAAGAATTTATCTTGGAGCAACAAAAAATTTGCATTTTCTAGGATGTATTAATTCTGTTTGTGAATATTTGACATTGGGATAGTGCAATAAAATATCTACTCCGTGGTTGCTGAGCTCCCTCATGTAGGTTACACAGATGCACTCAATTAGGCTTCCTGAACAAATGAATGTGTCAATCACCTAACCTACCTAGGGAGTCTGATATTGTTGAAGTGATTCAGCCTGCAAAATGAGAAACTACTCAGATAGATATAAATCTATGCTATAAATTGAAAATATTGCTGGTTATAGGCAGGAGATGGGACAAGCAAGCAAAATAGTGGAAGATAATAAAACTTGGAGAGGCAGATTCAGAGGCATTTAGTTGAGGTTCAAGAAAGAATCTGTGTATTAGTGCAAGGACTTGGCAAAATTTACTCTCCATCTATTTTTGGAACAGAGTAGGCTCAGAAGTCCAAATCATGCAAGTTTTGATATAAAATATCTTCTGAGAAATTGAACCATTTAAAGTTCTTCCCGCTGTTAAACTACTTTGCATCCAACTGCTTAAATTTCACTGTAGACTTTCAAATTAGGAGGTTGCAAGGGATTAGTCTAGAGTTCTGCAGCAATCCATCATTCCATGTAACAAAGCATTTCATGATATATGCTTAAAAATATTTGCTGCCTCATTCGAAAATCTCTGCTGACACCTGCTCAAGATGGAAAAGTGGCAGCTTATGATGGGCATCCAATCTTGCTTATCCATAGCAAAGTTGTAACAGGTGCTGCCAATGCCCCACTGGTGGGCAGAGCCCTTGAAGGCAGAATTCCACCCTCTTGGTCCCTGAAAAGTGTATTTTGAAGATTATGCCCCAAGAAAAACCAGATTTGATTTACTTCAGGTATTGCTCAAGTCTATGTGTGGATGTATGGGTGTATGTATATAAATATATGCATATTTATATACATATATACATATATGTATATTGTAACATATACATATTATAATATGTATATAAATATTATATGTATGTGTGTATATATGCATGAATATATGTGTATTTATATACACACACACAAGTGTGTGTGTGTGTGTGTGTGTGTGCATACATTGTAAACATTACCTACTGTAGTGAATTTCAAAGAGGTAAATGGACTAAACCTCACTGATGGGACTAAACCCATCCACAGGGACCAGCAATTCCTTTGCAGTGATCACAGAGACCACGGAGGTAAAGACTCAATGTTATGGTTGGATGTAGAATGTTCCCCAAAGACCCATGTATTGATGACTTGGTCCCCGATGCAGCAATGTTGAGAGGTGGGTCAATTGGGAAGTGATTGGATCCTGAAGGCTCTGACCATATCAGTGGATTAACCGGCTGGTAACTGAATGGACTACTGGGAAGTCGTAGAGGCTGTGGAACGTGAGACCTAGTTGAAGGAGTGGGTCCTCCGTAGGTGTGCCTTGGAGACTACATCTTGTCTCTGGCCCCTTCTTCTCTTCCTGTTTTATGGTTACCAGGGGCTGAGCAGCTTTCCTCTGAAACACCTCCTTCCATGATGTTTCTGCCTTGGAACCAGGCAACCGTGGACTGAAATCTCTAAAACCATGAGCCATAGTAAATCTTTCCTCCTCTACATTGTTTTTCTCAGGTATTTGTCACAGTGACAAAAAACAAACAAACAAAAAAAAAAACCTAACACATTTATTAAAAGAGGAAGGTAGCTCATATGTCACTCACCCAGTCCCCACAAAATTTCCATTTCTTTGCCCATTGGATGGGATAATCCTGAGGCAAGTTCCCAGGGGATATCATCCCCCTTTCCCAAAATGTTACCTAATGTAGTGGATTTCAAAGAGGTAAATAGGAGCCTAACTGACTGGACTAAATCCACCCACAGTGATCAAAGAGACCCCAGAGGCAACAACTCAATGTTAAGTTTCCCATCAACACTTTGTGTTGGCTGCCTCCTCTTCCTTGTCTCACTTCTCCACTTCCCAGTTTGTAGTTCCTAGATAAACTCTGTATACTTAAATATTTTCCTCGGGATCTGCTATTCAGAACCCAAACCAAAACACATCCAGAGACCTACTAACCCTTCTGCTAAATCCAGCAGCTCATAAAATGGAATCCAAGCCTTCTTTCTAGATAGTCATGCCAGAGGCAACAAAGACTGGTTAATTTTAACTCAGTTTGATTAAGGAATATCTAGAGAACTGGCAAAGCATTATTTCTGGGTGTGTCTATGAGGTTGTTCTCAGAAACTGGCATGTGAATGAGTGGACAGAGTGGGGAAGCCCTGCCCTCGATGTGGGAAGGCACCATCCAATCTGCTGGGAGTCTGGATAGAACAAAATGAGAAAGAATTTTTTTCTATCTAGTCACACCTTAATTCTCCTGCCTGTGGGCATCAGAACTTCAAACTCTCTGGCCTCTGAACTTCAGGACCTAAATCAGTGACTCTTGGTACCTTTGGGACCTTTGACTGGGCTCTCCTGGTTCTGAGGGGTTCAGACTTGGACTTGGCTATACTACTGGTATCCTGCAGTCTTTGGATTGCATATTGCCTGTCATGGGCTTCTTAGCCTCCAGCATCATGTGAGTCAATTCCTCTAACAAATGCCTTTTCTTATATCTTTATCTTCTTTTGGTGTATCTCTCTGAATCCTAATATACCATATTAATGCTACAGGAATCAAACCAGAACTGTGGAGAAAGAATAGGGCCAACAAGAATAGGGCCAGTGGCAGCTGGATCCTATTGATTTGATTGTAGACAGAGGCTGAGATTCCCTATGACTGTGAGTATAAGCCCAGTTGAGATCCACTGAGCCTAATTTAGATCATGCAGATTATAGCCTCCTGATAAGACTCTGTCCTCAGCAGAGGAGGGAAAACCAGTGGTTATGTGACTGCTCCCAGGTCACCTACCAAGCCATGGCCAAGCAGGCAATTTGTCTTTCCACATTCCTGTTCTGGACCTGTGTTTGTGTCACCGGATCACAGAGTTTCCCAAACCTTTCACAACCACCCAGTGTTTTCCCGGTGTTGTGATTTCCTGGTGTTGAGCACTTTCTCCAAAGTTCAGAAATGTTAAGGATGCGCTTGGAAACCAGTCCCCAGTTTCAGTGAAATTGTATTCTTCATTCCATTGTGTTCCTAGGTCACAGATAAACAGCTCTTTAGACCCCTGAGTCGCTTTGATCATTGAGCCTTTCATCCTCCATCTATACCCAGCAGCCTCGCCCCTCGGGGGCCTGCATGAGTCCAGACTCTGTAACGTTAATCTGTGGATCTGTCTGACACACATATGCTTAGCTGGAGTCATAAATGCCTTCATTATCCCAGACCACCCAGCTAATATTTTATTTACAAGATGAATACCCAAGCCATACAATGGCCTTGTTGTACTACACGCTTAGGCTGTAGTGAAGCCTAGCCATAATCTCCTCGTTCATAAAGGACCCACAGGGCTCAGGTTATCCTTACTACTTTTGTGAGCACTTGTAAAATCCTTTGGAAAATCAGCATAGTTTACAGCAGTATCTCATGCCACCCGTCTCCCCAGTGCCATTCATGGAGATTTCCAAACAGCCCCATGTACCACACACACAGGGTGGCCGCCACCAGCACTGGTGCACGCCCACGTGCCAGGACTGTTTCAGGGGCCCAACCCATTGCTAGGGGAGGCTCTCCTTCTCTCCCCTACCTCCCAGACCCACTCCCCATCCTCTCTGCCTCTTCCATCTCTTTTGAAAGGAGTTTGTGCTCTGCTGCTCACTTAGAAATACAGGAAACCTCTGAAAAATAGTGTCACTGGTCAAATGAAATCCTGCCGGAATGAACACATTCTATCCTGCTTCAACATATCCTGGAGGAGAGCAAGGGGAGATGCCTGTGTGTTGTGAATGAATGCCCACCCTGGCAATTTATTTTTCCAGGGATAAAAATGCCTTTTTACTGCTCTAAACTATTGGTGAAAATTCTCAGTCTCAGGCACTGACACAGGGGACCCTCTGTGGTATTGCCACTGGCACAAAGATGTTCAGAGTAGTCAGTGAACCAGCATGTTGGCATCACCAGGAGCTGGTTAGAAATGAGGAATCCTGGATTCTTTCCTGTACTATTAAATCAGAATCTGTATTTTTAACAAGATCCCCAGGTGATAAGAACCTGAGAAGATCTGTTATAAAAAAATCACTGTTAAATATTCCAAAGAGAGAAAGTTAAAAGGCTGCTTGATATGGACCACCTTAAAAGGAGGAAAGGTGGTCATTTCTATTTCTCAGGCTTTTTTTTTTCTCCCCCAGCAATTTCCAGCATTCTAGAATTCCTCAAAACAGTTGATTCCCCCAGAAGCCTGGTGGGAATTGTTCTGGAAGAAAGTAAAGAATACATGAGGAATGAATATATGAAGGAAGCCTGTGTTTGGTGTATACTTGACGGGGAGAATAGGAGTCATAGGGGAAGCCACAGGTGACATCAACTCTCCATGACATCACTAAGAGCCACTGCAGGGTCACAAGCTCACAGAGGCCTAGAGGTGACAGCTTTAGCAATTTTAAAAAACCTCAGTCACACGCCACACCGATGTTTCTATTTAAGGCATTTCCATTTTGTACAAGCACATTTCATTCCTTCTCTTTTTAGACCGGATTTTCCGGAACATGCACGTTTTCCCAAGGAAACACATTCAGCTTGAGCTGCCAACAAAATAGAAAGGAAACCTTTCCATTCATCTCTGCCTTAGCGATATGACTCTAGGAGTAGTCAAGTTCATGTCCCTGCTCTGGGTTTTCTTGTTTGATCTGCTTCATTGGCTTTATTAATTCCCTCTGGACCAGTGATTCTCATCTGGGAAAGCATTTGGCAATGTTTGGGGATGTTGTTTGAGGTTTCACATCTGCAGATAAGAAGATGGTACTGGCCCCTAGTGGGCAGAGGCCAGGGATGTTGGTAACTGAACTACAATTCACAGATTAGTTCCACAACCAAGGATGGTGTGGCCCCAAAATGTCAAAAGTGCTAGAGCTGAGAAATCCTCTCTAGCCAGTTCTGGCTGTAACTACATTCCGTAGCCATCCTAATACTTATTCCACAAGAGGTCTCTCAACCTGCCCTGTCCAGATACTGGGATTTAATAACCATCGTGTCTCATTTATTAAATGCTTCATCTATTCCAGGCATTGCTATATCTAAACTATTGGTGAAATGTGCTTGTACAAAATGTGAATTTTCCAGAAGCTTGTTATGCTTCACAACAACCTTGGGGGCTGCTGCTACTATCACTGTCATTATTATCATGCTCTACTCAATAGATAAGGAAACTGAGACTCAAAGGGGAAGAGTTTGTATGAGGAAATGGTTCAAGCCAGGATTTGCATCCAAGCAGATTGCCTCCAGAGCATGCTTTCTTAACACAACACAATTTCAATAACTAAATACTTGCCAATGCACTCAGGGTGACAGAAATTCCACGGCCAGAGAGTTTGTTCCAAACCTCAGGAACCATAGACCTGTGAGTGACACTTCTCCCTCTCAGGACAACATATTCTTTTATAAACATTGGTTTGTCCCCACGATCCAGGTAAATCATGGGAAACAGGAGGGAAAAGAACCAGTGTTCGTTTGGGAAAACCTAGAGGACAGAAACATTCCAATGTCTCTGTGAGAATGTTTCCCATTTCTTTAAATCTCATTATATAGCAGTAGTCTACAAATGGGTGGGAGTAACAGAGTTGGGGCCAACAGAGTTAATGTTTGCTAATGGAAAAGATAAATAGCCTTATGTGTTAGTTAGTTCTCCATCACTGTGATGAAATACCTGAGATAAATAGTATTCAAGAAGGAAAGGTTTATTTTGCCTGTCACAATTTCAGAGGTTTTAGTCCATGGTTATTTGGCCATGTTGTTTTTCACCTGTGGGAGTGTGTGGACAAGGAAACTGCTCACATCATGGAAGCTGGGAAACAGAGAGAGGGTGAGTGAGTGGGGATTGGGTTCCAAATATCCCCTTCAAGGGCACACCCCCATTTACCTAACTTCCTTCTACTAGGCCCCACCTCCTAAAGGCTCCACCATCTCCCAATAGCACCATGGGCTGGGGACTAAGCTTTTAACAAGATCCAAACCATAACATCCAACATCTGGAAATCTGGCCTATGAAAGTGGAGGATGAGTGAGCTGTGGTAATTCTCTTCCTACTGTTTGAAGAACAAAATACAATGCCATCTGATTTTGGGAGATCTGAGAATCCCATTATTTCTAGTAGAGCTAATCATACTTGAGGAAAAGGTGGGAGAAAAACAGTTTTCTTTAGTCATCATGAGTTAGAAAAACCCCAGCTCAAGTTTCACCAGTCACATGGCTAAAGGCCCATTCCTGCCATCTCGGCCTTGCACCCCAACTATCTCCCCATCGCACTGCAGCCAAGGCAATGCTGACAACCAAACGCAGTGTGTAGTGATTCAATCATCCACCAGCTTTTTTGGACAGAAATTGGAGTTCAAGTATTTAAATGATTTAATGTGACTAATTATTTTATCTATTACAGGTAGAATTTTTTTTGCTAAGCCATTTTATCTTAAACTGATAAAAATGTAAGTGGCACCAATCAAATATGAATCAGGCATCTATAGACAAATTCCAGGAACTAAGTGCTAGGCACTCTTTATGTGCTTATCTTATTTAATCTTCACAACAACTTGCCGTTTTATGGGTGAAGAAATTGAGATTCAGAGAGGCTAAGTACCTTGCTCAAAGTCACTCAGCTGGCCAGTGGCAGAGCTGAACCCAAGCCTGGTCCTAACAACAAGGGCTCCTTAAAATATTGTTCTGCTCTTACCTATCAAGATAATTTCTTGTGTTTTAGGCTTTATTGCTTAGAGATACTAAGTCTTAAAAGGATTAGAGTCTGTACCTGTTTTAAAGTCTTTTAAATGATTGCTTTGTAACTGGTTAAATAGCTGTAATTTTAGGTTACTACAATATAGGGGACACCCTGAATATACATAACCAGAGATGCATACATCTTAGAACTGTTAGTCTGAGCCTTGTCTAAATGTAATGTGAAAATTTATCGGCAAGGTAAACCAATAAGTTTTCAACATAGAAGGGCCACACTGCCATTTGAAGAACTGGCTTATGTCTGTGCCCTGACCAATTCTATTTCTGATCTTTAACACTGTTTCCTAAATGTATGATAGATTTAAGTCTATTTTTTTTTTATTTTTGCTGGTACTGCTAACCGTGTACACATGTGATTAATGTTATTATACATTAGGGATTCTGAATTTTACTAAGTTAAAATTAGCTAATACAAGGACATCAATGTAATTGTGATATTAGATCAAGTATATACTGTTCTTCAAGTATACATACCTTTTAAAATGTAAAGCATACAGCATTTTAACAAATTGGTGTTCTCCAAACTAAAATCATCTATAGCAATAGTTTTCCTCTACCTTCTATAGAAATAACCAATTTGGTTGGTATTTTTGTCATTTAATGCTTTATAACTGGATAAAGGTAACCTGTTATAAGTTACATAAAATTTCATGTTACTTTTTTTTTTAGCGGGGAGCGTTATCAGGGATTGACACAGGGGCACTTGATCACTGAGCCACATCCCCAGCCCTATTTTGTATTTTATTTAGAGACAGAGTCTCACTGAGTTGCTTAGTGCATCACATTTTGCTGAGGCTGGCTTTGAACAAGAAATCCTCCTGCGTTAGCCTCCTAAGCTACTTGGATTACACTGTGCCCGGCTATGTTACTCTTTAACTGGGATGGAAACTCAAATGTATTTTTGAAAGATAATGAGGATAGTCTGATTTGTTTAAGCTTAGAGATGTTTTAGACATAAAAATTGTATCATGTTAACAGATATTCAGATAGACTCAAGAAATAATACATGAGAACTTTGTAGAATGATACACTTTAAAAAAGGCATAGATCAGCTTCAGAAATAAAATACTTTAAGATCTGTAGGAGTTGAAGAATATCATGCTAAGTGAAGTAAACCAATCCCCAAAAAAACAAAGGCCGAATGTTCCCTCTGATAAGTGGATGCCGATCCATAATGCAGGGAGGCATGGGAAGAATGGAGGAACTTTGATTGGGAAAAGGGGGAAGGGGAGGGAAGAGGGGATAGAGGAAGAAGGATGTGGAATGAGATGAATATCATTAGCCTAAGTACATGTATGACTGCGTATACGGTGCACCTCTACCTGGTGTACAGAGAAGTGAAAAGTTGTGTTCCATTTGTTTTCAAATAAATCGAAATGCATTCTGCTGTCATGTATACTGAATTAGAACAAATTAATTAATTAATTAATTAACTTTTTTAAAACTAGGGGAAAAAAAAGATCTGTCAACAGGCAAGCCTCACCTGAGTTAAGGCTCTGCCTCTCATCCTCTGCATGTTAGGATGGCTCCATAGTAGGCTAGAATTAAGCTTATTTAAAGTTGTATTCAAGGATGGATTTTCATTGTAAATATTACTGTGATCTCAAAATAACAGGGGGTGAGATACAAAACTTATGCAAAGTTTTGGGAAAATTGTAAAAGGTATTTAGGTTTGTAAAATATTTTAAAAAGTAGAACTGGTATGTAATTGAGCTGATAAATATGGGTCTTTGTAGAGGATAAATGGATACCAAAGACACATTAGTGTTCATTTTGTATTTTTTTTAAGCTTAATAACTGCTCCCTGTTAGTGTTTTTGCAGAAATACTACTTCTAACAGAACAACCTGAATTAATTTGAGACAATAAGCCATCACCTACAGAACAGATAGGATATAATGTTTACTTCCAGTGCTAATATGATGAACCCAGCCTAATTCCATCTTAAGATTGGGAGCCATCTCATCACAAAATCATGAAAAGTTAATTTCTGTTTTACTATAAATTACTGAGATTTCTAAACTTGTTTGGAATTCCTGCCCATACCTTGAACTCACCCATGCCTGGCTTTCCCTGACCAGATAACAACCCTCTCTGACACCTCAGCAATGCCTCATAAATTCTGATGTTGGAATCTCAATTTATTTCCTACTTTGAAATGTTAAGCCATCTAGATCATAAACCTACAATCTGCCTTTGTATTATGCTTGTCAAAATCCTGTTAGCTGTAAATTCTCAAGACACCCTCCATTGCAACTTTTTGTGCTATAAAACCTTTTTCCTAGAAAGCTGAGGTGCTGATCTCTAGCCCAGGGTTGGGAGAGACAGCCACTGGACCAGCTATTTTTTTGTGTACACAATATAAGCTTACTTTAATTTGGTTTAAAATTGGAGTCAGTGGTCTTTTTTTTTTTTTTTTTTTTTTTTTTTTT
>NW_026000026.1:44914572-44921948 GCF_001458135.2 Marmota marmota marmota | reverse complement strand
TTTTTTTTTTTTTTTTTTTTTTTTTTTTTTTTGCATCGTGGTTCAACAAATACTGACCCAAATTAAGTGAAAGAGTAACTAAAATTATTGATATTGAAATTATAACCTGTTACTCTCACTTTAAGACTGGTGAAACTGGCTTGCTGTATGTTTAAAACCAAAAACTTGGAGATCAGAGTCAAAGAAGTGACAGGACCAAGGAAGAAGCCACCAATCTTTTGGCCTTTGCCTTCTAAGGTCATCCAGAACCCAGAGAATGATGCAACCCTCTCTGGGGCCTGCAAATCTGATGAGTCACTTGACTTTCTGATCAGGGAGATCAAGAGGACCCTATAGAACAGGAAGGTAACCAGTGTACATTCTGCAAAGAGGAAGGCTATTGGAAAGGGAAATGTCCCCTATGCTTCCAGAGGAAGCCACATGTAGTCAGCAAATACTGACCCATCCTGGCAGATAGCACCGCTGAAAGAGGAAGGCTAAAGGAGTCAAGAGGTTTCTCCCACATTCTCAAGTGTGATCTCTGAGGAATCTCAGCTGATCCTAACAGTAGATAGGAAAAAAAGTTTAATTTGACCAACTTGGTCTTAAACACCGGGCAGGAGAGTATACTCAAAACACAGTCACGCACAGACATTAAGAAAAAGGCAATGACTTTTTTGACGTAACTTGAAATGTATGCATGCTTGGGCCAGTCCACAAGCAAGTAAAATTGAAAGGTTATAAAGAAAGGCTTACGAAGGACACTGCCAGAGTCAAAAGTTTGTTTAAGTCAATTAGAAACTTACAGATTTTCCTAACCTCCTATATAGGCAAACTCAATCTGTTCTTCACTGGTATTATTTTCTATTCTCTAATATTTATCCTTCAGTGCCGCAGTCTGGCTGGGCACAATCAGAAGCCACTTGTCAAAAGAAACTAACTTTATTTTTAGAACCACACACGCCAAACAAAACAGCCTCTCAGGAAAAATCCTCAGAGCCTCAACTGCCACCACCGGCTTTCCACAAGCCTCTCTCTCCCACACAAGCTTCTCTCCACCTCCCACAATCCTCCTGCTCTTGAGGCCGATTGGCTGGGTCACGTGGGCGGACCCAAAAAAGTCCCCCAATGAGCAGCTCCGTGGTCTGAAAGGGCAGGGAAACAGCCCAATGAGCATCACCGCAGAGGAGCCAATCAGCTAGATGTTGCTGGGGCCGCTGTGAGCCAATCATCAGCTGGAAGCTGGAAGTTTGCTGGGGCCCCTTCGGCTGTGGCTCTCAACACTTCAGATCAGTCTACAAGATGTAATGTGGCACATAAAAACCCTAGCTGACCTTACCAAAAGAGTCCTAAGTGACACAGCTAGAGGGATCCTTCAGCTAACATAGAGTTAATGCCAATAAAAGGCTACTTTATAGAAATCAGATGTCATTCCCCAGCTCAAGGAGACACCTGTGCCATTATAAAATTAAATGTTGTGTTTCTACAACTCTACTGATGTTTCTAAAGCCATGAATGACCTCCACTCACAAATAAATGGTATGTCAGACCTCGCCTTAACATTGAATAAGTCACTATCTTTGCGGCCTTCAGAGGCTAGCTGATAACACTGATTGTTTTGTGCTAATCGTTTGCTGAAAACTAATGCTTTGCTGTATTGGTATCGTTGTCCTAGCGTGATCTTTCCCTCATGTACACCTTGTTCAGTCACCTGCAACCACCATTATGGACCTATGGACTTCCCTGATGCACGAGATGCCCACAGAGTATATTTAGCTCTAGAAGGTCGTGGAAATATGACCCTCCATGGAGCTGCCTCCCAATTTTTACCAAGGCCCCCAGACAGACATTCTGGAGGGATTCCCCAATGCCACAGCCAACACCTATCATCATCTTGAAGAAGCCAGAGTGATCATCACCCCTTCCCCTGACAGCAGTCAAGGACCTCTTCAGAGGCAGGACCAAGGCAGGAGGTAGATTACCTGTAGGCAGATAGAAATTGGGATCTCAAGAATGGGATCCCACCATCCTACATTAAAACCCTAGGTGAAAGCCTTTTTCATTTGTTTTTGGCTGCCTGACCGGAAGGCCCCAGTTGCTCTTGGGTGCAACTTTCGTCCTTGGCAGGAACATCCTAACAAAATTCAAGGCCTCCATTCATTTAAATTTCCACCCCAGCTCCCCACATTCCTCTGCCTCCTTCATCCCCTTATGCCAACCAGGAGCTTTTCCTTCCCCTCTAATATCCCTGTCAGCTGTCATCCCTGATGTGTCCATCCGTGTAGGATACCTCCAAGCCCACCGTGGCCAGCTACCACGCTCGTGTTAAACTTTCCCTATAAGACCCTGCTTCTAGGTAAATTGGGCTGTCTCCTATCACCTCTCTGGCTGCCTCAACTATAATCAAAGAATCTTATTCCCATGTGGAATTAACACATCTGTTTACCCACTAACTGGGCAGGAACTTGCCTAACCCGTTTTCTCTTCCCAATTCTCTGTACAATTAATTGGCCTTGATGTTGGGTCTTCCCTGTTCCAGGTATTCACCTCCTTTTTACTGAGGATCCCTACTGATTCGAATCCAGAACATCCTTCTGCCAAGCTCCATTAGAACTGCTCAATTCCAGTACTTACAAGAGGCCTCAACAGCGCCCTCTCTCAGTGAGAAGTAGTTTAAGATACATTACAACCCCTTCCCCCATCACCCCTTTCTCAATCAAATACAAAGAAGAAGGCAGAAATATTAGGTAGAACTTGACATAAATAACACCATATTGAAACAATATCCTTCATACTTAGAACCAGAGTCAACCTCAAAGTCACTCTGACTCAGCCTGACCTAAATGCCAGGCAAAGTACTCCATCACCAAAAAAAAAAAAAAAAAGGAAATTGTTGTCTGGGACTGAAATCCTGAAAACACCCAGTCCTAACAATGCCCTAGCACCAGCCTAACCCTACTCCCTCATTTCCCTATGTCTACCCCAAGCTGTAAGTGGAAGACGTCTTAGTCTCTACTGGGCCCCCCTCCTCTGGTATGTCCTGAATAAGCCTGTGTCACTGTTGAGCCACCTCTCCTCTCTCTCTATTTCCTTCATTCCCTTCTTTCCTTACAGCCCACAGTTTCAAAGGCCTCAGTCCAGAGATGGCTGACTTCATTGCTCTGGGCCCAAAGTGACACAGCACCTCATGGTGGAAGGGTGTGGAAGAAGAAAGCAGCTCAGGACATGGCAACCAGAAAGCAGAGAGCCCCGCTCACAGGGACAAAGTACATGCCCCGTCCTCCCTGCCTACAGTTACCACCCAGTTAATCTGTGTCAATGAAGTAACCCACCAATTAGGTTACAACTCTTAGAATCTAATCATTTCACCTCTAAACATTCTTGCATTGTCTTATACATGAGCTTTAGGGGGATAGCACATATCTAAACCATAGGAAGACCTAGGGGACATAGATTTTGTCTTGGCAGCCCTGTACAAGTCAGTGTGGATATAAGAAGAAACATGATATTCTAGGAGGGTCATCCTCTGAGGCTGGATCTTCCAAAAGGCAGAACTGGGGATGAAGCTACGGATGCAAAATACTCATTAGGTAACAACAAAAAAAGAGTGGAAACAGTTTTAGGAAAGGGAACCACAAACCATGATGTAGATGTGGCAAAGTGCCTGCTCAGCCAGGGTGGGGGACAAAGACAATCCACTGCCAGAGTCCCACATGGGAAGCAAGAACCTAGCATTGTCTCTCCACCTTGCTCAGTCTTTGGCAGGGATCATCCACAGAATAGCATGTCCTCGGCCAACCACACTCCTGGGCAGCACCTTCTTTCTTAAAGAGGGAACTGAGTCATGTCTCAGGTTGGGATCCCCAGAAGCAGAACCTAAGATAGGAATTTATGTTCACACAAATGTGTGACTTTGAGGAAGGATTCCCAAGGGGGGGAAAAAAAGAGGTAAAATAATAGACCACAAAAAGAAGGGTCTAAGCTAGGTGAGATAACAAAGTCCCACCAAGGGCATCTTTGGCTGAGTCCCTAGTGAAGGTCACATTCAAAGTAGACCAAGCAAAGATGGCCACTGGCAGTCTGCACCCTCACACCTGTCCTTTGAGTTGCAGGTCAAGATTGCCCTGGGGGTTGTTAAATTCCTTTGAACTTCTTGTTCCCCATGCCTTAGGCTAAGTGTGTTACTGTGACTTGGGGATAATCCAGACAAAGAAATGCAAGTGTGGACTCTGGATAGTGAAAGAGCCCACGAAGTGAGTTTGCTTGAATGTGGCAGAGCCCAAGAGCACATAGGTGGAGCTCTACCAGCACCCAATGCTGGCTAAAGCCCATATAGGATCAATACAGAGAAGGAAAATTGAAAACAGAATCAATTATTGTTAAAAATTTGTAAAACTATTCATTTAAAAGTCAACTTCTGATTTTTTTTCTTTAAAAACAATCAGGATATTATGAGACTATGGGTTTGCTAAGAGTGGTGAGAAGGAGCCTCTCTGCTTCCCTCTCTCTAGGGCTGACAACACTCCCAACTCCTTGCCAGAGATGTTTGAGGGTCGTAGGAAGACTCCGTGACTGCTTACATTCTCCATAGCAGAATATAGTCATCCTCTTATGTAAGGTTCTGTCTCCTTGCCTTAGGTTCAATCCACTGTATTTTTAAAGTATTTTCATTATACAGACCTTTTTCCTTGTCATTATTTCCTAAGCAATACAGTATAGCAACCATTTACACAGCAGTTGCATTGTATTAGGGATTATAAGTCATCTAGAGATGATTTAAAGCATATGGGAAGATGTGCATTGGTTATGTGTAAATACTATGCCATTTTATATGAGGGACTTGAGCATTTGTGGATTTTGCTATTTGCAGGGGTTCTTGGAATTAATCCCCCAAGGATACAGGGAGATGACTACAATACACAGAGAGGGCAGTTCAAAGGAGGGATGAAGCCACTTGTTTCCCCAAACAGATTTGCTATGTTCCATATAGTTACAATAACTTATGAATTTTTCCTCAATAAGATCTTTGGGTCTTGAAAGACGAAGTTCATTAGTAACTTCAACGTGCACTGAAGGATTTGGTTATGGTAGATAAGAAGTCATACTCAAAATGCTTTATTCAAAAGTCATATTGCACTGGGTGCATTGGTGCACACCTGCAATCCCAGAGACTCAGAAGGCTGAGGCAGGAGGATCACAAATTCAAAGACAACATCAGCATTTAGTGAGGCCCTGAGTAACTTAGCAAGACCCTGTCTCAAAAATAAAAAAATTAAAAGGGCTGGGGATGTAGCTCAGAGTTATAAAGCACCCCTGGGTTCAATCCCTAGTACAAAAAAAAAAAAGTCATATTGTAGAAATTTGATTACAGATTTATTTTCCTTCCTGTCAATGTTACACTTCTTAGGACCCTGCAGAGAAATTTCCAGAAAGAAACCTCAGAGTTCTTATTTTTAAGTTCTTATAGGGATGGTAGATGAGCCAAAGGTGTATCTCCACTACAAATCGAAGATCTTTTGGAATTTCTGCAGTTAATTTGATCACGGTTAATAACAGAACCAGGGAACTTTGACCCCAGTACTACAAGGGGCAGCCTCTACCATCCACGTAGATAACTTAGATTTCAAGGGCAGCAATACTGGGGTCAAACCAGGAAATTCAAGTTATCCATGAGGATGGTGGAGGTTGGGTTAGCCAGGAATTGTCAAACCTGTGTGGTTTGACATATATAAGCACACGTGGCATATAACTCACTTATTTTTCTTTCATTTTATTTTGCTTATAATTTTATCCCCTTATTTGTTTTTTTTTTTTAGAACAGTTTTAGGTTTACAGAAAAATTGAGTACATTTGTATAGAGTTCCCACACAGATGTCCTTACCAGTGACATATCAGTATGGTTTGTTTCCCCCAATTAATGAACAATATTGACACATTGTTTTTTCAGACTCCTTGAGTTTTCAGCTTAATGCTTTTTCTGTTCCAGAAATCCATCCACAATACCTCATTGCATTTGGTTGTCACATCTCTTGTGTTCTCTGACTGTCTATGACAGTTTCTGAGACTTTCCCTGCTTTTGATGACTTTGACAGTTTTGAGAAGCACTGATGTGGTGTACTGTAGGTTGCCCCTCTGCTGGGATTCGCCAGGTGTTTTTCTCATGATTAGATTAGGATTATGGGCTTGGGGAGGAAGCTCACAGAGATGAAATGCCCTTTTCCTCCCCTTACAGTGAGGGTACATACAACCAACATGATCATGGCTGTTGAAGTTGGCCTTGACCATCTGGCTAAGGAAGTATTTTCATGTTCTCCCACTATAAAATTTCTCTGTTTCCTCACTTCATGCTGAACTCTTTGGAAGGAAGCCACTACCTGCAACCCATACTTAGGAACAGGGAGTTGTGCTCTAACTCCTAGAAGCTGGACTAGCCACATAATTTAATTAGAATTCTGCCTGAGAAGTTTATCTCTTTTCCCCTATTAATTAATTTATTCATGTTTTTGTATCAGATGGATTGACAGATGTTTATTTTCAACTTTACCTCTATTGATACATCTTACTTATTTTGGTGCTCACATTGTTGTAGCTTTGGTCATGGGAGGATCTTTAAATTGACTCTGTTACCTTTGACATGCGCCTATTGGGTGTGTGTGTGTGTGTGTGTGTGTGTGTGAGCATTTCTTATTTTATGTTACTACAAGATGTTCCAGGTTCATCTTGGATAGCAACCTATCCATAGTGTGACTCTTATTTGGACTCTGATTCAATAAATTGAAAAAAAAATGTCTGACTATTAGAAATTTTAAATGATATTAAGAAATCATTAATAACTTTTGCTACCTGATAATGCTATTATTGTGATTACATTGACAACAGTTCTTATTTTTAGAGTTACATATCTAAATATTTATGAATGAAATGATATATTTAAATCTGGCATCAAAATAATATGGAAAGAGAGGTGGATGGGGAAGATGAGTTGGTGGTTGCTAAGATTGGCCATTAGCATATTGGGTCCTGTGTACTATACTGTGAACTTCTGTTTGTGTTTCAAATTCTCTACAATGCAGAGTTAAATAAATAAGCTCATCTTCCCTAGAATTATGGACAGGATTAGTACACCTGCTTCTGATGATTTCTAGGACACTCCTCCCTGCCACACACACATTTATAATTTAGTCCCCATATAACCATCAAAATGCACCAATTTGGTGTTTCAATGTTGTCTTTTCTCTGATTTATCTGATAGCCAAAGAGTCTATCTGTACAAGAGCAATATGTTGGGGAGAGAACATGGCGGCGAGAGGGGAGGCAGCGCTTTCAGTACCTCCTCAACAACGGGGTCAGAGAGACGCATGGATACGCTTAGATACGACCTGCTGAGAAACTCCTAG
>NW_026000026.1:44894490-44911478 GCF_001458135.2 Marmota marmota marmota | reverse complement strand
AATGGTACTGTGACATCTTGGAGTATAAAACAGCAAAATGGAAATTTGAAGAATATGAACACGAGTGGAGACTCTCCACTTCTCTGTACCCAGCAGGTCACCTGCCTACTCTGGGTGGATGTGCCCAGCCTAGGGAGCGCTCTGCTATGCCGGAGTGCCAGAAGTGGGCTCATTCAACCCAGTCCTATCTAAGAGAAAATAGCAGCCACATCTGTCATTGAAAACTTTCTATTAGCCACATTTTAAAAACAGTAAAAATAAATGGGTAAAATTAATTTTAATGAATACGTCTATTTAATGATATATCTATCTTTTTCTTCACATGAAGTCTCTAGAATCTGGTGTGCTTTATACTTCCTACACATTGTATTCTGGGCAATATGCTGGGTGCCCCACATTCATGCTACTGGAACCCACAGGGGACAGTGCAGGGCCAACATCTGCTCAGTGCTGTCCTATAGCAGGCCATGTCAGGTGACTCCATAACAGACTTGCCTCTAAAAGGTAGGACCAACTAGGAAGTCCTCAACTACACCCATAACGTAGGAGGCACTTTCACATTTTGAACAAGGAGAACTATTAAAGTATGAGACCAATTTTATAGACAATGAGTATCAAAATCAAGACTACAGATATCAAGTGTTACAGGGTATTACATGGTATTAACTACCGCTTAACCCCCAGGACCGCATACTCCTTAGAGCAGGGGCAGGAAATGTTACCTGTTGAAAGGATCTAATATAAAGTGGGAAAAACAAAGCTCTTAATTTCACTAGTTTAGCCTACAACTTTAACATGTAGTGTGAATGAAATCCTATGTTTGATTAAGACAGTCCACGTCTGATAAGGCAAAACTTCCAGTTTGGGTTAAAGCATAATGCCTAAAAGATTTAAAAGCATCATAAAATATTAAGTACTTTAGTACCATATGAGGGAAATACAAGTAGGAATTAGCTGCAGCAACTGAAATCAAAACTATGGTGAGGGGGAAAGGAGGCAAAGGAAAAGAGCACTCAAGAGAACGCTGGGGCAGACAGATTTGCACCACTGCTCGGCCTCATGAGTTTTTATAAGCAACATGACCTCTCTTAACTTAATGACATGGAATGACATGTTCAGACTGAAGAGAGAGACAATTTACAGAAGTCCATGAAATAGTGCCAGTCACAAAGTAAACACCCCATGACTAAAGATGACAGTGGTGCTGAATTCCTTGTTAGTGCCTACTCAAAAATATTAGGGATAATTTGCGAGGCATTTACACAGGTGATTTACATTGAAATGAGGTCCTTAGGGGTGGATTCTAACCCAATTCCACTCTTTTCTTTTTTTTTGAGAGTAGAGTCTATCTTGCCCAGGTGGGTCTTAAACCCTCCTCCTTCCTGTCTCAGTCTCAGTCTCTCCAGCAGTTGGGACTACAGATGTGAGCCACCACCCCCAGTGTCTGACTGGAGTCCTTATAGGAGAACATGTGGATAACAGACATAGATGCTAGGAGTGCACACACAGAGGAAAGACCACGTGAGGACACAGGGCAAAGGCAACTGTGTGTAAGCCAAGGAGAAAATCTCCAAAGAAACATACCTGCCAACACTTTGATTTTGGACCTCTCAGCTGAAGAACCACGGGAAAACAAATCTCTGTTATTGAAGCCACCCAGACTCAGCATGGTTTGTTACAGCAACACCAGCAAGCTAATAATACTACAGGAAGCCATTTCTTCACCCAGCTCCATAATGAGGGTACTTGCCTTCAGTTATCACACGGTTGTCTGGATCAAGCCGAGAGCACTACGCAGAAGAGTTGTGTGCTGTGTGCTCACGGCCCGACAGACCTACTTCAGAGCTGCTCCTTTGCTTATAAGCAAATGATTTCAAGGAAATTAAGCAACTTAAAAAAAAAAAAAAAAAGAGCAATATGTTCCCCTGAATCTCTCCTGGGTGCATGAGAACTCTGAACCTAGGTTATCTCTCTCCCTTCCATGGTATTCTTGGATGTCCCTAACTGACACTAATACCTGCCAATCATGATCTTGTCGAGTATCCTGATGACTGCTCTGCATACTCTCTTAGTGAGAGAGAAGCACAGACTCTTAAGCAGACACATTCATATAAACATGAAAATAAAATCAGCCCACCCATAACTTCTCAGACAGCACCCCAGGGATAAAAGCATTGCTTTACAAATTATTTAAGCTTAAGTCCTATACTATTTCATGTTCAAAAATGCTAATGATTTTCTGATCCTTTATCAAGAAAGTCATGCTGATCAGTCAGTTGTAGGGTTCTTACCTTGAAACAATAAATATTAGTTGGAATGAAAGTTTTAATAAGAATAAGCAGGTAATTGCAGCCCCACTCTGGGATTCTTAAAATCACAAGCTGATTCTGCATTGTAATTAATATTGATAGTCTCAGTGCTTCCATTTCCTCCAGGGTCTTTAATCTGAATGTCACAAAACATTAATCCTGTCTGATTTGCAGGCCCCATGCATGCAGTGACACAGGGGACAGCAAACCAACCTAACCTGCAGGAGAGCCCTTTTGCCTTCCACCTGGTTTCTCGAAAGTGCTGTTTCCTGACAAAGATGTGTTTTGCAAGCAATGAGAAATCAGAGGCTATGTTTACTGAGTGCGGCCTCACATGGAGCCCCTGTCAAACTGAGGGTGGCCTCACATGGAACCCAGAAGTTGGGGATCATTCTAAGTGGAAGATAAGGAGGATGAGGAGGGCTCATAGGTAGAATTTAAGCCTATAATCTTATTACTGTTGAACAGAAAGTTTAGCTGTATGCCCCTTCAACAATGGCCTGACATGGTTAGTAAAGTGTTCAGGGCTAGGAACACAGGTGTCTTTAGAATGCAGGTAATGTCTAGAGTAAACTAATCAGAGCAAATTATGCCATGCTCCATACTTCTAAAAGAAACAAGCAGTCACCCATTTTTCCTGAAATATGGTTTTCTGTAGCTATACTTTTCTCATTTGGAGATGAGGGAACAATAGAAAAATTACTTATTTCTCTCTTTCCTCTAAGTGAAATAACAGAGCAAGTGAATTCACACTTGGCAACTTATATTTAGCCTAGACTCAGGGAAGGGGCAAGTTTGGGTGGGAACTCAAGTAAACCAGGGAGAGTGTAGCCACTGCTCAGCTCACAGGAGACATTACCATGCAGGACTCAGCATTGCCACGTTTTCCAATTGCTGATGGAAAGCCAGAAATTTCCAGATATTTGCACAAAAATCTAATTTTAAAATTTTGGTAACTTATTCAAATGTGTGTGTGCATGTGTGTAAATACTCATATGTATTTAATATAGTGCAGAACAAGCTAACAGAAGCTATCTATGGGTGAACTCTGACCCCCAGACCACCAATTTTGCAGACTCTGCATAAACCAATGGGGGGGAAAAAAAAAAAGAAAACACTAACCCTTGACCATTGTTTCCTCATAAAAATGTCACTCTTCAGCTTTCCTGAAACTTCCATTTGTGTTTGTCTTGAGTTACAAGGCATAAGTAAAAAGTGCTTCCTGACATGTGACCTTTTACCTCCCAGATAAGGTAGAGAGCAACAATTTCCTATGTCTTTGCTGAATTCTATGCTTTCTGAATCCTTTTCCTTTAAGAACGGGCCTTCTTCTTATTCCTTTGGGCTGCAAGGCTATTTTGCTGAGAAAACTTGGCAGAGGTTATATTTAGAAAAGTGTGCAGCCAAGCAAATTCCCCTATCAGCTACCCTGAAACCCATGACCCCACAGGAGCAGGAGCCTGTGTCCTGCTATTTCTGCCTGCCCTTGGGAGGACTTCTTATTTTTTTTTTTTTAAAAAAGAACATAATGGAGCACTACTTACTTGCATGCCCAAGAGAAGTTTATAAGTTCTAATATAAAGGGGCATAATGAATATCTTTTTATAACAGTCGAAGTTGCCTGATTTTATTGTTACCTCAATTGTCAGAACATTAAAATGAAAGGTTTTATGATTAGTAAAAAGAGTTAGTTTCTTTCTTCCTGCCAACCTCACATAGGGCAAGAGTTCCTTTTTATTATTATTATTATTAATTTATTTTTTGGTGGTGTTGGGGATTGAACCCAGACTTTCTGCATGATAGGCTGTTGCTCTCCTACTGATCTATATCCCCAGCTCCTAAAGTTCATTTCTTAATCCCTTCTTTCTGCATGCACCATTTGTAAATAAACAATATTTATTCTCATTCAACTTGCCTTACAATTTCAACTTCCAGAAAAAACTACTCGGTTGGATCGTGCTTCGGTACCAGGGATTTGTTTACCCCAAGGCAAGAAGAGGAACAAGGGTAACAACATTGTTTATGAAATCACAATTGTGCTAAATAAGGCCTCATAGGAGCTGGGATTCCAAATTTGTGTTTGGAACCAAGAGGCATTCCCATATACTAGGGGCTGGGTTCCATCAAAGAGGTGTTTGTCCCCCAGATTAAAGGAAGACTTTCACCAATTCACCAACTTCATGGGAAGCAGTAGATTACATTGTGTTTTACTCCCATTTCATATCAATGTCCTAACCCCCAGAACCTCAGGATATGGCCTTCTTAGAAGAGGTATTGGTCTGTTTTCCATTGCTGTAACAAAATACCTGAAGCTTGGAAACTTACAAAGAAAGGAGGTTTATTTAGCTTACAGCTTTGGAGACTCTAAGTTCTATAAATTTAGACTCTTGTGAGCACGTTCGTTATCACAGATGACATCATAACAGGAGTGCATACAAGGAGAGATCACATGATCAGACAGAAAGGCAGAGAGGGAGGGAAAGCCAGATTTGCTCTTTATAACTACTTACTCTTAAGAAATCTAATTCAGGGTTCCACAAGAGTTATGTTATTCTCTTCCAATGAACCAATAACCTCCCATTAGGCTCCACTTCTTAAAGGGTTTACTACCCCTCAACATCACCAGAGTGGGAACCAAGATTTCTGTACATGAATCTTGGAGGATGTACCCTAACCACATCCAAACTATAGCAGGAAATTAGCCCTTTAAAGAGAGGTAACTGGGGCTGGGGCTGTAGCTCAATAGAGCACTTGCTTAGCATGTGTGAGGCACTGGGTTTGATCCTCAGACCACATTAAATAAATAAATAAATAAATAAATAAATAAATAAATAAATAAAGGTATTGTGTCCATCTATAGCTAAAAAATATTTTTTAAAAAGGGAGGGGGTGTTAACTAAGTTGAAATTAAGTCATATGGGTGAGCCCTAATCCAATATGACCTGTATCCTTATGAGAAGAGGAAATTAGAGCACAGATACACAAAAGGGAAGACCATTATCAAGACACAAGGAGAAAAATAACTATCTGCAAGCTGAGGAGAGAGACCTCAGAAGAAATCAATGCTGGTGATGCCTTGATTTTGAGCATGTAGCCGCCAGAACTGTGAGAAATAAATTTCTGCTATTTAAGTCACTTAGCCTGTGGTACTATGCTATAGCAACTCTAGCAAATTCGTACAGGCAGACTCAGCTGCTTTTGCCCCTTACTTCTGCTGCCACCACTCACCATCCTTTCCTTGCGTATCTCTACATGGCTTGTGCTAACTCAAAATTTCTGCTTAGTAGAGTTGCCATAGCCTCCTTGTTCTCCTTTTGGGCAGAGTGCTCAATCCAACACTCTTTTAAGGTGCTGGGTTGGGTTCTCCACCCTATTCCAACTCTGTGACCAGGATTCAGAAGTATGCCAATAATCACTGTAATCAGCCACCTACAGCTGTTTGCCTTGGTGCACAGTGATAGGAAGGGACCCCTCTTTGAATAAAGTATGTATGGGTGCACATGCATATATTTATGCATGTGAAGCAAGTTTAGATTTGGCTCATCACCACACTCACTTATTCAAGGTCAATTTTTTTTTCCTAGAAGATACAAATTAGTCTGTAATGACAGTGAACTCAGGGAAGGGACTGCAGTGAGCTGGGGAAAACTTGGAGATGAAGAAAATGTTTTGCATTTTGAGTTTGGTTGTGATTTTTGTGGACCTATTTATCTTCTAAAAACTCATGAAATCATACCCTTTGCAATATGGACACTATTTATTGTATTAAATGAAACCTCAATAAAGTTGTTTTCCTAGGAACTTTTAAAAGTTGGTTTCTAAATATTTAACACCCTTACTATTGACAAATAATCCCAAAAGGCTTAGATCAAGACAGCTCTGAAAGCTTCCCCAGCTCAGTCTGTGCCTTAAATGTGTGATTTCTCCACCTTGTTGGTGTGGTAAACAATGGAGTCAGCAGGCAAGAGCTGGCTGGATGTGCTGGAAAATACCTGCACCAGAGTAAGCAGGCAGAGTTAAAGGAAGGTATTGAGCAAAGCTGAAAGAGGAAGTCTCTGTTGATTCCCATGATTATTGCTGTACTGGTGATCTGACACCTCAGAGTCAGGAAGCAGAAGGACACACCCTCTGGCCTGAGTATTACTCTTGTTCATCTATACTTTGCTCAGGAGCTAAGTTATTTCAAAACTCAAATGCAAATATAGTTCAGTTTCTACTTTGGAGTGCAGGCTTTGATATCCTGCTGTCAGTACAGGTATTGAATGAGGCAATGTTGATTACAACATCACCTGGAAGGAATTCTACTAGCATCTAGAAGGGACACATCCAGAATAAGCCCAAGGCCTATGTCATTTTTGTGCTTTACTGCACACTGAAGTAGGTGAGAATACATGTTATTAACTTACAACAGTAGTTTAAAAGTACAGACTTTTTAGAAAATCAAGGCCAAAGTGTTTACCAGACACTCCTTTTGAATAACCTTTTATTAAGGTATAGCATACATACAGAAATGTGCACCAATTATAAAAGAACAGTTCAAAGAATTTTCACAAATGGCACACATTCAGGAGTTCTGTCAATCTGCTTTTAGTTACTGTAACAAAATACCCAAGTCTGTGTAATGTATATGAAAAAGAGGTTTATTTAACTGTTTTGGAGATAAGTAGTTTCGGAGGCTGAAAATCCAAGATGAGATAGCCCCACTGGTTTGGCCTTTCATGGTGGATTGCACCACAATGGTGAAAACACATACAGAAGAGATTGCACAACAAGACGGAAAATTCCAGGGTCAGATTTGCCCTTTTATACAGCTCACTCTGGGAAAACTCGCTTTATGAGATCGGCACTAATCCCTTCCAAGTGCACAACTCCAATAACCTAATCGCCTTCTACTAGGCTCCGCCTCTTAAAGCTTCCACCATCTTTAACATCTTTCTATTGGGACCAAGCTTCCCACACATGAACCCTTGAGGGACAAACCACATCCAGATCGTAGCAGGTGAACACTCAAGTCAAGAGAGAATATTTCTAATACCCTAGAAGTCCTCTTGTGCCACCTCCCAGTCACAGTCTCTTTGTCCTCCAAAGATAGCAATTATCTAGACTTCTAACAGGAAGGAGAAAAGAGGGCAGGAGAAAGCCAGAGAGACTTAGCTTCTGAGGCCTTTGCAATCTGCTCAGTTCAAAATGTCCAGCATGCCAAGGCAACTACTCCAGGGAATTGTGTTCTGAGCCCCAGGCAGGGCTAAAGTGAATAGTGCTACCACAAACATCTTAGTACACATTTTTATGGATATTTGTCCAGAATTCTGTTGAGTATATATGTTGGCTTAAATATTTAGTTTTAGTAAATTCTGTCAAATAATTTTTAAAAGAGCTGAGCAATGGTCGGTTCTACCATTTGTGTACAAGAGTTCTTGGTGCTTCTCGTCCTTGCCAGCATTGATGATTATCATCTTTGACATCATTAGTCATTCCAGCATGTCAGAAATTATTTTGAGAAACAATTGACAGAGTAGGAAAAAAAATGATAATTGTAAATATTTTCTGAATGTCAAGCAAAGAATGGTTTTTACAGAATTAAGTATATAGGAAGGTTATCCACCTCCAAACATTGGTTGTATACTTAATTTTCAAAGACCTCCAAATGTAATTAGGTTTAAGGCTCAACTGTACTGTGGGAACAATACTGCAATGTGGTGGTAGGCATGTAAATTGGTGCAGCCAGTTGGGAGGATCATTTGGAAATATCCTTCTAAATTTTAAATGTCTGTTGACATAGTAATTCCACTTTAGGACTAACAATCTAGATATATGTAAGTATATGATGATTGTTACAGATAGGTTACTTGGACCATTTTTGTGATAGCAAAAAATAAAATGGACTCCAGCTAAACATTTATCAGCATGGAAATGGCTTAATATATCATAATATATTCATACTGTGGAATACTGTACAGTCATTAAAAATAATGATATATATAACTTTGTACTTCATGGAAAATGTTTATGATATATTATCATGCGAAAAAAGAAAATTTAAGAAGGATACATATAGTGTGGCCTCATGTTTGTTTGAAAACATGAAACAAATATTGAAAGTAGTCTGGAGAAGACATTACAAAGTTTTAACAAGGACTTACGATGTCTTCTTTCTTGATTATGTTGTAAGTTAGTTGTATATATTGCATTTAGATTCAGAATTGGTTTTCTTCCTGGAAGCAGTATTGAGGTACCCTGAAAATAATCAACACAGCAAGAAAAAGTGAATTCAAAATCAAAACTATTTGAGAGCTACCAATGGCCAAATGCCAATAGAGATAAATAGTGACTGGGAAGCTGCCCATCATCCTAAGGAACATTCTGACCAGTTGCTGTGCTGAACAAGCCAGCATTGAACCTCCAGTTTCAGTCAGTTTACTTTTGAAGTTCAACACCTAAAATTATCTTTCTCACCACCAGTAGTATGTATACCAGTTTTAATAAATGCTGCCCATAAATACCATCCTCCTGATAGCTAGAAGTTTGTATATGATTACTGAAAGATGATTTGTTACAGCTGGAAATCTGTGATGGTTAAATGATTGAGTTTATTCTTAAGAGAGATTTGCTCTTTGAGGTCTAAGCTATGGGTACCATATTTCTTGTTTATTTGTAAAGATTTGTTTGAATGCAACTAGACGTTAGGCAAGATTTCTATTCCCTTTGGCTTCTAAAGAAATACATTTCCATATTTTGAACAAACATCTTTCAAGATAAACCCATAAATGAAACTCAGTCATAGCTATGATTCCACTGGGAAAAACAACCACTGATACTCTTTTCAGAGTTAATTATGAGATCCCGGACTTGTCTATTGAATTCTGAAGTAGGAAGAATCTTCATGATGTCATATCCTCTGGTCCCTTTTCCCCATGGTCTGCCAGGCAACATTAAAGAATACCCCCTTTCCTCTAAGTTGGAACTGGTAGGCCATAGACTTATTATAATTCTGGAGTTTCTAAAAGAATTCAATCTTGGACTCTTCAGTGCCTAATTTCTCATTTTCTGGAAGTTTCCAGATACTAAATTATATATGAACTGTATATAAATTATATCTTGCAAACAACTAAAAAATAATCCTGGGACCTCCCTCAACCTGATAAAAGACACTATGAAAATACAGAAGCTACCAGGTACAGTGGCATATGCCTGTAATCACAATGATTCGGGAGGCTAAGGCAGGAGTTCAAGGCAAGTCTCAGCAACTTAGCCAGGTTCTCAGCAACCTGATGAGATCCTGTCTCAAAATAAATAAATAAATAGGCTTGGGGATATAGCTCAGTAGTAAAGTATCCCTGAGTTCAATCCCCAGTACAAAGAGAGAAAGAGAAGAAGGAGGAGGAGGAGGGAGAGGAGGAGGAGAAGGAGAAAAAAAGAACAAAGAAAAAGCTAAAAGCTAACATCGCACTTAATGGTAAAAGATTTTAAAGATTTCCTCCTAACACATCCTATTCAATACTATAGTAGAGATTCTAGCCTGAGCAATTAGTCAAGAAAAAAAAGGCATTCCATTGAAAAGGAAAAAGTAAAATTATTTCTGTGTGTACATGACATGATTGTGTACATGGAAAATCCTAAGGAAATCAAAATTATGTTCTAAAAACTACTAGAGCTAACAAATAAATTTGGCAGTTATAGGACACAAGCTCAATATAGAAAATCAACTGTAATTCCATATACTAACAATGAACACTTCAAAATTAAATAAAAAATTCAAGCTTCTATAATTCTAAAGAGTAATGCTACACAAATTTTTTTGTGTGATTTCTATGTTTATTGTTTTTTATTGTTGTTGTGAGCAACTACTGTGTATTCAACACTGTGTTTATCTCCAGAGAGATAAGAATGCTAACCTCCTTTCCTTCAGATCTAGACAGGGTTATCAGAGACAAAATAGTGAAGAATCTAGGAGAATTCACAATAAAGTGCAAAATTTTTGAGTAAGTAGTAAGAACATGTTCAGAGAGGTCATGAGATTTGGGTTAGGCCTGGAAGCAGTTGATATAATATTATCAACAAAGATAAAATATTTTGTAACAAATTTAACAAAAATACAAAATTTATACACTAAAAATTATGAAACATTGTAGAAAAAGTAAACCCCTACATAAAAATTGAAAGACATTTCATGTTCATAGATTAGAAGGATGAATATCATTAAGATGGAAAAATTCTTCAAAATGACTTACAGATTCAATAACTCTTATATCAAAATCCTAGTTGGATTTTTTTTTCAAATCCTAAATTCAAATTTAAAAAAAATGAAAGTGACCCAGCATAGGCAAAACAATAGGAAAAGAAAAAAAAAATTGAAAGACCCACATTTCCCAATCTCAAAATTTACCACAAAGCAAGAACTATGTGTTTATATTTATGCTGGTACCACACAGTCTTTGTGATACCAGCATAAATATAAACACATAGTTCAATGTAATAAACCAGAAATAAACCTACATATTTAGTCCATTTATTTTTGACAAAGATGCCAAGATTATATTTTATTCAACAGATGGTACTGAACAACTAGATATCTACGTGCAAAAAAAAAAAAAAATGAAGATAAACTGTTAACTTACAACATATACAAAAAATAACCCAAATGGATCATAAATCTAAATATAAGAGATAAACTATAAAACTCTTAGAAGAAATCATGTGTATAAATCTTTGTGATCTTAGATTGGGCAGTGATTTCATAGATAAGACGAAAGCATAACAAACCAAATAAAAAATAGATAAATTACAATTTTCATCAAAATTGAAAATGTTTATCCTTCAAAAGACATTCTCAAGAGAGTGAAAAGCCAATGCACAGAATGGAAGAAAAAAATTGTAAATCATAAAACTGATAAGGAATTTGCATCCCGGATACATAAACAATTCTTAAAATTCAACAGTAAAAAAGCAAACAAGAACTCAATTTAAAACTTGAAGGATTTGAATAGATATTTCCCCAAAGTAATGCACAACTTACCAATGAACACTTTAAAAGGTGCTCAACATTTTTATGTTGTGCTGTTGTGACTTGTTATGACTAAAAATCACAAAAAGTCGTGACTACATGCCCACTGGCATAGCAACAATCAAAAGACCAAAGGTAAGAATTGTTGATGATAATGTGGAGAAACTGGAACCCTCATACATTGCTGATGGAAGTGTAAAACAATATAGTCACTTTGGAGAGCAGTTTGCCGTCCTTCAAAAAGTTAGTGTCACACATGACCTAGAAATTCTGTTCTTGCGTGTATCCCTAGAAGCACTGAAAGCATATGTCCCACAAAAAAATTGTATGTGAGTGTTTACAGTAGCATTGGCTATAATTATCAAAAAGTGACAGCAACCCAAATGTCCATCAACAAAGAGTGGATAAGCCAAATATAGAATATCCACATAGTAGAATATTATTTAGCCAAGTACTGATATGTATTACAACATGAATCAACCTTAAAAACTTTATGCTAAGTAAAAGGAGCCAGACACAAAAAGTCATAGGTTTATATGAAATGAACAGAGTAGACAAATCTATAGAGACAAAAGCAGATTAGTGTTTATCAGGGGTGGAGGTGGTGTACAATGGGAGAGTGGATGCTAATTCATACAGGATTTCTTTACAAGGTGGTGGAAATGTTCTGGAATTAGACGGTGATGATAATCACACAACCTGGTGAATGTACTGAAAAATACTGAATTGTACACATTAAAGAGGTGAATTTTATATGTGAATTATATCTCAATTTTTAAAAAAGTCTCCTATATTGCATCATATGTGCATGCAAAGATACATATATACTATTGGTCATTCTGATTGAGTGAAATTTGTTGAAAAATATTGCATTGTGCTTTGTAACTTAATTGGACTTTTTAAAAAGGAAATTTAAAGAAATTAGACCAAGCCAGTTCCTACTAAAGATCTGAAAGATGGTTTCTTATTTCCAAATGTTTCTCAAACTGGGTTATAGGTTGTATTATGTCCCTCAAAAAAAAAGATATGATAATATCCTAATTCCCAGTACCTTGGAATGTGCCTTTATTTGAAGATAGATCTTTACAGAGATAAACAAGTTAAGAAGAGGTCATTAGGGCAGGTCCTACTCCAAGATAACTGGCATCCTGATAAAAAGGAGAAATTTGGACTCCTGGGCAAACACACATGAGAGGAAGAGATAAGGGGAAAAGAGCTTGTAAAACAAAGCATCTACAGGTCAAGGAAGATCAATGATTGCAGCCAACTTCCAGAAGCTAAGAAGAGGCAAGGAAGATCCCAACACCATTTCTGCCCTATTCCATGGTCAAAGCAAATCACAGGCCAGCTCAGAATCAAGCAGAGGGAAATAGACCCCAGCTCTTAATGGAAGAAACTTGAAAGGATCTGTGTCCATACTGAATTTACTACATAGAGTGTGGGACATCTTTGGAGCCCAGTTATGGTAAATGGATCTAGGGTAGATTGGACCTGGATGCTAGACTTGCTGTTGCTCCTGTCCCTGGTGAGTGCAGTGGAGGTTCTGATGTGGACTGACTCATTTAAGGAGGACAAAAACCTAGGAAGGGCAACTGTGGCCAGAACTCCCATGTCTCAAATGCAGCCAGTGAGGGTAATGTTGAGGAGATTCATATATTATCCTGTCATCAGGATTTATAAGTACAGGATGGTAGATTTTGATGGAGTCTGAGGAAGAGTTGGAAAAACCCAGAATATGATTTATAAAATGGAGAGAGGGGTCCAAGAAGGGAAGAGAGTACCTGGTAGGGTGTTCAGAATAACCGGAGAGTTGGCAAATAGTAAGATGAGGGCACTGCGTGCCTGGTAGTGAAAGAAAGACATGGGTATTTGTCAAACAAATCTTTTCTGCTACCTCACCTTGTTGCCTAGTACTGCCCCTAACAGAGTAAGTCTGAGCACAAATCAAACTGTCAGTTAAAAATTCTTTAATTCATTATATCATTCTTCTTTAAGTTTGGGGTATAATTTCACTGTGAAACAAACTTCTGGATTTTGTGACAGCCTTAGCTTGGGTTTTAGTCACTTTTTCCACCACTGTGAACAAAAGACCCGACAAGAACAATTTTAGAGAACGGAAATTTATCTGATGCTTATGGTTTTAAAGGTCTCAATCTATAGATGGATGAGTCCATTGCTCTGTGCCCAAGGTAAGGAAGAACATCAGGGCAGAAGAGCGTGGTGGGAAAAAGCAGCTCAAAATACGGCAATCAGGAAGTAGAGAGAGAGCTCTACTCACCAGGAACAAAATATAAACCCCAAAGGCCCAAAGGTATGCCCTCAGGGACGCCCCGCCTCCAGCCACATACTACCTGCCTACATTTAGTGCCCAGTTAACCCAAATCAGTGGATTTATACACCAATTGGGTTAAGGCTCTCACAACCCAATCATTTCACCTCTAAACCTTCTTGCATGGTCTCACAGGTGAACTTTTGGGGGATACCTCATTTCTAAACCATAACACCTGCTTGCACAGGCCCAAAGCAAAGGAGTCAAACTTGCCCTGGGTGTATTAAGTTTCTTTCTCCAGAAGAGATCTTAAGACAAGGGTAAGAGTGCGGAGGCTTGTTTTTTTTAGGTGACTTTAGGGAACAATGGCAGTGGGAAGGGAAGAGAGATAACAAAGGAAAATAGTCAACAGAGGCCCTGTGATCGGGCAAGTCACTGCTGAGGACAACAGGGGACTGCGTGGAACACACCTCAGGGTTCTCTTAACCAATGGACAAGGTTCCTGGAGTATTTATCAATTAATCCCTAATAGCCAGGAGTGGAGAGCTTCTTCAAAGGACAGGGAGGCTCCAAAAGCCCAGGAGGCTATGGCAGGCTTACACCTGGAATATTTGAAGTTGACATGCCAAGAAATGGTGGCGTCGGGGAGGAAAGACACCAACAATGTGTGTCTAGCCACTATCTATCCCTTTAGAAAGATAAATCAGTATGGGGAGATCAGATCCTTACTTTTGACTTTTGAGTACCACCAGCCAATCATTTCTCTCTATATATGTATGTCTTTCCCAACTCTGAGTTTCAGAAATTACAAATTACCAAAGAGCAGCTGGCAGCAGAACACAACAGACACTAGTATGGCAATATTTAAATCAATGGATGTGTAACTGATGTGATTCTGCAATCTGTATATGGGGTAAAAATGGGAGCTCATAACCCACTTGAATCAAAGTGTGAAATATGATATATCAAGAACTATGTAATGTTTTGAACAGCCAACAATAAAAAATTAAAAAAAAAAAAAAAAGAACAACTAAAGCAGTGCAGTAAAGAGACAGTTAATGTTTTGCCCTGGGCAGAAATTACTTCATCCTTGTCCAACACAGAGTTTATGTAGCAGTTGGCTTGTAACCTCCCTTTATGTTGTCAAACTCCTACAAAACTTTCTGGTTTAGTAATCCTAACTTCTTGGAGGCTACAGTGACAATGCAAATTGAAGCCCTAGGGCAAGAATTGCCTGGGCTCATTGGCCAGTTTGCAGGATAGTAATTTACTACCTGGGAGCAGACTTGCCCTGGGTGTATTAAGTTTCTCACTGAACTGCCACCAGGTCTGCCTTTCTAAGACTGTCTGTTTGTCTGAGAGGCTGTGCCAAGTTTCCAGAGGCTGCCTGGGCATGGCTGTCAGTGAGCTAAGGGTTTCACAGGCAAGGGGATCCTATTTTATCCTGTCTAAATCTCTTAATATGTACCAATCCCATGAAGGCCTCCAAATGCTCAAAGTGCATTCCACAAAAACAGCCCTCGGTTTTAGTGGCAAAAGAGTGTTTGCCATCCTCGGGGTGAGCTGTCATTTCAGAACATGAAAGAAAAGAGACAGGGAAGGGACAGAAAAAGAAGAACGTGGGTATTCGAAGAGCAGGAGAGAAAGGTATAGGACAGAGTGACAGAAAGGATAGAAAAGCGTCTCTGAATCAGAGTCTTGGCACATGTAGAATCTTGGCACATTTGAGATGGATTTTGTCTCAATCTGGATTTCTGGGGGATGCCCAGGGTAAAAATTGGTACGCAGAGTTGATGTGAGAAATGAAAGTAAGTGCTGTGCTTTGGATATGCATTCCCTAAAGGGCCACATGTTGAAGACTTGGTCCCCAGGATGGGGCTATTTGAAGGTAAGGAGGTGTGGCCTAGTAGAAGGTCTTTAGGTTATTAGGAGCATGCCCTGGGGGTGTGGATTGTGGGGCTCCAGCCCTTTCTTCTCATTTGCATTTTGGCCATGAGGAGAGCAGTTTTACTCTGCTATACATACACTTCTGGCATAATATGCTGCTTGTCCCAGGCCCAAAGCAAAGGAGCCAACTGATCATGGACTGGAACCTTTAAAACTATAGTGAAATAAAACTTTTTTCATTGTAAGTCTATTATCTCAGGTGTTTTGCTATAGTGACAGAAAGTTGATTAACCCAGTAAGGGAGTAGGAAAGTAATACCAAAAGAGGGAAAGCAGTAAGTCAAAAAAGATGTGTAATCAAGTTAGCTTTCCTAGGGTGAAACAGTCTGCATTTAAGGGAAAGGGAGTTGGCATTTTTATACACCAACTTCTGGTAACTATTGTTTCTGGGATGTTCCTCAGAGAACATCTTTTGGTCAGTTGAAAGGAAATGCTAATTGGGAGTGCAGAGAGTGGCAAGAGGAAATGAGAACGATGTGAAGGAAGGAAGGAAACAATACAATTTAAGAGATAGTTCAATGGCATAGATTTCAAGAGCAAGTTTATCATGTCTCTAAATAAGATATAACATCATGACTGTCTTGAAGTGAATGCTAAATCACTTATTTAAAATACTCATTTATTTAAAAAATACTTATTGAGAAATTTATAATAGCTGTGTTCTAATCCCAATACTGAGGATACAGTAACAAAGACCCCTACCTTGGTGATGCAGGTCATCTAATTGTTTGAAAGAGATCACAGACAAATAAGAAAAATGCAGAGGATGCCAGAGGATGATAAATACAATAGAGAAGGATGAAGCAGGGCAAAGAAAGGTAGAATCAATTGGGGGGCTGAAACTTTGTGGTATGGACAGGTCAAGAAAGACGAGCTGAATTCAGGAGAAGGTAAAGAAGGGAGACATTTGCACTTGGATCTAGGGAAGAGCCTTCCAGAAAGAGGAAACTGTAAATAGGAAAGCCCTGAGATGGGTATGCACCGATCTGTTAGAGCTACAAGAAGTTGGAGGGGTGGTTAAAGGATGAGTGGTGCATTCTGAATTCTTTTTCAACATCATCACTTGGGCAGCTGAGTCTGTATATATGTAGTAAGGGCCTGGGGAAGGGGACAGGGAGGGTAAGGGCACAAATAACTTATTCTTCATCCTTGCTATGAATATTGGAAAATGATCAGTTAAGGGAAAGTAATAATGGAAAGAACTTCTGACAGCTGGCCAGAGGAGAAATTCTGAAAGAGTGGAGGGCACCTTCCCACGGGAACATCTCTCATAAATGCTTGTTTGCATTTGGTGCTTCTAAAGAAGAGTGAGCCACTAACTTTAAAAGGTAGGCTTATTTGCATATAAAATGTTCTCATTAATTAGCCTGAAGGGAGGAAATTGGCATTTGCTGAGTTGCTCTGGGTTGGATACTCACACTCTGTTGTTTCTTTGTCACCAAAGCCCTTGATGGGGAGGG
>NW_026000026.1:44862441-44894465 GCF_001458135.2 Marmota marmota marmota | reverse complement strand
GGGTGATTAAGTGATGGATACTCTGTGACACTTTGTCTTCCCACCCTACCCAAGCCCACCAGTCCTTGGCTAGGAGGGCTAGATCAGGCTGGTACTAATGGGAACTTTCCTTGAATGATATTTCAGTGAGTTTAGTTGCTCCTGCCAACAACTATAGTGCAGTTCTCTAATGGAGACCCAGACAGATAGGAAGATATCCCCTAAGTGTTCCTAAAACATCTGTTGAATAAATTTTAGTAATCCAGTGGGTGGAGTTTACATAGTCATTTATAAATATGGCTACAGAGGATTGGTGGCATAGCTCAATGGGTGAATGCTTGCTTGGTATGCAAAGGGCTTTGAGTTTCATCCCCAGCAATACAATAAATAAAAATAAATAAATAGACAGGGCTATGGTAATGATGCAGGGTAAAAGAAATACTTTTGGGAAAGGTGAAACAAAATGCAAAATCAAACATCTGCCATGATGATAAGCATATATTTTAATAGGCAAAAAAAATATTAAAAAGTCTAATGATGATCATATTCAGTTGTTATCATTAACTTCTTCTTCTTTTTTTTTTTTTTTTGTCTTCTAGCTTCCTGGTTTCTTCTTTTCACAAAATAAAGTCTAGCTTCTGACAGTCTTGAAGAATTCCACTGTCTGATACTCTGGAAGGTTCTGAGTGGGTCCCACTCTCTCCTCCCTACAATATCTGGGGCTGGAAAGTGAGTTTCATTTCAAAGGCTGCAGCACCCATGAGGGAGGCCAAACTTTGAGTCACTCTGTTTTTTCAGGGTTCCTGGGAGCCATATAACAATTTCCTGGCAGTAATCACTGTCATCAGCAAGTTAA
Source organism: Marmota marmota marmota (assembly GCF_001458135.2). Classification (NCBI taxonomy): domain Eukaryota; kingdom Metazoa; phylum Chordata; class Mammalia; order Rodentia; family Sciuridae; genus Marmota; species Marmota marmota. The sequence continues at coordinate 44,893,630 of NW_026000026.1, read as the reverse complement.
ACTAACAAAGATACACGATATTGTCTTTCCTTCTTCCTTGTCCTTTCTCTTCAGAAATTTAGTCAAACAGGAACTTCAAAGGTCACTTTTCTTGCCACGTGGTTTTTAATACCCTTCTAACAACCTCAGACACTTTCCTGCAAATTTAATGAGTGAACAATCCTTGTTAGATAAATGTCAAGGGAGGAAATTGAAGTTTTGAGTTTTAGCTAGAAAAGGGGGTTTAAAAATATACTATGCCATCTGAGCTAATAGAATAAAAGGTTAAAGATACTTAATTCACATGTTTATGCCTATGCAAAGGCTGCTGTTTACTTCCAAATATTTCATCGTATATTTTTTTAGTGAAGTAATTTATATGATCACTTAGAATCTTTATTCTTCCTTCCAGTAGAACTTTTAAAAACTTACTGTCCAAAGATAATTGATAAGTATTTCATAAATCCATTTTAATCTATTAAATAAGTTGCTACTGTGCCCCAAAACAAAGATTGGATGTTTTAATTTCAACGTTCTATATAAACTTGTAGTCGGTAACATACTCCCATATAGCAATGGTAGGTTTTTGTAACTATTCCTCCTTTCTCTCCCTCCCTTCTTTCTTTTCTCCTCCCTCCAGATTACAAATTAAAGTAAGCATTAGTCACCTGCCCTCATTCTACGACAATTGACATAATACTGAAATTATTAAGATTATTTAATAGGCAATATTCTCCTTAATTTCAAAAAAGTAAAAATACTATTAGTTATCCTCTCCAATGTATTTCCCCTGGTCTTCCCTCTCCTGTCTTGTTTTTCTTACTTTGTCTTTGTCCGCTTGCAAATGGAAATGTGGGAAAGCTACACCAAGATTTAGGAGAACTATAATGAGGCTCCATCACTAATTAGTGGACTAATTAAAGTAGCCATTGGAAGTGTTCCCCTAATGAACTGTTGTGGTCCCAGCCCCACGGCTGTAATCTCACTCTTTGATGTAACTATTGCATGATTCTGCTTCCACTCATAGTTATAAGAAGGAGACCCCATAGTCAGTTGGCAGCAGCATGTGGTTACAGTAGACTCTGGCTTTCCTACCCTAGTTGAGTTAGTCTCTATTCTGTTCTAGGCCAAGCTGGCTTGTCCTTCTTCCTTGGTTCTGAGGTTGGACATGACTGGCAAGTAGATGTCTATGATTTAGGTTAAACATATGTAAGTTATGTCTTTGAAAAGACTCACAGTCTTAGTAGTGACCTATGTACCTCAGCTTCCCTGTCACCAGGGATTTAACTTTCACACTGTGAGAAGTCTTGAATCTGAACTCAGCCTGCCCCAGACTTCCTCCTGCCCAGGCAATGACCCAACTACGTGGCTGAAAGGTTTTAGATATTTAGACAAGAAACATGTCTAAACATTTCTTCTAAAAATAGGTATCTGAGCCCATGTCTTTATCCCTTTGTATATTGATGAAACAGCAGGAACTGTGCCAGCACATCCAAAGTGCACATGATTGCATTTACTCTGGAAACGGGCATCTAGAATTTATAAATGGTGCAAATGCATTGTAAATAGATGGGTTCCCAATCATATTCTGGCTTCAGAGTAGCCATTTTCTTGCAGCAATGCTTGCAAGAGTTTTTGAAAACATGCAGGCAGTACGCTGCTTCTGTTTGGGGGTAATTTATTAGTTAGAGCTCACATTCAGGTGGTTGCTGGAGTACAGATGAACAGAAGGTTTTATTAAAGTATAATAAATATGCATTAATGTATACATATCAAGACTATATGGTTTGCTGACTTTCTAAAACTGAACACACGCTTGTTGCCAGCACCCAGATCAATTATCAGAACATTCTGAGTCCCCAAGAGCCTCCAGCAAGAGTAACTTCTACAGTTTGGATCTGAATTGTCCCCCAAAGACCCATGTGTCTCAGACTTGTTCCTTAGCTTGGTGCTATTGGAGGTGATGGAATCTTAAAGAGATGAATCTGGTGGGAGATCTTCTGGTCATAGGGGGCATGTCCTTGACAGGGACAGCAGGACTTGCCCCTTTCTCTCTTTGCTTCCTGGCTGCCATGAGGTGAACAGCTTTGCTCCACCATGTGCTTCTGCTGTGATGTGTTGCCACATCACAGACCCAAAAGCAAATGGGGCCAGTTGACAAAAGACCTAACATTTGGAACCCTGAGCCAAAACAAACTTTTCCTCCTTGAAAGTTGATTATATTAGATATTTTTTACAGTGACAGAAAACTGACTATATCATATATATATATCCTGTCCTCTAAGAGCACAGATTAGGTTGTTGTTTTTTCCTGTTCTTACACTTCTGAATATGGCTTCTTTCATTCACCATTAAACTTGCAATATTTCTTTTCATAGTTGTATGTAGTTGTAGATCATTTATTTTTAGCCCTGTAGAAATTTGCTTTTCCATGATGTAACTAGACCATAATTCACTCTACTCTTTCTGGGAATTTGGTTGTTTTCTGTTTGGGCTATTGCAAACAGTTCTGCTATAAGCATTCTGGCATATATCTTTCAGCAGACAAATGTGAACATTTCTAATGGTTATGCCTAAAGTGGAGTTTCTGAGCCCTGAAGACATATTAGAGATCACTAGAGAGTTTTCCAGGGTGGTGCATGACAGCTTGCAATTCCACCAGCAGTGCACAAGAGTTTTGTTGCTCCACATTCTCACCTGTACTTGGCATTATCTGTGCTTTTCATTCTAGCCATTCTGATGGGGGCTGTAGCTTATGTTTTCCTGATGACTAAATTATAGTGAGTACTATATGTACATTGGTCACTTAAATATACCTTGCAGTATAGTTTTAACACGTTGATATAAAATGAAGTAGAAGAAGCATTTTTTCATTCAAAACATAAATCTAAAACCAGTTTTCTACCCTTAATTAACTTGTCACCAGTGTACAAACAAACATTTATCAATTTCCTGGTGGGAAATAATCTAGATGGTTTCAGAGAGTTTAATGAAAATACTTCTATAGAGGTCTGAGCAAGGTTTGAAAGGGATGGAGAGATACCCAGGGACTAACAGGAGTGGGGAGCCATTAGCACCCCAGACCTAAACAGGCAAAGGGAAGGAGCAGTGTCCCAGGGGCCCAGTGAGAACTGTTCCTGGAGGCAGGTCCTCCTGGCAGAGGCTGTAATCAAGGAAGGATGCAGCTGCTAACAGAAAACATCACCTAGATCACAGAGGAATTGGGGAAGGAGTACCCCATCTTGCTCCTCCTGCCCTCACTCCCCTGCAGGTGGCCTCCGTAAGCCAAATCCAACCAGAATCCAGAGAACAAGGGAACTCTAATGTGGTAACCCAGGGCACAGAGCACGAGAGAGAGGAGAGCTGAAAGTAGGGAAGGAAAACAGAGATTAACCAGCATATATGTTAAGAACAGGTTCCAGTAGGCTCCGCCACTCACTGAGACTCTATCTCTGAAACATAGTCTCTGAGACTCACTTATCCCGGTCTCTAAAGGGGAGATTTTCCTGAATGTTTTGTAAGCTTCCTTTCAGCCTTGAGTTTGTGTTTGGCTCACACATTGTTTTGTGAAAATTATTGACATAATCACTAAGTAGCTGCTGCCATCTTCAGCAGATGGGCTACACCTGTCCTCAGAAATCCCCACCACTTCCTACTGTGCAATGCAGCCTTCATAGGTGTTGGGGTTTGCTGTAAGGTTTCTAAGTGGAATGAGATCTCAATTAAAAGCCTCTCTTGGAACCAGGTGTGATGGCACACATCTGTCATCCCAACTGTTTGGGAGGCTGAGGCAGGAGGATTTTGAATTTGAGGCCAACCTGGATAACTTTTCAAGATTCTGTCTCAAGATAAAATGAAAAGGGCTGGGGGTGCAGCTCAGTGGCAGAACTCTTGCCTGGCATGTGTCAGACCCTCAGTTTGATCCCCAGTACTCCAAAAACAAAAAAAGTATAACAACAACAATAAGACTCTTAGTATTACTGCTTGACTATGTCGTGTCCCCAAAAACTCATGTGTAAGACAATCCAAGAAAGTTTAAAGGTGAAATGATTGGGTTATGAGAGCCTTAACCTAATCAGCATATTAATCTACTGATATGGATTAATTGGGTGGCAAGTATAGGCAGCAGGGGAGTGACTAGAGGAGGTGGGTAGCTGGGTGCATGCCTTTGGATTTGTATTCTTGTCCCTGGTGAGCAGACCTCTCTCCACTTCCTGATTGTCATGTCCTATGCTGCTTTCCTGTACCCTGATGTTCTTCCTCACCTTGGGCCCAGAGCAAAGGAGTGGGCCATCTACAGACTAAGACCTCTGAAACTGTGAGTGCCAAATAAACTTTCCCTTCTTTAAAAATAGTGTTTATCAGGTCTTTTGGCCACAGAAATTTAAAAATCTGAGTAAAACACTTGGGTAAATTTTATATTGCCAACCTTAAATGTTTTCCTGCTTCATTAAAGAAGTGCACCCATGAGAAATCAATGACACAATTACTGTAAGTTTCAGAAGCTCCATCCTTTCCCAACAAAAAGCAATCCAAATTCAGTCCCATTGGCAAAGATTATGTGGCATAAAGCAGAGGGTGGCACTGAAGTTGTGGAGCATAGGAAAAAGCAGAGGCCCAGCCCTCTGTGCTAACTAAACATGAAAGTAGGGGACCTGGGGTACCAAAACTCACCACAGCAAAATGTAATCACAGCTATTAAAACCTAGTGCATGCACATCCTGTGTTCCAGCAAATTCCCTTCTAGCTATCTGTATTATGTTTTGCTTAAGCTAACCTGAATCGAGGGCTCTACCACATGCTACCTAATTACTGCTTCTGTACTTAGTATCTATCCTGTGCAATTAGAGTGTCTTTATTGATGAATGATTTATTTTAACATTGAATTTGAGGAGATTGTTCTTTGAGTTTCAGTGAAAGCTTGACTTCTGCAACCTATTGGAATGTTTTTGTTAAGAATTGTGCCATCCAGAGAAATTCAATGCCAGGAAGTGTTGCCTAATAGATACAGAGCCAAAGGGAAACCCAGAGAGCTGACTGTGACAGGCAGCTCCTTTGCAGACTGCTGGCTGACCTGGGGTAACCTTGCTCACTGTGTTCTTGCTTCTTTTATGGGTGCATGAAGTTATTTTACCCCAGGTGTTGAGATCACTCTCTATATTAGAACATTTTCTGTTGCTATAACAGAATACCACAGACTCAGTAATTTATATAGAATAGAGTTTTATTTGGCTCATGCTTTTAGAGGCTGAGAAGTCCAAGAGCCTGGTGCCAGCCTGCTTCTGCTTAGCATCTAGTGAGGACCTTTGTGCTGCATCATAACATGGCAGAGGATATCACATGATGGGACAGAGCAAGCATTCTATCTTAGGCCTCTCTTCCTCTTTTTTTAAAGCCACTAATGCCATCATGGAGTCTTCTTCCCCATAATCTCAACTAATACTAATTATCTCCTAAAAGCCCCACCTCTAAATAGCATTGACATATGAATTTGGGGATTAAATCTTCAACACAACACATTAATTCTGGAGGGACACATTCAAAACCATAGCACTCCCATTTATAAAGAACCTCAGAAAGAACATGTCTTTCTCTGCCTCTCAACAGAGACTTTCATGTGCCTTTCTCAACTGTATTTCAATTGTTAGTGTAAGAGAAATAGCTGTTCATTAGCCCATGGGGGGTTGTTGTTTGTTAAACAAGGGTGAAGTTAACTTAGCACTTACAACCTCCAGCAAGCTCATGAATTTATGTGATAAAAATGCTATTTTAATTTCAGAGGTCTAAGCCAGGTAGATTTTCATCTGTCTTCTAGTTTGGAAGTGGAAATGCAAACTGAAATTATAAGTATTCAAAAATTATTATGGAATTGTAAAACAGTTACTTAAAACTTTGAGATGTTAGGATGTTAAGTCAACCAAGGAGTGGAATTTCAGCTTAGCTTCTATCTTTCAATTTTGTCTATTACAAAAGATAAGCCTAATTACCAAGATACTTTTAGTTCTTCAAGAGGAAATTACATAGTAAAACAAGTGAGAAACATAGGCCCACATATAGGATTTCACAGACATGGTGTCCAGCAAAAGAAGTCAAACACGACAAGGCTATGTACTGTAAGATTCCATTTATGTGAAGTTTAAAGACAAAACTGCATTCTCTTGTCATATTTAACTAATCAAAACAAAACAAACAAACAAAAAAACTGACCTACACTGAAAAAAGTCAAAATAGTGGTTGCTTCTAGGGGTTATTGTAAAAGGGCACGAGACAGCCTTTCTGTGTGTTTAAGTTTGGATCATTAATTTCTCCCTAAGGCCCAGTCTCGGAGGGTTGGTCTGTAGCTTGATGCCGTTGGGAGGTGGTGAAATCTTTCAGACATGGGATCTAGTGGAAGGTCTTCAGGTCACTGGAGTTGTGTTGTTGGAGGACAGCAGGACTCCAGCCCCTTTTTCTTCCTCTTTTGGGTTTCCCAATCACATGGGGAGTAGTTTTGCTCTGCTCTGTGCTCCCACCATCAGAGGCCTAAAAGTTTGGACTGTAAACTCCAAAACTGTGAGTCAAAATGTTTTTATCTCTTCATAAGTTGATTAACTCAGGTATTTGTTGTCATCATGCAAAGCTGACTAAACACAGGTGCTAAAAATATTCTCTCTCTTTGTGGTTTCATGAGGGTAGACATATGTAAATTTTATGCAGCCCCATACTTGCTGGTTTTGACTTTTGTTCTATTTAGTAATTTTTTCCCTCTAAATTTAATATTGGGTTTTGTTTTGACATAATTATACAGGCATGGAGTATAATTTTCTCCCCTTCAGTTCCTAGTACTTTCTCTTTTCGTCCCCTCTAACCACTCCCCATTCCCTTTTCTTGACTCTACCACTCTTTTTTCTATTTATTTATAGTTTTTTTTTAAATAAGTGCATTATGGATATGTAAAAATGTGAAATCCACTGTGGTATATTCATATATATACACCGACGTTTTAGGTAGTTTTTTCACCATGGTGACCAAAAGACTTGACAAGAACCATTTTAGAGGAGGAAAAATTTATTTGGCACTCCTGATTTCAGAGGTCTAAGTCCATAGATGGTCTACTCTTTTGCTCTGGGCCCAAGATGGTGGAAGGGTGTGGAGGAGGAAAGTAGCTCAGAACATGGCAATTAGGAAGGAGAGAGAGAGCCCATGTGCTCTGTTCACCAGGAACAAAAATATTCCCCCAAAGTCACACCCCCAGTGACCTGTCTCCTCCAGCCACAACCTGCCTGCCTACGGTTACCAGCCATTTAATCCATATCAGTTGCTTAAGCCACTGATTAGGTTAGATGTCTCCTAACTTTTCATCATTTTGCCTGTGCAGTGCATTCTTGCATTGTGTCACACATGAGCTTTTGGGGGACACCTCATATCTAAACCATAACAATAGGAAAGTTTGGTCAGATTCATTCCACCATTCCTCCCTTTTTCCATCCCTTCTACCTCCCCCTCATTTCCCTTCCTCTCCTCCACTGATCTTTCTTCTATTTTAATGGGATTCCCCCTCTCTTTTTCTTTTTCCCTTACTTTGCTCTAGCTTCCAAATATGAGAGAAAAGATTCAACCCTTTACTTTCTGGGTCTGGCTTTGTTTCACTTAGCATGACATCTTCCAGTTCCATCAGTTTACCAGCAAATGCTATAACTTCATTCTTCTTTATGCCTGAGTGAAACTCCATTGTGTATATATGCCATATTTTCTTTATCCATTCATCTGTTGGCAGGCACCTGGGTTGGCTCCATAGCTTGACTGTTTTGAATTGTGTTGCTATAAACATTGATGTGGCTGCATCCTTATACTAGGCTGATTTTATATCTTTTGGATTTATGCCAAGGAGTGGATAGCTGGGTCATATGGAGGTTTCATTCCCAATTTTTTGAGAAATTGCCATACTGCTTTCTGGAGTACTTGTACTAAATTGCAGTCCCACCAACAGTGTATGACTGTACCTTTTCCCCCACATCTTCACCAACATTTATTATTTTTTGGATTCTTGACAATTGCCATTCTGACTGGAGGGAGATGAATTCTCAATATAATTTTGATTTGCATTTCCCTAACTGCTATAGATTTTGAACATTTTTTATATACTTATTGGCCTTTTGTATTTATAATTTCTTTTGAGAAGTGTCTCTTTAGTTCTTTTGCCCATTTATTAATTGTGTTATTTGGTGTTTTGGTATTAAGTGTTTTGGGTTCTTTATATATTCTGGATATTAATTCCTTATCCAAGGAGCAGGTGGCAAATATCTCCCATTCTGTGGGTTTTCTCTTTCCACTTTTGTTTTCTTTTCTCTGCAGAAGCTTTTTAATTTGATGCCATCCCTCTTATTGATTCTTAGTTTTGTTTCTTGTGCTTTAGGAGTCTTGCCTGTGCCAATATATTGGAGTGTAGAGCCTACATTTTCTTCTAGTCTAACTCCTAAGTCCTTGATCTACTTTGCATTGGCTTTTCTGCACAGTGAGAGATAAGGGTCAAGTTTCATTCTTCTACATATGCATATTCAGTTTTCTATATTTTGTCATTTTTGAAAAAAGCAAAAAGGATCGAGCAAGAAGTCACCTGACACACAGTGGTATCTTAAAAGTACTTTTGGCAAATAATTCATCTGTAATTTTGAATTATGCTCTAATATTTTAGTGGGAGTCTGAAAATAGGAAACAAGATACTCTAAAAATAGCTTCATCCATACTTGGAAAACAAATGATTTATATAACTGATATATCAATTTGTTTTATATGAATATCTCAGAATAAGCAATAAATTAAGAGGAATAATCTTTACTAAACCTGAATTATTTCTCAGCCATATGGATAGTAATCTCAGTGTTGATGTTATTTGATATCAATAATTTGAAACATATAGACAGTTCCATATTTTAATTACCTTCTTGTTGAAATGGTCACATCTAATTACAAATAATTATCCTGTAATATTTTCTTGTATATATTTTGTCAGACATTATCTTGTGAAGAACAAATTGATTAACATTTTTTTCATATTTTTTCAAAGATTTTTGTTATGTTTTTCCTGCAAAACATCAGCTGTGTTGTTATAAATGAATATTTATTGTGTTCTGCTGGCTGTTGGATGGGAAGCAAAGTTGACAAATTATTAGATTACTCTTGAAGCTATAATTATTGTAATTTCTTTTGCAGCAATCCATTTGAAGGAAGAAAGTGCCACAGCCTTTAAACTACCATTGAACCAAGAATACTTGTTAATGACTCTTCTGCACAGAGAATGCTGGACAGTTTTAGGCTTGTTTTCAACTGATGTTCAATGACTATTTCCAGTTTACTTTTTCAACTTCTGCCCCAGAGACCTGGCACTAGATAAAGTTCAGGTATACAGGAAACTAAGGAAATGTATGATGAAATTATATCATTGAGTCTAGAGTTAAATATCTCATTCTGTCCAAAGGTAACAAAAACTCTAGCATGCAGTCATTTTTGGATGAATTCCACTACTTGCACTGGGCAAATCCTCATCTTCCTAAGCCATGGGTTAGACCCCCAGAGGTTGAGTGACCTGTAGCAGGCACTGTTGGCACTCTGCCCAGATTTTTTTGGATGCTTGTTCCCCATGTTTATGTGCCAACCCATCACTCTCCATCAATCATACTTTTCCATCCAACAGCCTGACAAACAGCTCCTGTTTGGAGTCTTGTTTTCTAACTGCGGGAGCTATTTTGTGCAGATATAAACATTTTGTGCAAATGTGCAGATAACTTTGGAAGGCTGAAAGTTACTCTTCGGTAGCGATTGTTGAGTTCTGGAAGCCCAGCTCCCTGCCATCCACTGCAGCAGTGTGTTAGACCTCTCAGCCTGGCTTATCTTCTTCCCTTTTCCTGTCTCTTTTACCATTCCCTTACTGCCTTTACTTCTTTGCTGCCCTTACTTCTTTAATAAATCACTCTCACATAAATCTTAATTTTAGGATTTGTTTTAAGGAGAACCTGGATTAACAAATAACCCAAAGCCCTAGCCTTTGTCTTGGCTTTCACCAACACTGCATCGTTGAGATTTGAGGGGATTCAGGAGGTAACCTGCTTATCGTTACTGCCTTTTCTCTCTCCATCATTTTGTTTGTTTGGCTCTTGCAATAATTCATCAGTATTCTAACTCTTTATATCCCCTTTTACATAGTCACCATCTTTGGACTACTGATAGCATTAAAATGTAGACAATTGCACTGACACAGACCACTTAGGGATGGAGAAGAGGGCTAGGTTCCATTTTACAGATAGGAAAGGAGATGTTCCCTTATACAGATGGGAAAGAGGAGAGAGGTTTCATGGGAGGGGATTCCTCTTCAATATTTGGAAGAGCAGGTTTCACCTAACAAATGGGCATGAAGGGAAGCAGGAAAGTTTATTTTAAAGATTTGCAGAAAAGATGTGGGAAGAAATATCATTTTGCAGACAGGAAAAAGGTTTCTGGGATGGTCAGTTTACATATGTTCAGAAGCTGTTCCAGTCCCAGGTGACAGAGGGACACATACATAGGAAAGCAAAGCCTCCTAAGGCTAGAGACCAAAGGAGGTATTCCCCACTGGCACCAACTCTTCCCTGCCATCCCACCCACAGCATAGCCAGTTTTCATCCACTGTGGCAATGGCACTCAGCACTTGTCCACGCCAGAAGCTTAACTGGTCAGGTCTTGCCACAGTGTGGTCACAGAAAGCCCAAACTGCTCTGTGAGCCTATGCTGTGCTGGGTGCTGAGGCCACAAGCTCCTCCTAAGAAGGAGTCTCTGAAGGTGCCCTGCTTCACGTGAACCAACACACTCATTGTTGGGAGTAGCCCACTGGATGGTGTACTGGACTTTAAGGCTCCACTCCATTTCTGTGGGGACCCCAGACAAGCCAAACAGTCTCCCAAGCCCAACACTTCTGCCTGGTGCCACTTCCTCTGCTGGCAGAGGTTTTTCCTGTGTACCCTCAGCTGCAGTTTCTTGTTGCCCAAGTCTCCACCAGGGAAGAGGGAAGTCCTCAGTGCCCCCCTGAGGCATAGACCAGGAGACCTGGGTCAGATGCTCCCACCAGCTGACTGGTATAGAGGAGTTGAACGAGCTGATGGGTTGGGAGCTCCCTCCAAGAAGCTCCCCAGAGACTCTGGGCCAGCCACCCCCACCCCTATGCTTCCAGTGCCACATGGCTTATGCATTTTTCTGTAGGGGTGAAGGCAGGCATGGAGGGGCAGGGGCTCAGGTTGACCTAAGGGCAGGTGGTGGTACTCAAAGAGCAGGTCCAGATGGAAGGTGAACACCCATAAGCTGCAGCAAGAGTAGTAACTCTGGACAGGGAAGGGCACTGAGTACAGGTAGAAGAATCCGGTGGGCAGACACAGAAGGGACAGCAGGCTTGCACCTTCCCGGAGACTGGAAAACCACAACAACTGCTTGGTGTTGAGGAGGCCCAGGATGAAGGCATGAAAGTGGCTGTGGAGGCTTCTCAGCAGAGCCAAACGGCTGCCTTGGCTATACCAGGATCCCAGGGAACTGCTGGAGTCTGGCTTCATGGATGTCTCCACCAGGGACTGCTTCTGTGTTGTCCAGTGACGAGGTCTTATAGGAAAGGTTTCAGCCCATTTGCCAAGCAGGGAGTGGAGGGATGGCACCATCAAGTGCCCCACACCAAGGTTCAGCCTGCTGTCCCCCAACTGGGCCTTCTGAACCAGGTTCCAGGAAACCCTGAAGTGTGAGATGATTTTATCCACTGAGGCACTGACAGGAGACCTTTTTTCTACTCCTTCAGCTGCCCAGTCCCACTATGGACATCTGCCATCCACAGCCGCTGGGCCCCAGGAACACCTGCAAATGACTCAGAACCACGGAGTACTCCGTCCGGAAAGTCCCAGAGCAGAATGACTACACTAAACCCCCACCCAGCTGACTGGGGCCTATAGGACAGGAGATGACTAGGCCTGGGACCTGCATATAATTTCAAAATAGCATTTAGTGCAAAAAGTTGAAACCACTAGGTATCTACCTAATTTAGCTCTGGTGACTGGGGTATATGAATATTAATTCTCCCACTCAAGTTCTTACAAATCCAGTGTATTAATTTTTGCAACTATTATTATTATTATGAAGCAGCATGGCTGGTTGAAATATAAGACAAATCCTCAACTACTCATATATTTAGAATAAAGAAAGAATTCAATTTCTTACTACTATTTCACTCCATGTGCATAATTGCAAATATAATGATAAAAAGTAGTTCAACTTTTTGAAGAACCACAGTCAAACACTCCCTCATAAGGAGTGAAAAGAAAGTGGCGCAGAACATACCTGGTATAAGAAGCAGGTTTATTGTCAGGAGCCTGACAGGCTGCTCTGAGCAGAGAAAAAGAGAGCAGCAGCAGCTCCTTCTAGCATGTTACTTTTTTTGGTGGGGCAGGGTTAGGAGGGGGTACCCGGGATTGAACTCAGGGGCACTCTACCACTGAGCCACATCCCCAGCCCTATTTTGTATTTTATTTAGAGACAGGTCTCACTGAGTTGCTTAGCACCTTGCTTTTGCTGAGGCTGGCTTTGAACTCATGATCCTCCTGTCTCAGCTTCCCAAACCTCTGGGATTATAAGCATGTGCCACCACGCCCTGTGAATGTTACTTTTTATAGGCTAGAATCAAGGCCTCGGATTAGGGGAGGGAAACAGGCAGTTTTCCCATCTCTCAGAAGGGAGAACAGGGAAACCAACCGGCAGGTCCCTTTATCTTCTCAAGGAGAGAACAGGGAAACCAGTATGTCCTCAGGGGCCAATAAGTCGTCTCCTATCTCTCTGTGAGAGAATAAGGAGAGACCAGCATGTCTCCAGGCCAGTAGGTTTTATCTCGGGCTAGTTTCTATTCCTTGGGAATAAGAACAGTATTCATAAAGTGGGGTGGGGGAAAGGAAGATGGCTGCAATTATGCCAACAAGGAGTAATCCTGAATTCACAGTGTTCCTTGATATAAGTGGTCAGTTACCAGTTTGAATATTATGATGCCCACGAGACCTGTTTTGACAACCTTGCTTGTAATGTCTTACATTAATAAGAATTCTTGCTTTGTGGGGCTGGGGTTGTGGCTCAGAGGCAGAGCGCTTGCCTGGCATGAGTGAGGCACTGGGTTCGATCCTCAGCACCACATAAAATAAAATAAAGTTATTGTGTCCACCTAAAACTAAAAAATAAATACTTTTAAAAAAAGAATTTTTACTTTGTAATTACTTCTAAAATCACTCTGGAATAATAGAAATAATTGGATAAGTGTTAGTATAAATAATCCAACTTCTATTTTTGTAAATGTATTTTAGAATAATTGATTACTCAAGCATTTGCTAAATTCCTGAGATGACAGCAGATGTATCTGAAAGTAGGACTAAAACCAGGGCCATTTTCCTAAATATAATAATTTTTCCTCACAGCTCAAGGATTAAAACAGAAGTAGGCAGTTCAGTTATTAACCACTGTCAAAAACTATTTTCTCTGAACAGGAAGCTCTTGATAATCCAGGGATACTTTTGTCTTCCACTTTCCATCCCTGCTGGGAGACAGGTTATCCCTGATGTCACAGCACAACTCCCCTTGATGTTATCTTTTATAGGCAAGAATTATGGCTGCGTGCTAGGGGTGGGTTTAGTCTTGACTGACATAGTAAGCATCCCCTGATCTTATGGAACACAAGTTTGTTTCTTGGGAACAGAGAGAGGCAGTTTTCCTATCTCTGGGGGCAGGGGGAGACAGGAAAACCATCAGGTCCCTTTATCTTCTCAAGGAAAGAACAGGGAAACCAGTACATCCCCATCTCAGGGACCAGTAAGTTGTCTCCTATCTCTCAGTGAGAGAACAGGGAGAGACCAGCATGTCTCCAGGCCAGTAGGTTTTATCTCGGGTTAGCTTCTATTTCTTGGGAATAAGAACAATATTCATAAAGTGGGGGTAGGGAAAAGGAAGATGGTTGCAATTATGCTAACAATAGTGAGTAAAGAAAGCTGTTGCTCGTCTTGCTATAAGCCTTCAGGGGAGCTGCTCAAGAACTGGAAAGGAGAAACAAATTCAGGCAGTTTAAACAGTTCTGAAATATATACACTATTCATCCATATTTTCTAAGTTGTTCCCAACTAGATTGTTGAAAGTATGGCAGAATGCACAGCAGCAACAAAACTTGAGTTGTAGCTTTGTGTCAAAAATGTTAGTAATTATAACAGATAATGTACAAAACTTGGACCAGAAGAGTTAAAGTTAGGAGACAATGATTATATCATGGTTAGGAGATAATGGTTATATCATGGATGTGTTTTGAAGGCACAGCCAAAAGGGTTTTCTAATCAATTAGTGAAAGATGTGAGAAAAGAAAAGTGAAGATGGAATTTGGGCCTGATCAACTGGTAGGATGGAGAAACCATCAACCACATGGAGAAAACAGAAGGTAGGGCACGTTTGGGTGGGAAGATCTGGAGTTCCAGTTTTTGATATGTTCAACTTGAGATGCCTGTTATACATCCAAGAAGAAATACTGAATAGGCAGTTCATGAGAAAGGTCCAGTCTGGACATATGACTTGAAAGTCATTATAATATAAGTGATTCTTAAAATGATGAGACTCTTTGGCATCACCGAAAAAAAAAAGAGAGGGAAATAAAAACAAGAAGATAAAGGACCGAGCCCTTGGAACTGCAAATTTAAAGTGTGGGAAAGATGAAGAGGAATCAGCAAAGGAGGGTGAGAAGGAAATGCCACTGAGACAGGAGAATGCAGTACCCTAGGAGTCAGATGCCATAGACTACATTTCCTAAAGATGGCCTCAGTGTTATCTCCCTTACAAGAGATGGGGACTGTTTCCTAATGAATGTGTCAGGTCTGTGACTATGGTAAAAAATGAAATTAGATGATTCCCAAAGATATCCAGACAATACAGATTTTATCTGGCTTCTTTCATGCCTGGGGAGGGCTGAGCCACTGTGTAAGTTATCTGACTCTGATGCTGATGCTGCCCTGCTGGGGAGAACAGAGAGAGACATACAGAGAAACAGAGACACAGATGCCAAAGTAGCACAAGTGTTCTAGCCCCTAGGTGTTTAAGTCTTTCCAGCCCAGACAGCAGGTATATGAGTGAATGAATTTCAGATCATTCCAGGACCAACCTTCGGGCCACCCCAGCTAACACCAAGTGGAAAATAAATGAGTGTCTCCACCATGCCCTATCCAGATTGCAGATCCATGAGCAAAATAGTAAGTCATTAAGTTTGGGGTCATTGTTATGCAATCCTAATAAATGGAACACCAAGTGCAGACAGACATTTCTCAGAGAAGAAACTGCTCAATTGTTTCAAAGTCTGCTCTAGATAAAGTGAGATGATGATTCAGAACTAACTGCCAGATTCACAAGGTAGAGAGACTAGCAATACTGAAAAGTGATAAGGGCATAGATGAAATGGAGTGGGTTTAAGAAAGAATGGGAATTGAATTGGAAAGAGCCAGTAATGACAACTGTATCAAAGAGTTCTTCTTAAAAAAGAGATTTGAGAAGTGGGGCAGCAGCTGGAGAGGAAAGTGGAGTTAAGAGAGGGGTTTGAGACTTCCATGTGTAGACGCAATAGTACATACATGAATAGCAATGACTCAGGAAAGAGGAACATGGATGATGTGAAAGAAGAAAGTGACTTGAGACACTTCCACGAAAGGTAAAAGGTACAGGGTCTATGATTGGGATGCAGGTGGAGGGAATGGCTTTACCTGGAGCTTAGATGATTTGTTCAGAATTAGCAATGAAATCAGAGCCTATTCAGGTAAACGGATTCTCACAGTGGTGCATAGAAGAGTGAATTCTAATATTCTTGCTTCCATTTCCTTAGTGCAGAGTAAATAATCTAGGACAATATGTGGGTTTAGCAAGCAGGATTAGGGCACACTTGAAGTTCATAGTCATGAATTTAAAAGGAGAGTGATTCGTGTGTTGATGCTTTTGTTCAGCCACAGCCAGTGATCCAGGAGTAAGCACAAAGATGGAAGATTGGATTTCAACAGGATTAAAGTGCTGTCAGGAGAAAACTATTAAGAAGGAGGAGCAAGGAAGGTAGGGGATCTATATAAAGGAACGACTAAGACTGATTGCCTGGGGAATTTAATCCAGGTAAGAAGAAATAGAAGATGTGTGGGGTTGAGGGAATCAACTCTTACTGCAAGATGCAGTAGGTTTCCCAGTAGGTTGAGGGACTCCTAGTAGTCATGTCCTGGTAGTCATCCCCATTCTGAGAACAAGGAGAGGTTAAAGTGCTTGTAAATCAAGTTGTAAGGAAGTGGCAAAGCTGGAATTCAAATCTGGGCAGCTCAGCTCATGTAATATGAAAATATTGCCTTTCACAGTCCAATTCCCCAACAGAAAGAAAGGAGAGAGAAAAGAGCAATCAGCATTGATAGTCATTAAGAGCTCTGAACTCCAGATGCAGAGGAATATCAGTGAGAGTTCCCATGTGCTGTAAGAGCTTGGTTTTAAGTCCTGAGTGACATTATTTCATGTGCTTTATTTTTCTTAGGAACTAGTTCTTAATTCTTTGACAGGGATTCAGCAAATAGTTGGACTATGGGTGGAGAAACAAAACTGGTAGTTTCAGTCTACCTTGTGGGCCTAGTGCACATATACTTCCTTACTGGCCTATTTCCTGCAGCCTGTGGAAGATTTCATCAAAGGAAGCACATGTCATAATTACATCATGAGCCCAATTGTTTAAAGTTTCTATTATGGCCAATTAATTATAATGAGAATCAGGGGCTCTCTGGTTCAGCCCTGATGAGATGCTTTGGCCAATAGCATCATGTTCCAGTTATGTGAGGATATTTGTAAGAGGAAGTTTGGTAAGGGAATGGGACAAAGCCTTGTGTGTATTATGCTCTCAATTGTATTTGCAATATCGTTTCCTATTGTTGACTGTCCCGTAATTCTGGTCCTGTAGCAACTCTGGCATTAGTAATATGTTTATTTCCAGAGGAGGTGGTTTGGGTGGAGAAGAAGTAATAGCTAAGAGGTTGTTCTCTTTGTGTTTAAAAAAGGGGGGTTAGCTTGACTGCAGTTATCTTCTTTTTCTTTTTGCTGGAGCTAGAGGGAGAAAGAGAAATAGGAATACATTTGATGATTTAGGAAATTAGCATACTAAAATAATTTGAAGAAAATTAGTCCGTTCAGTACCAAAATAAAGTTGTGGAGATGGAGGAATTTTCTCTACCTGTTGCTCAGGCCATGTTGTTCCCACCCACTCTAGTCTTCTAGCCCTAGCCCCATTGAGATTTCTGGGGTATTCCATTACTCTATAAATCCTGATCCATGGCATTAAAATAAAAAAGTTTGGCCTCAGAAAATTCTGAGTTTTTTTCTAGGTTCCATCTCCTAACGTGTAGCCTTGGGCCAGATAAGGCTCTCTGAGCCTCAATTTCCTTCTTTTCAAATGGGAATCAGAATGCCCACCTTGTGGGGTGGTTTGTGAAACTGAAATGAAATAAAATACAAAAAATAACTGGCTGCTGACTGTTGGCACAATGATCTTGCTGCTTGGGATTCTTTAGCCCATCCCTTAATTCTTCCTTCCAACTCTTCTTTATCTTTTATTAGAGTTACAGTATCTCCTGCACTCCAGCTAATTTAATGCATCTCCGTTTCATCCATTTATCCTCCTTTTTTCTTCTAGCATTGTAATTCTCCAATAAAACCTTTCCAACTATTCAGAAAATATATTTTGCTTATCAAGTTGCCTTTGAAATTCCCATGACATCAATCCTTCAATAATTTGGTTTACACACTGATACAATGTTTCCCTTTTTATTTGTGCTTCTCTAAATTGGTATCATACCAGAAATCTTATTTTTCCCGAAGAACCTTATACATTGTTTCTGACATGTTTTATCATGTATTGTCTCAGTGGAGTTTTATGACATCCCGTGAAGTAAGGAGGATAGATATTATCATCACTTTCTACTTTTATGAATGTAAAAACAGGCTTGGGGGAGGTGGTGGCTTACCAACCCAAGATCACCAACTGGTTTCAGGAAATATGTTAATAGGCCATCTTGATCCAGCAAATACTCATGACTTTCAAAAGCCACATGCCCTTGTTCATTCTCTCTTATACTGTATGTGACCCTAATTCTTGCATTGAAATTGTCTGACTACAGAGCCCCATATGGGTCTGTAATATGGGTCCCTGTATATTCTAGTCAATTTCCTAGACTACCCTGTAGAATCTGTTTTAAGAGTCTTTTTTTTAAGAGAAAGAGAGAGAGAGAGAGAGAGAGAGAGAGAGAGAGTTTTTAATATTTATTTTTCAGTTTTCTGCGGACACAACATTTTTGTTTGTATGTATGTGGTGCTGAGGATCGAACCCGGCCGCACGCATGCCAGGTGAGCGCGCTACCGCTTGAGCCACATCCCCAACTCCGAGAGTCTTAATATGATGTAAATCCCATTTTTCTTTAACCTGAAATGTTTGTAAGTGCTGAAGAACAAGAAATATTGATTTTGATATTCCAACAGTTTAGAAACATCAAGAGCAATACCTTGATCTTTATGGTAAAGGAATATTTCTACCAAAGTATTAAATTTTGGCTTAAAGAATTGGCAGATATTTTAAACAAGGGAGAGAAATGAATTACAGTAGATGGGGTAGAGAGAGAAGATGGGAGAGGAGGGGAGGGGGGATAGTAGAGGATAGGAAAGGCAGCAGAATACAACAGACACTAGCATGGCAGTGTGTAAAAACGTGGATGTATAACCAATGTGATTCTGCAATCTGTATACGGGTAAAAATGGGAGTTCATAACCCACTTGAATCAAATGTATGAAATATGATATGTCAAGAGCTATGTAATGTTTTGAACAACTAATAATAATAATTAAAAAAAGAATTGGCAGATTTTTTGATCAAACTGGTTCAGCCATCCCTAATTACAATTTATAAATTCAATAGTGTGCTAATTTTTATTGTAAAAGAACATACTTATTCCTTATCTCAAATAAGTGCAGTGTACTTGGATTAAGTTGATCCTTGCTCTTTATGTCTCAATCTTTATATTGCTTAGTCTCCAAAATGTTATTACACTCAGATATTGGCAATATAATAACCTTCTAACTATACCTGGATTCTACAAAAGTTTAAAAAGCATTTGAATCAAAGTGTGAAATATGATATGTCAAGAACTATGTAATGTTTTGAACAACCAACAATAAAAATTAAAGGAAAAAATAAATAAAGGGAAAAAAAGAAAAGAAAAAAGCATTTGAAGGGATTTAAGTAACCCCCCCTCCCAACAAACTCATATAATCCTGATGACCTCATTTGTGTTTCATACAGTCCCTTTTCAAACTTGAAACTCATCATAAGGGACATAAGAACACAAAACAAATACAACCCTGAGAAGTACTTTTCATGTTAGAAGTATGTACACATATTTATTCTGGCATTAAAAATAAGTCAAGATCCTTTCTTTCCTTTCCTTCCTGAACCCGTTGTTGACTCATATGTCACTTGCCATTAACTTAGCACATTTTTAACACTTTGTATGTTTGTGGCTTTTTGTTTTATCTTCTAAGGAAGCTTTAAATAGTATGATATACATAAGGCTGAATTATTGTGAGTATTATCCCTTGGTCACTTAAGCTAGATCTAAAAGACAATACTGTATTTATTCACAAAGGAATATTTGGAAATGAACTTTCAATTCAGCAATATCTATCATAAATTTACTTTGCATGAAGCAGTGGGAGAGAAAAACAGATATCAATGTGGACTTGCTTTTGGAGTACATGAAATTTACACATAAAACAAGGAACTACTAGAGGATAATTCAAAACAAGTACAGGATGGAATCTAACCAATTGGTAGGTAGAACATGAAATGTGTTGGGGCAGATAGCCATAAAAGATCCCATAGATCTTAAGAACTTAAACAAGCTTTGATTGAGCACAGGACAAAGTCTGAATGAAGCTGTACCATTAGGAGTAAACTTAAGACGTTTATAGAACAGAGGAAGTGGGGGAGACTTGTTCCTGTAAAAAGAAAGAGTAAGGGTGGATGGGAAAATTGGCTCACAGGGTCAGGTGATGATAGCCAGGCCAAGTTTAGATTTGATGTGATATGAAGTGGTAGGCCTTCTACATACTTGAGCTGAGGTGTGGCTTGGTGAAATGATGTATAAGCAAGATTACTGCAGCAATGGAATGTAGGGTAGAGTGGAGAAACGAAAATCAAAGAGGCCAATGGTTACGGGGCTCATGGTGATGAGTGCAAGAATTAAGTGGGCTACAGTGGAAATATTGAATAGGGCATAATTTGGAGGGGAAAACCTTTAGGACAGTGATTTCTCATATACGAGAAAAATCAAACTGAAGATGGCTAAGAAGTAGACTAATGAGATAGAGAATAGGAGGCTGATGTGGGCTTTGGGGAGAGCAGTGTGCAGAATGCAATGGGCCAGGAGAGACTGGAGGGAAGGAGAAGTTTGCTAAGTAGCAGTGACTTCCTCATGTAGACTGGTGGGTATTGAAATGAAGGATGACTCAAAGAAAATCTCAGGGAGAAGAGATTTGCTTTGATGAAAAGAAAAAGATAATAGTGTAGAAGTTAGTTGTCTGGATTTTGGCAAATATTGGCACCATCAACAGAAAGAGGTAGCAAGGGAAGATTGACTTGGGAAGGAAGTTGAATATCACACAGGCCAAATGTGAACTCTGGTGGAAACATCTAGAAGGGCCTTTACTGGGGTGAGAAGTTAGGTAAGACAACATCACAGATTAAGTACCTGTTCAACATTGAAATCCTGTACCAGTGAAGATGTGCCACCCATCTTTTATGCCTTGACCACCTTGGGTTTGCCCCGTACCATCAAGAGTCAAGGGCAAAATGGCTGATAAGAATGATATCAAACAGGAATGGTAGAGGGAGCCCTGAGATCCCAGCTTTCATCCTTATTCTTCTCAGTTCTTCAGTGGGCTCCCTGATGCACACCTGACCTCTACCATCCAGCACACACTGTCCTGATTACTAAGTTTGAAGGAATATGATTACCTCACTGAGATTATCTTACTGATCTGTTGGCTTCAAATGAATCTGAATCTACAGATCCCAGCCATCAATCACAGGCAGAAGGGCAGGTTAAAAAGCTTGTTATTCCCTTTATTTATGCAGCCTGTGATGACCCTCTCAACCTTGAGCCCCTAAGTGGCAATTCAGACTGGCACATCCTACTTGTTCTGTCCAGTCCTGCCTCATCCTGAAATTGTCTCCAGATGAAAGAGGCCCTTCCCTCCTCCTCTCTCTTCTCTTTCTGACTTGGAACTTGGTTGCTGCTCTCTCAATTTGTCTCTTTTCCCATTTAATGGAATTTGGGATTTGCTTCTCAAGGCCCTGTTTCTTTCACTTAACCTTAAGTTGACTAAAACTAAAAACTTCTATCAACCTGAAGTTTTTAATCAAGTAGAATGCTTTCTCCTTTTGTCCTATGCTGACATTAGTGCAGTTACCAACTATATGTATATACAGGTTTCTCAGTAGTGGGTATGTAAAAGTAGAATTGTTGGGTGGTAAAATGTTGTGCATTTTCAGATTTAATAAATATTATTCATACTAATGTTAAGTATATTAATAATTTAATAAATACTATGCCCTCTAAAGTGGCAAGATAAATTTTTGCTCCTATCAAAACAATATGAGAAAACTTACTTCCCCCAATACCCACAACTCTTCATGTTATCAAAATTATAAATGTTCAGCCTTCTGCTTTACTGCACTTCCTAAAACATTTGAACTGACAAGTTTTATTTTGACACAGATTGCATTGGTTCCCCTGCCTGGGGCTGGGATGGAATGTCTACCCCAAAGGGATGTCTATTCATTAATGTTTTAAGAGGCTTGAGCATTTTTTTCCTATTAGCTCTGCATGTGGATTCATTTTCTCAGCACACACACACACACACACAAAAAAAAAAAAGCCAAAATTTGAGGGTGGACCTTGAGGAATATTTGCCTTCAGTTCAGGGAGTAAAAATAAAAACGTAGTTGAGAAACAGAGAGAAGTGGTTATAAACAAGATGAACAACTGAGAGCCAAAGAAGCCGTGGAAAGAACTGGCAAGAAAGGAGTTTGGGGTGGGAGGGTTTATGGGGGAGTGGGGTGTGTTTACATTTATTGAGTCCTTATTATGCGCTGGGTTCTGTGCTAATTATTTTGTGTGCATATTCTATTTAATCTTCATAATTAACTTTATAAGTTATTAACATGTCCATAACTCTGTGGCCTGTTCTACAAAGTTCCCATAATTCCCCTAGGCAATTAAGCTCCAGTTGCCCACGTTGGTGGCAATTAGTATGGCTTTAATGGCTTCTCCTTTCCCCCATTCACTTCCTCACTCTCTGCTAGAGTTTCCCAGCTTCACCTCCTAAATAAACCATTTCTACTCACATCCTTGGGTCAGGGTCTCAGCTGTATCTCTGTGGTTAAAGAGGGGAGGCCCAGAGGTGCAGTTTTCCCAGGCTCCTCATGTATCCAATGCATCTGAGCAGATGCAGGGTGGATGCCCAAGCCAGCAAGTTGCTGGAGGATTCTTCAGGGTTTGAGGGTCTGCACTCATGTGGAACTACTGGGAGAATGGTCAGCCAAAGAAAGAAGTTGACAATCCCTGTAGACATAAGACAGAGCATGAGTTCTCCAGTCACACTGCTACCCTAAAGTCCATCAAGGTGTCCAGGAACCAGGGCCACAAGGACCACTGCCCAGGAGAAGTTGGAAGATATCATTGCCAGGGGCCTCCAATCTTCTCTGCCACATACATAATCCATCAGTTTCCTCCCACGCATCCAATAGGCACCTTTAAAAGACTCTGGGAAGGAAGCGATGAGAGGAAAATCTGAAAGACTGATCTTTGGGTTATAGGACAATTAGCAATTAGATTGAAAGAATTAAAGGTAATTGTTTTCTCTTGTTCACAGGTATTATAAGCCTCAGAATTAAGGTCAAAAAATTAAAGGAGCTCTTTTTTCTCAGTACAGTCCAGCTGTGTTAAAATGTGTGATTTTACACAAATAGCATGTGGAGCTGAGCCCTGGGGGTTCATGCTGGGAAGTAGTCCCTTAGGATTCAAAAATCTTGGAGAAAAAACATGCCACTGCTGACAGTTAGAGACAGGAAACACACTTAACAATTTCTTCCGAACACGCTGGGGTTTGAATTGGCTTCTTTTCAATCCTTGCACACTTTCAGGAGTGGCTCTTTGTTTGTTTTAAAGTACCTCTCCATGCCTGAATTCTGGCCCTCCAGTAACAGGATGTTATACAAATAGGCCAAGTTTTCCCGGGGGCTGTGGTTTTCCTTCCAGGAGGGTATCAACATGCAAGAAGATATTTGTCTCCTCTGTTTGGTATTCCCCTGGAGTGGCTCTTTCTGCAATTTACTAAGACAGGA
Source organism: Marmota marmota marmota (assembly GCF_001458135.2). NCBI lineage: Eukaryota > Metazoa > Chordata > Mammalia > Rodentia > Sciuridae > Marmota > Marmota marmota. The sequence goes on along the minus strand of NW_026000026.1, from coordinate 44,870,187 downwards.
ACTGGCCTCCCTCAGCTCTGGTGGGACCCACTCCAGCCCCTCTCAGCCAGGTCTGTGGGGACTGAGAGGCTAACATACAACTACTATTGAGAAACTACCCATGAGGGAGAGGGTAATGGTCCGGGCTTACAACTCTAACTTTGGCTAAGTAACACAGATCTGATTATTAAGGTGGTGGTGGTGGGTGGGGAGATGCCATTATAGAGAAAATAGCAGGCCCCTTTAAGGAATTTCCATGGTACCTTTGCATTGGCAGGAGTTTAATTATTCATCTGCAGCCAGCCAGATCTCAAAAGATCAACTGACAAAGCTTCAGCCCTTTTCAGGGACCATTAGAGGAAGCAGTTTGAATCCTCTCGCTTGAGTAAACATGCAGTGAGTGTGGGTTCCTATGTCCTAACAATATCTGAGAATAGGGCTCCAGGCCATTTCCTTTACTGGCAGCACAGTGACTTTTCATAAGGATAAGCTCAAAACATAAGGGCCAGAGGCCAGTCTGCAGCTAACAGGGAGGAGAGGGGGATCGTAACCATAGCAGCCACGAAACAACACTAATCGTAGAGATTATGCATTGAGCCCTTTCTATATGCCAGGCCACAGTAGGCATCCTTTCTGCATCCAGAGCAATCCTTTATTATCATTCCCATATTACATTTGAGGAAAGTTGGGCTAAGAGAAGGAAATTGTGCCAAATCCTACCACTGCTTAGTGACTGAGCCAGGAAGCCAAAATTAAAATCCAACTTTGTTTTCTATCTGTATTCTCTCTCTCTCTCTCTCTCTCTCTCTCTCTCTCTCTCTCTCTCTCTCTCATCTCTATCTTTCTATCTCTATCTCTATCTCTCTGAAACTAAATGTTCAACATCCTTAGTAATCAAAGAAACACAAATCAAAACTACACTGAGATTTCATCTCATACCAGTTAGAGTGGCAATCATCATGAATACAAATAACAATAAATGGTGCTGAGAATGTAGGGGGAAAGGTATGTTTATCCATTGTTGATAGGACTGCAAATTCGTACAACCACTTTGAAAGCAGAAGGGAGATTCCTCAAAAGGCTAGGAATCTATATAACCTATATAACCAACATATAACCTTGCTATCTCACTCCCTGGTATTTATCCAAAAGAACTAACATCAGCATACTAGAGTGATACATGCATACCAATGTTTATAGCAGTGTAATTCACAATAGCCAAGTCATGGAACCAGCCTAGGTGCCCATCAACAGACAAATGGAAAAAGAAAATGTGGTATATACACAATGTAATTTTACTCAGCCATAAAGAAGAAGGCTTTATGGTATTTGCTGGTAAATGGATGGAAATGCAGAACATCGTGCTAAATGAAATAAGCCAGAATCAGAAAGTTAACAGTCAAATGTTTTCTCTCATATGCAGAAATAAGAGGTGGCGGATGATCTCATGAAAATTGAAGAGAGACCAATAGAGTAGATAAAGGGAATCAAGAAGGAGAGAAGAGAGGAGGGCTTAGAGAAGTACTGGGGAACAAAATCTACCAAATTATGTTATGTCCATGTACAAATAAACCATGATAAGTCCTGTTTTTATGTATATATACATAAATATATATCTATATATATATATGATGATCATCTACTACTACTACTACTACTACTAATCATAATAATAGAAGGGAGATCAGTAAGGTAGAGCAACTGGTTCGATGGGGGGAAGAAGGAAAGGAAAGAGAAAGTACTGGGGAAAGAGATCAAGCAACTTATGTACATGTATTAATATGGCAAAATGAATTCCACTATTGTGTATAATTATAATGCACCAATAAAAACTTTAAAAATTTTAAAAAAGGAAAAAACTAAACCAAAAAACTTTGGTGTTACTCTCGACTGCGACCCACACAGATGAGACAAACTGGGTTTAAACGGGCTGGCTGCAACATTAAGCTAAGAAGGCGGCGGTGGAAAAAATCACACAACACAGATAGTAGTATCCAGAAAACAGGGCAGGACGGCTCTTTGACCTTAAGGATCAAGCTTCCAAGCTGGAAACAGAGAAAGCCTGAGCTTGTTTTCGGTTTATAACTGGACATCAAAGGCAGGGATAAAGTTTCAAGGGCCGAGTCTTGCTCCAATGTCTTCTGGTCACACATATCTCACACATATCTCAGGTGCTGTGTGGGATCTTAGACAGAGCTTGAGGGGAAGGTTCACCTGCATCAGACAATCAATCCCTAAGGGAGTTCGCAGTACCAGACCTATCCCCTGAGGAGGTTACTATGCAAAACAGAACATACACACAGCCCATGGACTGCTTATGACATATTACGAATTAAAAAAAACAATAAAGGTTACAAAAATTTTTGTTGTAAAAATTTCACAATAAAAAAATTCAACCAGAAGGGTGGGAGTAGAGGGTAATGGAGAGAGAATGGTTAATGGGTACAGGGGTGCAGTTGGATAAAAGGAATAACTTCTAATATTCTATAGCACAGTAGGGTGACTATGGTTGACAACAATTAATTATATATTTAAAAATAGCTAGTAGAAAGGATTTTGAATGTTCCCAGAACAAAGAAATAATTAATGTTTGAAGTGATAGATATGCCAATTTCCCTGATATGATAATTATACGTTGTATACGTGTATTCAAATGTCATCCTGTAACCCACAAATATGTACAATTAGTAAATATCATGAAATAAATATATAATATATATGCATGTGTGTAGATATCTATATTCAGGCATGTGGCTGATCTTTGTTACCCCCACGGCCTAAAATAAAGTCAGCTTACCCGTGTCTTATGCATGACTAATCTAAAAATAAAAATTAAAAAATTCAAATTCTGTACTGGCTCAGAAATGTGTTTATCACCTTCCACAGATTTGATTTCCTGCCTAACACAAGGCAAGAAGCATGGGTGGGTTGTAATTTTTCACCTTTATTTAAATTAATATTTCACCTTTATTTACAGTGGGATCTTTGTGCACACTCCCATTTCCCCCTCATGTTGGCGAATAAGCATGATACCTTTCTTTGAAATCTTTGAGACACTGAATCTTCCTTTACGGAACTTCTTCATTTACATTCCAACATGCCTTCCTGCTTCAGATCTAGAAATACAGCTGAGAAACAAGTACAAGGTGGAAAAAAGAGTTGCCCCCGTCACTCTTGCCTCCCCAACCAAATAAAGTGGTTCTTGAGAGATGCTCACTTAAGTGCATTTTTCCCTCTGAACATCTAAGACAAGGTTAATGAATGTTAAATTATCTGTTTCCCCATAGCATTTTAAAAATAGTTAATTCCCACTTTATTATATAAAGCCTCAATCAAAAATGAATAAATAAATGACTGAAAGGAAAACCAATAGAGGAGAGGAAGGAGAACAGAGGGAGGAAGGAAGGGAGGGAAAGTGGGGGCACTGGAGGCTGAAATGGAGAAAATTAAATTCCATGCATGTGTGATTTTTGTCAAAATGAACTCAACTATCATGTATAATTATAATGCATGAATAAAACAAAAAAATGAATTCAAATTATACTTTAGTCCCTACAACTTGAACCTGTGATTTGGTTTCAATCCTATCAGTCTTATCTTACACGATAATAATACTTGCAAATATATGCACATTTCGTAACAAGTACTAAAAAAAAGTCAGCAAGGTGACTGAAGGTGAATTTGTTTTCTCTAGCCCATTTATTCACTAAGATTTTTACCTAATTTCTAAGTGCCCATTATCAGCACAGTCATAGGACCAACTCCCATAACTGGTCTTGAGAGACAAGGTGATCTAGCAAGATATCACTGAAAGTGTGTATTTAGGGAATAGAAGCCTCTATTCTATGGGGTTTTACTGGATTTCCCACATATCAGGGTAAGAATAAACACAAAATGATTTTAAGGTTTTCATTATAAGTAAAAATTTTTGTGAGCCGGGCATGGTGGTGGCACACCTATAATCCCAGCCACTTGGGAAACTGAGGTGGGAGGATCACAGGTTCAAAGTCAGCCTCAGCAACTTAGTGAGGCTGTAAGCAACCTAGTGCGGCCCTGTCTCAAAATGGAAAATAAAAAGGGCTAGGGATGAGACTCAGTGTTTAAATGCCCTTGGGTTCAATCCCTTGTACCAAAAAAAAAGTAAATTTTTAATCAGATCAGTTGGACTTTTTTTTATAAATCGGGTCATGTAATATGCCCTGCTACCTCTAAGTTTCCCTGATCCAAGCTAAATTGTATTTGCCCTATTGACTCAGTTCCCAGAGTGCCAGGATAGAACACCCAACAAATCTGACTTTAATCTCCCAGTGCTCAGCTTTTGAGATTCTGTGCTTTGTCTCCATTTATAACAAGATGCTCCAGGACATCACCTTCCTTTTTCCCTTCTAAGGCAACTCTTTATTTGTCAGAAGCCAGTGAGACCTCCAAGGGCAATGTGAGAAACTATGACAACAGCACACACAATTAGCATTTCCAAAGTACTTCTGAAGTCCTAGGTTACATGAAAGTGCCTTAGAAGGACATTCATTTACTCCATCTAGAAGCTTGGTGCTGAAGATGTGAGTTTGTAGCCAGCAAGCAACAGGTGGCACTCATAGAATCCAGCTGCAGTGAGTTCAATGAAGGAATATTTACAGAGATGAGGGTAGAGCTAAGGGACCAATATGTGATGGTGAGGTGCCAGGGGATAGCAAAAGTGGGGAGCCTTTACCACCCTAGGGACCTGAAGGTACAAAGGAAGAATATCAATGAGAACCAACATCATTACAGAAGGGTAACTATTTCCCCAAAACATGGCTGCAAAGGAGCATAGCCACATGTACTGGGCCAAAGAGGAGCATGCATGGATAGGGTGGGGAGGGATAAACGCATATTCCTGACCTCTCTCTCCTGTGCAAGTGGCTCCCCTGTGACCACACCCAACTGGCAAACAGGGAGCTTTGGAACACTCTATCCCGAGAGGTCAGTCTCCTGGGACTAGAATAGAGCTGAGAAAGGGTAGGGAATGGATCCAGGGAAAGCACATGAGATAAAACCAGCATTCCATAGTAATTCTTGCTTTTATTCCTATGTAAAATGCCTGTGCAAAAGATGGGACAACAGGACTTACAGAGTTTCAGTAATTTGTGCAAGTTAAGTGGCAAAGCTAGATATTTGCAACAAGGCTGCCTGACTTGGAAGCCCATTGTCTAAGGCACTCCATAATGTATTGTCTAAGGTCCTGCCTCTATCTCCAAATCAGACCCAACTCATCTGAGCCCTATTTTCCAAATCTATTATTTTCCCTATGATAAGCAGGTTGGAGTTCAGAGCCTCTTTCTCAGGCCACTTTCTGTTCTAAGAAAGTAATTTAAGCATGTTGGCACATATTGTTGGTTACTCTGAAACTGTTAAAGACTTGATTTTTGTTTCACCCTATACAGTCTAATACTATGTAGTGAACTATTGTCTTCTGGGAAGTTACCTGTATTAGTTCATTTTTTGTTACTGTAATTAAATGCCTGAGGCTTGGTAACCAATAATGAAAATAAGCTGATTTAGCTCACAGTTTTGGAGCTTCAAAGTGCAAACAGTGTAGTGCCAGCCCTAGAAAGGGTCCCCTGACCATATCACCTTACAGTGGATGGCATCATGGGGGGAGTACATGTGCGAGGGAGAGATCACATAATAAGATGGAAAGCCCAAGAGCCACTGGGATCCCACAAGAACTATGTTAACCTCTTCCAAGAGCAATGCCCCCAGTGACCTAACAACCCCCCCCCCAACTAGGTCCCAACTTTTATAGGTCCTCTTAATGTCACCACACTGGGAACCAAGCCTTCAATACATGAACCTTTGGGGAACACACTCAAACCATAGCAATACTGTAGCAATACTTTACATAAAATTCTTTCTATATTCATGCCCCACTATCGGTGAGCTAACCTTAGTATGTGTGAGACTTGATAACTGCCTTCAGGTACATCCTGTGCCACAGTCATCTCTCCATACCACATGGCCCTGCTGTGCATGGAATAGAGGCTCTGCCACTGCTTGTTACTTCTGCAAAGACAATAATACTCTGAGCCAGAATTCCATTGTTGAAGACAGGAGAAGCACAGAGGTAATTATGCAAAGAAATAAGAGTTACTTTATCACCTTTGACTTATTCTACCATGCCATAATTTGGAGTTTGAAGGGATATAGCCATTCTGCCTGATAACTTACACTGGCTGGACCATGCTAGAGCCTCTTCACTTCAGTCTTCCAAAGGACTTGAACTACCAGAAACTTGGAAAGTTTTCACACAGATTTTTGTGACAAGTATACTTTAAAAGCCTGCCTCTTGGGTTTGGAACATTGTGAGTGACAAAATTAATGATGATATGGGATCATAACCCATACTCTAATAAATACCTACATGTCCAAACTGATATAAATGAATAGTTGAGTAAATAAATACATAGGGGAGAGGGAAAGCTTTTCATTACAGCAGAATCCCAATTAATAAATGTAGAAGGAATGATGCAATTAGAAAATCACCATTTTGAAAAACCCATAGACATAATTGTTCCCGACAAGAAACATCAATGGAAGAAAAAAGTTGGTGGGTAAAAGTATGAAAACAAATTATTTTTATAGTCTCAGAGTATCTTCCCACAAGATAATTGTTAATTACAAAGGGCAAAGGTAGTAATTTTAGAGTGAAGAAGCCTGGCAAGTACCACTTTAACTAAATGATCTAAGTTAACATCACCACTGTTATGATTTGGATAGGAGGTGTCACCCAAAAGCTCTTATGTTAATGCTGGAATGTTCAGAGGTGAAATGATTAGATTATAAGAGCTGTAACCTAATCAGTTCATCCTACTTTTTATGGAATAGCTGGGTGTTAAGTGTAGGCCAGTGGGACATGGCTGGAGGAGGTAGATCACTGGGTACATCTTCTCTCTTTCTCTCTCTGCTTCCTGGTCACCATGAAGGAGCAATGCTCCTCGACCATGCCCTTCTGCCATCATGTTCTGCCTCATCTAGGATCCAGAGCCACAGAGTTGACCTGTCATAGACTAAACCTCTGAAACTGTGAACCAAAGTAAACTTTTCCTCCTCTTATTGAGTATTTTGGTCACAGTGGCAAAAAGTTAACACAACCACTAATGTGATTTATTGTTATTTTGTACCTTCCGACAAGATACACTGACAACTGCACAATATCACGTCTGTATTTTTTTGCCCCAAATGTATGATCTGAACTTAATTATGGACAAATTATCGACAGCCTACAAAATAACTTTCTGGAGTGCCTCAGATGTCAAAGTCATGGAAGATAAAGAAACACTGAGGAACTCTCCCAAGTGGGAGGGGACTAAGAGAAGGGATATCTAAATGCAGGACAGAGTTTTTTATTAAGTCCTGAAAAAGAGCACCCAGAGGCGGGGGGCATTATTGGGACAGTTGGCAAAATTTGAACAAGGTCTTTAAAAGAGTTTATAGTATTTTTTTTTATTTTTTAATTTTTTATTGTGGGTTGTTCAAAACATTACAAATTTCTTGACATATCATATTCGACACTTTGATTCAAGTGGGTTATGAACTCCCACCTTCACCCCATACACAGATTGCAGAATCATATCAGTTACACATCCATTGATTTACAAATTGCCATACTAGTGTCTGTTGTGCTCCGCTGCCTTTCCCATCCTCCCCCCTCCCCCCTCCCCACCTCTCCCCTCCCCTCCCCTCCTCTCTCTCTACCCCCTCCACTGTATAACCCTGAGGGTCTCCTTC
>NW_026000026.1:44839314-44858509 GCF_001458135.2 Marmota marmota marmota | reverse complement strand
GGCGGTTCCGGGACGGTTCCAGGAGCCGGAACTCGGCCGCCCCGCGCTCGGTGTTCTCTCCGATAAGATCAGGTTCTAAGAAGCACCCAGGCGCTGAACCCTAGCAATCTGTCTGCAAGCCGCAGGCGAATTGCAGCCTGAAATTACCTGATCTATGGCTGAATGAGCTGTGGTCAGTCGAAAACAGGGAAGGTGACGTCAGTTTACCAACATGGTGGCTGCTGGCCTCCTCTGTGGTCTGACCAGTGTGGAGAACCGAGATGGACCGCTTCCTTCCCCCGTCTCGAACCCAGAATTCAGCCCTGAGTACGGTGCTTGCGCGGCTGGCAGAAACTGCAGCGCTGTAACCCTGCGTCTCTATCCCAGCGCGCTGCAGACTCTAGCCGCGGGGCGATTTGCTGAATAAGCAGTGTTACCCTCCGTGCGACAAACCTCTCGCGTTTGAGTCCCCGTAGCCGATCCTCGTGCGATGGAAATCCTTCCTCCAGGTTCCGGAGCACCCCACTATTGCTGGAAATTCCTAACAAGATATCCTTTAGCCGTCCTGACTTGTCATACTCCCACACAGTGAAGCAGCACACGGGGGCAATGCACTCCCCTCGCCGCCATCTTCCTTCTCATATGGAGTTTATAGTATTATATCAATGTTGCTTTTCTGGTTTTGATCATTGATCAATGGTTATATGAAATGTTAACATGGAGAAAACTGACTAAAGGATATAAAGAAATCCCCATATCAATCTTGCAACTCTTTTTTGTCAACTATTTAACAATGACAAGTTTTAAAAAAACCAATTAAACTGATTCTTTCATTAAATACTGTTTTTCTGTACATTTAAAACATGATCAAATTTAACAAGTAGATTGACCTAACTTTAAAAATTTGTTTCTTTTCTTATGCATCTCTTTCTGTCTGTTCTCTATATGATCGATTTCTTCGTTTCAAGAATAATAACTGTGGAAGGAATGATGCATCCATTCACATAGTAACATCTAGAAGTCTTCCCCTTTCTGCTTCTTTATCTTTCGGATAAGATTATGCATAATTTTTTTCTTATACTCTCCCTTCTTTCCCAACCGAAACTGTTGGATGGATGAATAGATGATGGATGAAGAAAATAAAAGAATCACTCTCCAGGAGGACAGATGACAAGATGTAGTGCGCAAGGGAGAAAACTAGGGGAACAGGATCCAGTGAAGCATTTCGGGGTAGAGTGAGGTAACCAGATGCTAGGTACATCATCTGTAATCATCAGGTTCCTACAGTACCACCCACACTTCCTTGCATCTTTGTGACCAAGCTGATCTGTGGCCTGGAGGGTGACTAAGCAACATGGGGAAGGTTGCAAGTGCCAAGGAGTTGGAATTAATGTACAATGCACCAACTTCAACCACCAAGGGATGGGAATTGTTAGGTAAATACCCCAGTTTCCTAGCCCCTCAGTAGGGCAATAATAACAATGAGTTGTGTTCAACACAGTTCCTTGTGGCTCTTCGATGGGATTGATAACCTGCTCACTGACATACCATATGTGGGCTTCTTCTCTTCCCTTTCCCATTCCTCCCTTGTGCTTCCTTCAATCACCTTCCAGATCAATTACTTTCATTGAAATCTTTGTCTGAGGATCTGCCTTTATGGAAAACTGAGGCAAAGGAACAAGGAAAAGAAGATCTCTTACCAACTGCATGTAAACCAACACTATAGTGTTATAGTGAGATTGCAATAAATTACTAAGTCAACCTTAAAGCAGGCGACAGAACCATCTTTATTCACCAGCTGGAGGTCTGGATTTACCAGCTGGTGGGCCAAGGGGCAGGCTGCAAGTCTACACCCTTCAATCTCCTCCCAGCGTTTGAGAACACTTTTTATACCATAAATAAAGTCTGTCAGTACATTAATCATAAATGGATGTTGCTATGAATCGATCGAGACCACAAACAAACGTCATGAAATCAGATCATAAGCAGAAGAGGAGGTGGGTCAAACCGACCCTAGTTGAGTACAAGTTAAAAAATGGTTACTAACATCTAGACAGTCATTTTCTGACAGGATACATTGTCCAAGAGAAAGGGGAACCAAAAAGAAAACAATTTTACATTATATAAGAATTGCCATTTTGTGTTGCCAAACATGCTATATTAAGCAACTGTTGATGGGGAGAAGCATTTCTTGCATGGCATGGAGTTTCATGGTAAAATGGAGTCTGTGTGGTCATTGACCATAGAGCTTGGCCCATAACAGTAGGCTTTCTCAATCTCTGATGGAATGGGCCACCTCTAATTCCATGTTTTCTTTCAGTTCCCACTTTATAACCCTTTGGGGCCAAGCCATGGCACTTGATCTTGCCACCTCCACCACACCCTAAGTTTGAGGAATGGTAGATTAGATTCTTCTGTGATTCTGAGCAGGCCTACCTAAGCTGTCACAGGTATACAAAGATCAGACACTAAGTAGGTGCTCATGTTATTAAAGCCAGTTGAGAGCAACCTAATGAGTCACCCTGCACAACTTTAGTGATGTTAAACTCCTTAACCCCCGCCTCCCAAAAGAGTAAATCTGAAAACTCAAACGTAATCAGACTAACCTAAGCCACAGAAGCAATTACCCAGCAGGACACTCTAATTACTCTGTTAGAAGTTAGTCATGACACCTCCTGTCAACAAGGATTAATATAAATCTCTTAGTGTCTACCTAATTTCTCTCTGAAGTTGGTTGAAAATGTTTAGCTTTCTCTGTGGACCTGTATAAACTTGAAAAGAAGACATTTTAATAAAGAAGCTGAATGATCTAGGTAGACAGTTGCCAAGTTTTACCTTTACAATTATTTTGTTTATTTAAGAGAATGTCATTCAAGTTCTTATCTGTTCTATTTTAAATAATTTTTATTATACAAAAAGTAATACATGTGATTATATTGAATCTGGAAAGATACAGCCCTGAGAATAAAATTATTGCCTTACAAAGAGCAGGTAAACATTTGGTAGTTGTATTGTGTTTTTGCTGCATTATGTAGAATTGGAATGCATTCATGTGTTGATAAAGTTATAAATTTTGTATCATATTGTGCATACAATTTTCTAGTCTTACTTTAAAAATCTAACATTATAATATTAGTATTTCCCTTGTCATGATAGATTTGTCCAATAGCTTTAGTGGCTGCATATATGATATTCCATTTAATGAATTACCTATATCTTTTTATTTTCCCATTACACACTTAAGTTAGTTATAATTTTTGATATTATCAAACAGTGTTGTGCTTTCTGTACATAAGTAGTGCTTTGATGGACATCTATGCACATATTTCAATTTTTTCTATTATTTCCTTAAGATGGTTTCTACCTGGAGAATTATAAGGACAAGGAGTACAGATTCATTTTAAGGCCAAATTTCCTATTGGAAAGGCTATCCTAATTTATACTTAGACCAGTGGTATATCAGTGTCTCATTTAACTATTCATTTAAAAACCATTCTGCTAACTCCAAGGGAGAAAAATACCATTCTAATTTTGTTTAATTTATAGTTCTTTTCTTGGCAATGAGATTGATATTTTCTTCTCTGAATTTTTATTTATATCCTTTGCCCATTTTTCTTTTTATCATTATTATATTTTACTTGAAAAATAAAAACTTTATATATTTATATTCAATGTAATGTTTTGACCTATGCATACATCATGGAAAGACTGAACAAATGAATTGTCATATCTATCAAGTCACCAATGTCATTATTTGTGATAAGATTACAATCTACTTTTAAGGAATTTTGAAATATATCACATATTATTGTTAACTGAGGTCACTGTGCAGTGTAGTAGGTCAATAAGAGCTTGTCCATTTTGCTCTTGAAATTTTAGTAATTTTTCTCAACTAGAATGAAGTCAACATATCCTAGAAATAGAAACATGTGGTGTATCACATTTATTATAAATATTTTTCCAATTTGTCATTACACTTTAACTTACTGTGCTTTTTAAAAAGTTTCTTAGGTATATTTCTGGTTTTTAAAAATGATTTTCATTTTATTTTTAATTCCTTCCATCTCTAGAATTCATTTTGATATTCATAATATTCATATATTACATAATATATCACATATGATACATATTATATAAGATTAATATTATGTAATACATGTATTCTATTCTTTACATTCCATACATTATGTATATAGAATATATCATACCTACATATGATATATATTATACACTATTATAATATCTTACATATTATAATATTTTACATATAATTATACATCATATATAACACTTTATATAATGTATACTTACATACACTATATATAATCATACACTATATGATATTTACATGTATAGTTATAGATATATATACCATTTAATATTCATGTTAATTATAATTAATTTTATATTTATATGTAAATTTCTATTATATACTATATGTGGAATATACATACAGAATTAATTTTGATAAAAGGTCTACTTCTGCTTTTCTAATAATTTACTCTAACAGTCATTTGGTTAAGTATTTTAGGAAAGAGCACTAGAACCTTTCTCTTCTGAACTAGTAACTAAAGTGGAACTTTGTCAAAACCAGAGAGGAAAAAATCTGCAGATGCTCTTTTGCTTCCTTGAAAGCAGTGATTCCAATTTAAAAAATGAAGGATCAAATGTGTTTCCAAAAGCTTAAATGCTTCTAAAGAAAGAGCACCAGAGAGAGTGGAAAAGCCCCTTTGTCTGTGGGGTAAATAGAGACGACCTGATACTTGGGTCTGGGGCTTTGCTGTGAGTGTGTGAAAACCCTGGGACAGCCAGCCATTCAAATGTCACTTCCTCAGGATGATTTCTGTGGGTCTGCACCCAGCCACTGTTCTGCCAAGAGGTTAGTGACTGGAGGAAGCCCCTTTATCAGGCAGTTGTCTGATACAAAAATGTTAGCTCTTCCTGGAACAAAGTGATAATACATTTGTGTAAAAGAGGAAGCACAGACAGGATGACCTCATGTTTGCTCCATTTCTGGCAGGTTTTAGATGTTTCAGCAAGAATACACAATTAAAAACATTCTTTACACAAAAGATTCCCCAGCCCATCAACTTGGAGATAGTTAGCTGATATCAGAACATTTATGTTCTTGGCACACAGTAGTTCATGAGGAGCTGGACTTTGATCCATCATTTCATTCTCATATTACAATAGTCTTTTGTGACTTTTTGCTCCCCTTCATGGTCATTCATTCTACTTTGCATGTCAGTACTTGATTTTCCTTTGGGAACCTTATATTCTTCATCCTTTCACATGAAGATCTGGTCTTTTTTCATCCCCTGCTACAGTGTTAGCAGGGCACAGTGAAGATCAATCCAGGCTTTTGCCTGAGCCACTGAACAGCTATGGCCATCCTGCTCCACCAGGCCTAGGAGGAAACTAGCTGAGAGATAAAGCTGAGCAGAGCTGAGACTTGAGGAGACCCAATCAGATCTCAACCCTGAACCCTGAAGCCCAACTCCATTTCTGAACTAATAAATTCCATTTTCATTTGTGACACCAGCTTGAGTTGAATTTTCTAAGAGTCATAGCAGAAAGTCTTAAGTGACGCTGTTACATTTTTATTCCATGTACACTCTGGAAATTTTAATTCCTCTTAAAATTAAGGATATTGCTTTATCTCATTGTTTCACCCTGTATTGTTAAAAGTGGACTTTAAAAAATAGCTTATTTTTTACTCTACAACAAAGTACACATTATTTACCACCCCCAACCCCTGAGGATGCTGGAGATTCAACCCAGGGCTTTACATATGCTAGACAAATGCAAAGCTACATTCCCAGTTCCCAAAATACAAGGTTCTTCAATATCCAGTTGGGTACTCTTTGACAAATGTATATACCTGTGTACCCAAAACAAGGTATAGAATTTTTTTTCATCATTCTTTCATTCTTATTTCCCATGATATGAATGTACTGTTTGCTCATCCTTTTCCATGTTGATGGATATTTTACATGGTTTTGGAGATGAGATTTTGTTCATATTCATGTCGCACAAGACTCAGGAGCCCATAATGAACCCCAAAAAATTACCGACATGAAAACTCACATGCCAAGATTGCCATGGACAGATGGAGTTTAGTTGTTTAACACATATTGACTGATTGCCCTTTACATGCCAGGTGCTCTTGACAGCAATAAATAAAAACAGTAGCCTGGCCCTCAGGGAGCTCCCGTTATGGAGATAGCTTTCCTTGCAGAGTCATCTGCACCAAATTAAATAGGATCATTTCAGATTTCAAAAAGTCTACTGAGGAAAATAAAGCCTGTTAATGTCAGAGGCATGGAGGTGGCTGAGCAATCCTTTTCGTCCCGGGATCCAGAAAGGCCCCTATAGGTAGGGAGGTTGAAATGGGGACTGGGGAATAGGAAGATGGAGATGCAGAGCTGGGACCCCCATTTCCAGCCAAGGTAACAGCAAATACAAAACCTCAAAGTGGGAAGGTTCTAAAGAAATAAAGGAAACTGGGATGGACCGAGTAGAATTTGGATAAGGGAAAGAACTTTGTGGGCTATAGGATGGTTTTATTGCTAAAAGTGATGGTGCTCATTAGCAGAAGTTCCTCCTAAGCATAAGTGTGTTGGTCCACTTTGCATCACGGTGACAAGGCACCCGAGATAAACAACTTAAAAGGCGGAAAGGTTTATTTTGGCTCCTAGTTTCAGAGGTTTCAGTCCATGGTTGGCTGGCTCCATCGCCCTTGGGCTTGTTGTGAGGCAGAACGTCATGGTGGAGAGCACGTTGGAACAAAGCTGCTTAGTACATGGCAACTGAAAAGAAAAAGAGAGAAAGGGACTAGAATTCCAATGTGTCCTTCAAAGGCGTGCTTCCTCCAGGTAGACTCTATCATCAATAGCCCTGTTGGCTGGAGACCATGCCTTCAAAACATGAGCTTTTAAGGGACATTTAAGATCCAAATCATAAAAACACAAGTTTTCAGATGTTCACCCACTAGCTCCACACTGGGATTTCATATGAGAAGGTTAGATCCTCTACTACTCAGCCTTGTCAGAAGAAGATGCTTTTGCTAGAGAAAAAAAAAATATATCGTTTGGATAAAGATTCTTAAAGAAGCATATTTATAGCATCCATTCCAGTGGTTACTCTTCTATGTGTTCTTATCTTTTTATTCTACAGCAGAAAATTTTACATTATTTCTAACTCAAAGCCACCCCAAGAACAGCTGATAAATTTGTCTTTTTCCCCCCTAACATTTGATCTCTAGATGGCCCTTATTTCTGCTTCAGAGGCAGCAACTTTATATTTTGTCTCTTCTAATACTCTTGGCTTGCACTTCAAAGGTAGCCTGGCAGGTGGGGAAAACGGGATTCTTGAATGAATTGCCAATAATCTAAAGAGGAGTCTTGAATAAAGAATTAAAACATTTTTTTTTTCTGGGAAAAGTAGTAATTAACAAAGGCTTCACAAGAAGATGACCATTCAATTGCTCTGTAACAATGAGGTCCTGAGCCTCAGTAGAGCAGAGGAGCCAAGAAGACAGAGGAAAGAGCCAGGCTATTTGATTTTAAAACCCAGCCCTAGCATTTATTAGCCATATAACTTTAGGCAAATTACTTTACTTCTCTGGATCTCAGTCTCCTCAACTGTGCAACTGGAATAATTATAGTCTACTTCACAGTGACACTGTGTGTATTAAATGAGATCATATAAGAAAACACTTAGAGATAGTGCCTCACACATATTATGAACTTACTGAATTTTATCTATTAGTATTTGTGTGTGTGTGTGTATATATATATATATATATGTGTGTGTGTGTGTGTGTGTGTGTGTGTGTGTGTGTAGTGTTGGGAAGTGAACCCAGGACCAAGCACTTTATCACTGATCTACACCTCCAACCCCAGCTGTTAGTATTTTTTAAAGTATTATTTCTAATTTAGTAAAGACAAACTGTTAATGGCCTGGTATCTGCAGACATAGAAGTGCCTTCATATCTCATGAATATTTTAAAACACTTTGAGATCTCTAAACTAGAGGGAACACTCAAAAAGAGAAAAAAAAGTTATTCTTCAGGGTTCACCTCAAAATAGCAGCAGAGTTGTTACTGCCTTGATTAGGTAATCAGTGCCACAAAACAGCTGAATCATGGCCCGGACACCTGCTCATGGAAACTCACATGGTCACTGTGCTCATTTTCTATTTTTGAGATATACCTTTACGGATGGAATTTTGGGTGAGGAAGTGAGGGGAAACCAGCGCTAGTTTATTCAGAAATCGTGTGTGCAATCACTTCAAGTTGGTGAAAGTGATTTTTGGCTCAAAGTCAACTGATTAGAAGGGATAAAGGAATAATAGCCATTTAATCTAATTTCCAGCAAAAATAAAGAGATGAAAAGGAATCACACAAGCCAAATTAATCTACTATTATTTTAATCAAGTAAGACAGAGCAAGCCAGATCCTGAGTCACTTTCCTGGCCAACTATTTTTAATTGACTTGAAATAACAAAGGATGAGAACCTGAAATGAACCTGAACATTTTTTTCTCATGGAGCAGCTCAGTTTCAGTGTCCTGAATTCTCCAAGAAGTGAGGATGGTGCATAAATCAATATTCTGAATACAGATTTTCTTTAAAAGTTGGAAGAAAAAAAAAAGCTTAAAGTGAGAGAAAAACTTCATATTGGCCACAAACAACTCATTTTTATTTCTATTGATATGTTTCCTAAATTTGTGAAAACTGATTCTGTATTTCTTCAGTACATGCTTCTTGGACACATCCATCATTATAGCATGCTTGAGAGAAAATTTTAGCCAGTAAAAGCAACAAAACTAATTCCAGAAAAGGTTTGTATCTGGCCTGATTCAAAGAGTAGATGACATATTTTAAAATCATGAACAATATATTTCAGAAATACAAAGAAGCATAGACATTATGAATGTCAATGACAAGTCAATGAGTGATCACATTTCTTCCAAAGATCCTCTATGACCATCCCAACACTGAGGTGACCACTATTAGAGATTTGGTGTTTTGTAACCAGCAAGCCCCCTCTCATAAATATCCTAACAGCCACATATATATGCATGTACACTAGGTATGGGCAGGAATATTTGTTATAGCATAAGCTGCAAGCAAAAATATTAGCAGAGCTAAATATTCACCTATAGAAAAATGAATCAACAATTTGTGCCATCTTTGGATTTGGGTATCCACAGGAGGTACTAGAATTAACCTTTTGCAGATACCAAGAGACAACTGTAACCATACAGGCAACTGGCAGTCAATCTCACTGGGACCCCAGGATAGGATGCTGTAGAGCTAATTCTTCAGTTCTCTTTCCCCAAAGGTGAAGGAACTGGGATTTTTTTCCCAACCACTCCCTGGTCTGCCATTGGTTGAGAGCTGCTTCTGAAAGCATTAACCCTTTGGTATGTTCAGCTTGCCCTGTGCATGGACCAAATACTCTCCCTTGATGAAAACAACAACAACAAACACCTTTGGCCAGAGAGTCACAGGTATACACAATGCCTTCAGAGATACAGGTGAGTGCAGAAAGGATTGGGAGAAAAACCAAGAATGTCTGCTCAGTTTCTTGAGTCAAGATTGCCAGCAAAAGTTTTAAATTTACTGGCATTTTCCAACTAAGTTTCAACTTAATATGTGACATATTTAAGTCAGTTAAATACAGTTGCTATTTTTTAGGATTTCACTTTCCAAAGCAAGAGACATATAAATCATATAAACAATACATTGAATCCTGTAGTGTGTGTGTGTGTGTGTGTGTGTGTGTGTGTGTGTGTTGCTAGGGATCAAACCCAGGCCCTTCTGCATGAAAAGGAGAGCTCTACTATTGAGCTGTAATGAAGAAGTGAACAAAATCTAAGATTGTGAAGATTCTCAAGGGAAAAGATCTGTTCTTTTGATTTTAAAATGAACATTTAAGTGATAGAGAAAAATGTCAATTGGTCCATTTTGGATAGACTGTTCACACCGAACTGTTTAGACTCTGAACATTATTTCAATGTTTCTACTATAACTATTCTATATATCCGTACTATACTATAACTATAGTTATACCATAGCTATAACTGAAGTTATTAATCTGAATTATATATAATCTGATTTACAATCATCTGATTTACAAAACATCACATCAATGTTTGAAAGGACCGAAACACTTATTCGTGGGTTTGTTTTTATGGTAACCAAAAGAGATAAAATACAGCCTGGAATAAAACACTGAGTCACACATAGGTCCACAAATCTTTGGTCAGCTGTATTAATCTAGTATCATGTATGGTCCAGAAATAAGCAAGTATTTTACCTGGTACAATGGGGGGTATCAGTGAAATATCTCTCCTTGCCAAGGAGTGTAAATAAAATATGTGGGAGGCAAAGGCTTCTGAGATATTGCTTCAACCTGTTCTGCAGGTATCCAGTGTGAGCTATGTAAAAGTATGGGAAACCACAGCTGTATAATTCCCTCCCATTCAACACATTTATAAATAAAGTGAGCAACAGTGGACAATGTTAGCTAATAGAAATTGCCTTGTTCGTATTTTCCGGGAAGCGGGGAAGAAGACGAAAACAAAATTTGTACTGGGAATTGTGTTTAATTATTTTTGGGCTCATTCAATGTTTAGAATACATAGCCTAATGCAAGTTTATCTTTCTTTCATAATGTAGAAAACTAAGACTTGAAGAATTGTCACCATTTTAAGATTGCACAGCTAGCAGGGCTGAGAGTGTGACTTGGTGGTAAACCGATTGCTTAGCACATATGAGGCTCTGGGTTTGATCTTCAGCACCGTGGAAAAATTTTTTTTTTTTAGAATATAAGAGAGTATGTTAGCTTTCTGTTCCTCCTCCTCCTCCTCCTTCTTCTTCTTCTTCTTCTTCTTCTTCTTCTTCTTCTTCTTTAGTTGCAGTTGGTACAATATCTTTATTTATTTATTTTTATGTGGTGCTGAGGATTGAACCCAGTACCTCACACATGCAAGGCAAGTGCTCTACCACTGAGCTACAGTTCCAGCCCCAGCTTTCTGTTCTTATAAAAAAAAATCTGAGGTAATAAGCTAATAAAGAGAAAAGGCTTATTTTTACTCACAGTTTTGGAGGTTTCAGTCCATAATTGGTTGACCCATTGCTTTGGGGTCTGTGGCAAGGCAGCACATCACGGTAGGAGTACATGGCAAAACCATTCACCTCATAGCCAGGTCATGAAAGGAAGAGAAAAGGGCTGGGGGTCCCAATATCCCCTTTGGAGGCATGCCCCAGTGACCAGAAGATTTCTCATGAGGCCCCACCTCTTAAATTTTCCACCACCTCCCAACAATGCCATGAGCTAAGGACCAAGCACGTAACATTAATAATTTTCAAATTATTTCCGAAGCCTGGATCTCCATTAATTTTTTTGAGCCTGACATTCTTCCATGAATCACATTTTGCCTACATAGTCAGTCAATTTCTGTTACTCACCATTAAAGATCCTGTCTGAAATACCAGGTAAATGTAGTCTCAATTTAGAACATATTTAAAAAAAAAATAGAACATATTTACGTGGGTTAGAAAAAGAATCTATATTCTTGTGTCATGTTTCCCCAAAATTATTATGTTTCCCAATAATTATTTTGAGATTTATATTCTTCTAGAAAATTATAGGAATTACCAAGTAAAACAGTATGATGAATTTCTCCATTGTGTTTGTTTTTTGTGGATATTCTAAAAGTTCCACTCACTTTAAAAAAATCAAACACTCAGTTCTAAATTAAGGAGTAAATCTGATGTGGTACTAAGCCCAATGGTGGTGCTTTGTCTTTGGGGACAGATGTGAAGTAATGAGCAAATTTTTTGCAGACTTCTCGTTGTAAACAATTTCAACTCTCTCTAACCTTTGGACATTATCTTGTATTTAAGTTTTCTAGGATTATGGATAGAGTGGTAGAGTGCGTATTTAGCATAAATAAGAAACTGAATTCAACCCCTAGTACCAACTAACAATTAAAACCTCTGAATTTTATTTACTATTTAGACAGTTTCCATGACTTCTGATTTTTCCAACATTATTATTAAAAAAATTTTTTTTAACCGTTTGCAAGTTCTTATGGTATTTACCTTCAGGTTTATATTTTTCTAATGTTGATGTGTCAACATCATGAGTCAATGCTGAAATGTTAATTCTGTTTCAGTTATAAAAAATAAAAATATAAACTGGGTGTGGTGGCACATGCCTATAATCCTAGCGGCTCAGGAGGCTGAGGAAGGAGGATTGTGGTTTCAAGGCCAGCCTCAGCAATAGTGAGGCACTAAAGCAACTCAGTGAGGCCCTGTCTCTAAATAAAATACAAAACAGGGCTGGGGATGTGGTTCAGTGGTCCAGAGCCCCTGAGATCAATCCCTGACAACCCCTGCCCCCTGGAAAATGAAAATATATCCAAAGCAGATGACCTAATAGTTAAAATGCATAGTTAAAATGCACATCTGTGAAAACATTTGCTTGAATAAATTTAGAAAAATGATTGAGTGTCTTTCACTTTAGGCATTACATTGTTATCAGGTATCCATCAGACATATCAAAATGGCTAGTACATTTACGGAATCTTTTTTAAGTCTGTCTTTAAGTGAAATTCTCATATAAAATGATTTATAGTCAAGTTTAAAACTAAGTATTAAATCTCTCGACAGATATTTGGAAGGAGAAGAAACCAATAGTTTTCCATTAGAAAAGAATAATAGGAAATATTTCTGGAGGAGAAAAAAATACGTGTTTTTAATGTATACAGTTATATATCATCTGGAAAACAGAGGCATTGGGGTTTCTTGTTCTTTAAGCATTGAGTTTTATATTTCCTTCCTATGAAGCACTGTCATCCTTTCTTAGAAATTTTAGGTAGGTGTAGATTTGCAGGGGCACAATATGCATATTAAACAGAGATTAAGTAAAAATTTAGGATGAGAGCTAACACAAGGAAACGCTGGAATTTATTAGATTGTAGGATTATGTTGTTTTTGAAAATAAGAATGCAAAGGGCCTGTATCAATAAAAGCAGGTTCTCTGTCTTGTGGGTCTACCAGGGCTTGGCTTTTTGTGGCATTAGCATCTAAATTAGGATTCACACTGTGGCTGAGTTGTTAAATGATGTTACATCTGAGAACAGACACAATGATCATCTCTGATGGGCAAATGTGTGGCTAAAAGCTGAATTTTCCCACACACTCAAATTAATATAATATTAATGATAATTAGGATTAACATGAGAGCACATGATATTTTAGTCACTCTGTGAAAGTAAATCCTCGGAATCCAAAAAAGTCTTTGATAAATGAAAAACCAGGAAATAAAGTTTTAGGATAAGTATGTTTTTATGGTAACTTAAGTTATCCAGAAATTACAGTGCTAGCCAACTAAACATCTATAATGATTCCAATTGTTGAAATTAAAAAGGCAAAGGAATAATCTCTACTAGTAAAGATTGAGTGTATGGGCAAGAGTTGGTTGGAATTAGATAGGAAGGGTCTTCCAGGCATTTTTCCTTTGCTTTTAGCAATAGCAACAATTTAGGAAACTCAGGAGGCTGAGGCAGGAGGATTACAAGTTCAAAGTCAGCCTCAGCAACTTAGTGAGGCTCTAAACAACTCAGTGAGACCCCGTCTCTAAATAAAATATTAAAAAGAGTTGGGGGGGCTGGGGTTATGGCTCAGTGGTAGAGCACGTGCAAGGCCCTGGATTCGATCCTTAGCACCACAGAACAATAAATAAATAAAGGTATTGTGTCCAACTAAAACTAAAAAATAAATATTTAAAAAAAAGAGATGGGAATGTGGCTCAGTGGTTAAGTGCACCTGGACTCAATCTCCAGCACCAACCCCCCACTCCCCCCAAAAACAAACAAACAAACAAACAAAAAACTCAATTTAGGAAGAGACAGAGGGGGCTGGACTGAGGAGGAAGAATAACTATGGTTTTTATAAATAATGAATAATCTGTTTAATAAGATATAAAACTTTAGGTATATTTTAGAAAAAGTTGAAGAAAATAAGGATAAAATTTTAAAATTTGGGTGCATAATACTTTAGTTAAATTGAAAACATCATATTGGACATGTACCTAAACTGTGCTGAAAATATTTATGAATGAATAAGTGACTAATTGCATTCACTTAATATATATTGATTGAATGTGCCCTGTGATAGACATAAGCCCAGCAATAGTGAACTGCAGAATTATATGAAAAATATTTAATATTAATGATTACATGAGTTGCAGTTTTCACATAGATCCTGGGAAGACCAATTTTCAGTACATAGAAAAGAATGGGAAGATTCAAAGCTATGATTACAATTTAGCCATAGTAATTGATCAATAACTCTTGGTTCGAATTTATGTAAATAGTATACAAGAACAACAAGTCTAAAATTTGACTCTGGATGTCAGGAATTAATGAGTTTCTATTTATTCTTTGGACCTTCTTGGTCTCCCATCCCATTTTGCTTACTTAGTCATGATCACTGATTTCCCAAACACCCAAGTCCAATTTGGTATTATCAGGAAAGCAGGCTACTTTCCTGGTATGGAAACTTTCCCCTGGCTGGGATCTGGAAACCCACACCTAGTTCAGATATTGTTGTGCTTGAATTCCGGACTCCCAAAAGACCACCAGAGACCAAGATTGATGTAAGCAGCAAAGAGGTGTTTATTGCGAGTTAGCTCCGTCCTCCACTGGCACACAGCAACGGTGACGCTGAGAGGCCCTGAACCCAGGGTTTGCAGCAGTTTTATACACTCTTTGGGGAAGGCAGGGACTTTACATACATCATAGCATCTCTTAGCAAATCATCACACACTGCGGGAAAATCATAAAACAACTCTAAAACATGATCAGCACATTCACTGGCGGGAACAAGTTGGGTAAGGGTGATTGGTTAGTACAAGAGGGCGATTCGTTTGAACTGATTGGTTGAAACCACGAGGGGAGTACGTGCGGAACTACATGGTTTCCCAACATGTTATCAACCAACATAAACTATTGGGAGGGTCATCTGGCATCTCAGGTATTTTCCCTGTCTCATGCTGATTGGTGATTAGTAGGGGGTTGCTATGAGTCCTCACCAAGCCTGACTGAGTCAGGGACACCTGGCTCCACAGATCTCTCCTGTTATTTGTAGATAAACAACTCTGCAGGGTGGGTATGTGCCTAGGAGTGCTCTGTAGGTCTTTCCAAGGACAAGGTTTATGCCCCTTTCCTCGGACAGGCTTTGTTCTGAGGTAGAAGCTGGTTTCTCAATGTTTTCCCATTTGTTACTGAGAAAACATCCACCTGAGGACTGTGTGTGTGTGTGTGTGTGTGCGCGCGCACAATCAGCCTGAAACACTGCCTACTATAATGACAATATGTTCTTTTGAATGATATTACAGATTCCTGAATTTTTATTTATTTGAGTTTTATCATCAGTCAGTATTATTCTTTTTGATGATCAAATTAACCTATATTTGGTCATAAGGAACTCCTTTAAGCTAGACAAGATGTTGGTTGGTTTGGAGTTTCTTGGTTTGCGGATGCATAAATCCAATCTCTGCCTTGGGCTTCACATGACCTTCTCTCTTGTTTCTTTTCTATTTTTCCATGGACTCTTGATATTGGATTTAGGCCCATTCAAATAATCCAGGATTATCTTATCTTGAGATCCTTAATGTAATTACATTTGAAAAGACGCCCCCACACACACCCCAAATAAAGTTTCATACATTCTGGGGTTTAGGACATAGGCATATCTCTTGTGGAGGGGGCAGTATTCAATCTACTAAATTGACTATACAAAAATTGCTGGAAAGAATAACCTTCTACGATGGTTTTATATTTGTGGAGATCTATCTTCAGGGTCAATTCTTGAAAATAGAATTTCTGGGTTAAATGCAATTTTGCCAAATTTCCCTCCATATGGGTTGTATTGTTTTACAGTCCTAATGTAGCAGGGGTTCACTTGATGCTTTGACTATATTCCTTGTGGCTTTGAAACGTACATGTTTTTTTTTTCTTTTCTTTTTCCCAACCTTCTGCTCCCTGACCTTCTCCTGCCTAACTTTCTCCTCCCTGATAGTCTTTTCCCTGATCTTCTCCTTCCTGATCATTCCTCCCTAATCTCATTTTCTCTGAATCACCTCTTTAAAAGCACCCTGTTTCTGCTGATGAGCAGAACCATAGCCTCTGGGACAGGAGTCCCCTGTGTTTCTCCTTTGCTAGAAAAGCAATAAAACTTCTTTTTCCTTTTTCTCAAAACTATGTCCTTGTTATTGGATTGGCTTCCGGGACAAGGACTGACCTTTTGGCAATACTAACTGCTGTGTTTCTCTATAGCTTTGCCACTTGAATGCGTTGCCAAACATGCGTGGGGATTTTTTTTTTTCTGATTCTAATGGTATTTCATGGTAGTTTTAATTTGCATTGCAAGTTTTAAACTCTTGACTTGGTTTTCCTCATTTATTGATTAAAGTGGGTCATTTATTCAATAGCACTTAATTGTCTGCAAAATACTTGATACTCTGAAACTCCAGAGACAAAGAATTAACTTCAAAGTAGGTGATTTCCTCAAAGAGTTTATAATTCAGCAGGAATGATTTTTGAGAGGAAAACAGAAAATAAAGAGACACATGCAATATATATGTGTGTGAAAAAGTATCATCATCAGCATAGTTCATGTTTCTTTATTTTTAAGAGAAGATCTGGAGTTCTATATTTTTATTAGTAAGTATGATGGGTGAGATGAATCTATATGCAGAGACGCCTGTTTCTGGCACTAACAAGTTTTGACAGTGTCACATGTTTACTGTACTATCATTTATTCCTTCCTTTGTCTAGTTGCTTAGCCTCCTCAAATAGATTGGAAGCTTTGGAGATCAGGGGAGTTGTATCGTAAACATCTTTTATCCTCAAGGCTTAGAATCATGCTTTCACCTTGCAGGTACTCAATAAATGTTTGATGATAATGTCAGCTTGATTTGAAATAGAAAAATCGAATCCTTTAAGATAAGTACATTTTATTTTTTTCAGTGAGTATAAGGAAAGATACTATTTTCCAAAGGAATGGGACAGTAAACACTGTGTTTCCTGTCTGTAATAGGGTACAAGCTAAGCTGATGTAACAAAGGTCCTTGATTTGGTTCAAGAGTGAACATAATTTCTCTCCCTTGTAACAATTTTGGAGAGTTTGTGGCTTTGATCTATGATGTCATCTGGGGACTCAGGCTGATAGGGCAGCCCTGCCATCGTCCTGAGCATGGAAATTCCATCTCTGGGTCTATGAGATTCATCCATGTTGTTGCATTTATCAGTATTCTGTTCCTTTTTATTGTTGAGCAATATTCCTTTGTATTTTTTTAAATAAGCATGAATTTAATTTATTTTTAATTTTTTAATGTGGGGCTGAGGATAGAACCCAGTGCCTCCCATGTGCTAGGCAGGTGCTCTACAATTGACCACAATCTCAACCCCCTATTCCTTTCTATTAATATGTCCCTTTTCTATCAATGCTATTTGGACAATTCCAAAAATAGAGAACTTGTTAGAAATATTGGGGTACCACAAGAAATCAGACACATACTCAAAAGTCACTCAGTAAGGCAAACATTATTTCTGCAGAAGGGTGTGCTACCAAGAAAAATCTGGCAAGCAAGTACACTGGGCAGGAAGTCTGCCCAGCTTTTTATCCTTAAGGCAGCACAGCCTTTTACTCTGATAGGAGTAGTTCAGGGTTACAGATTACCCAATTGACTAATTTAGAATTGGAGAGGGCAGGGGGAAGGGATACAGTTATGATTTGATCACCTACTACACTATAGTCAATATGATTGGAAGACTGAGGACAAAGGGAGATATGTTTGGGGGACGGAAAATGGCTACATTTTAACCATTTTGTAACTTAAAAGTAGCTCCACCCAACTACACATTATGAAATTTCGGTTTTACAACAGCAAACTCATTTTGTTATATACTAGGAAACTCAAACGACAGGTTTAACTTTGACAGAAAAGAGAACATTAATCTTACAAACTTTTAACAAATTTTGATTTTGGCATGTGTATTTGAAATATGTAGGACTAGGTTAGCTTTTCATTCCATTTCATTTAATGAGCTTTACTGAATGCCAGTAGAGGTCAAATTCTGTGCTCAGAGATGGAGATACAAGGATATGTAAATCCCTGGCTTCTCCTTAAGCTACAGATCAACTGGAGGAGAAAAGAACAGTTTGGTTGTCCCAATTTGGATGGAAATCACGTGGTTCTAAACAGTAGTCTTAAGTTCTTGCTTGAAAAAGCTGAAATGCTGTCAAAACTTGGAGGATCCCGATGCCAGTAAATAATCCTTCAGTTCTCTTGTAAGAAATCCCCTGCCCATCTTCCATCTCAAAGTCTTGCCCCGGGGAACAGACGTCTGGCTTTAAAAAGCCTACTGGCCTGAGAGTCAGGTCCCTCAAGTTCTATTTCTGGTTCTGCTACTGGATTGCTATGTGGCTTTGCACAACACCGGGAACATTCACTTCCTACTAGGAAAGAGGCAAGACCCTGAGCGTCCTCTGAGCAAGGGACCTCCACACTCCCAAGTGAGGTTGGGTCCTGGAACTAAGGGGACTGGTTGAACACCTCACAGGAGACTAGGCAAACCCATTTCTTTTAGTATGTAATTGGAGCTCTGATCTAGCGTAAATCCGGAAGCAAGCCTAAAAATAGTTTGCATTTTAAAAGCCTTCATACAGGAGTGTGTGTGTGTGTGTGTACGCAGCCAGGAGTATGAAGGTACCGGAGTCTGGGACTTTCCGGAGCAAAGGGAAAGCAGATGGTATTTAGCACCTCTAAGACGCTCAAAAGGAGGTCGCAGAGCCTCGCCTCCTAGAGAACTACATTTCCCAGGAGCTTTTGCGGCCTACCGCGGGAGGGACCACGTGCTCATAGCCCACTGAGTCCCATTGTGCTGAAGACACACCACCCTGATTGGAGAGCCTTTTCGCGGTGCTTCCCGGGACTTGTAGTACAACGTGCGAGAGGAACACGCTTCTTTGTGATTCGCCGAGCCAGCTCCAGGCGCGTCACCGCGAGGGTCTGAGCGAGCGGGAGGATGTCATGCGAGGCGCGTCCGAGACTCGCGCGCGCGCGTCGCGCCTGAGGGGCTGGCCAGCGCCTCCCGCGGGGCGGGGCTGTTCGTTCCGCACCGACACCGCCTTC
>NW_026000026.1:44798925-44839293 GCF_001458135.2 Marmota marmota marmota | reverse complement strand
GGGCCTCCGGGCACTGGGGTCGGGGGCACCTGCCTGAGAGGGTGTAGTCTGCGGGCGGGCCAGAGACCCCGCGGACACCGACCCTGTAGAGTCACGGACAGGGATGCTGGGTCGGGGGCTGGGGATAGGTGGGCGTCAGACCTTGTCTACTCCGGGCTGCGACCCCTTAGGCATTGTTTCCCCAAAAGCCATAGCCTGGCCGCGGACCCTGCCTTGTCGCCCTCGAGTGTAAATTGACACAAGGCTCTCCTTGCGCGTCTGCCCTCCGGGGTAACCTCGAGGCCCGGCACAGCGGTGACTATCCCCTCTACTTCCCCGCACATAAATTGAGCCCCAGGTGGTACGTACGTACGTACACACACACACACACACCGAACTGTCATCTATCCCTTCTACTTTTTAAGTTTTAATTTTCGAGCCTGAGACATTAGGTATAATGAGACCCAGTGGTCCCAGCACAGACTTAATTGAACTGTCATCTCTCTCACTCCTCCCTCTTTTATTTATTTATTTTTACTTTGCAGTCTGAGGCAGCAAATACACTGATTCCAAGCAATATCAGCATAAATTTAACTGTCATCTCTCTTCCCATGTCCCCCTTTTAATTTTTTATTTTGGGTCTGGCTTTTTCAGTTTCTTTGTGTTATCCTTATGAAGGTAGCTGTTCTGCCATTTGGAGGGAGGGGTGGTTTTCTTGGATTCAGGGAGACTGCTACTTTTTTATTAACCAGCATGACAACCATGGGCCTATGATTTCTTCTGCTTTGCTGGCCTGCTGGGTGGAGGCCCTGCAGAGCCCAGGTGGGTCTGGAATTGACCTATGGTGAAGCTCAGCACTGTGGATGTAAAGTGTCCACCAGCTTCCTGTAACCTGCTGCATGTGATCAGTGCTGGCTATGTTTTCTTTTCTTTCTTTTTTTTTTCTTTTCTTTTCTTTTTAAAAACCTCTTGGTCTAACTTTTGTTTAGGACAGAAACACCTATGCCCATCTATAGACAGACTTGTCTGTGTATTTGGGGGCCTAGAGCAAAAGACACCTTATGTTTCTTTTAGGTGTGTTTTAGTGTTAAAATAAGTAAAAATCACTTAGTTTTAACGTGTTTGTCACTTGAGAAAATATGACATAAAAGAATTCATTTTATATGTGAGAATTTTAAATTAAGATCTCGTTCATAATATTAAAAGTTGCTAATTATTTCTTTTCCATTTATACCCTGTGACCTTACCACTACGGAAAAAAACACAAACAAAAACCCAATACCTGATTTTACCAAGTAAGTTATTCACTATTTTAGATTCCTGAAGTTTACATTTATTTGTTCAGTTTGGAATGAAATGTAAATTAGTTACTGTTACAGGGATTAGTTTTCAAGACTTTTGAAAGCAAAATGTGGTGTTCTTGGTAAACTGAACTTTCTACTTCCTGTAGTAAAATACCATGCACACACTGATTGCTTTGTGCCTGGTTTTTTGGTAGTGACTGATTAACACCTACTGCAGGGACATTTTGATAAAGGAGAATTGAGCAGTATTTTAAAAGCATTTGATACTTTTGGACTTTTTCTGTAATAGAAAATTTAAACCTTTGTTCTGTCCAAGTCTACAAGATTAAGTTGGCTACATTTTATAAAGACATTAAACCCAGATCATACTGGTTTCTTAGAGATACACGTACATTGTCACCATTCTGATAAATTAGATACTTTTCAAGTCTGTGTAATTATGGTTTGTCTTTAAGTTGTATGTCTTATTTTAAGGAACCTCCTTTTATCATTTCAATGATCTCAGTATGACTGCAGTTTTGTAACATGGAGAAGTTCTTTGATATTTCCTTAGGTGTATGTTTTTCTGTTGTTGATAACATTTGTTTGTGGAATGGCCCAGTTTCCTTTGTTTATTATTATGATCTTTGTAGGGATTGGATTTTTATAAAATTTGTCTGAGGAGGTCTAGTCATGATGTTTAGTGTAAACTTTTGCTTTACAACTGGGATTTAAGGATTTTAACGAAGAATTAATGCATTACTTCCTACTTTATCGTATACCATATTCAGTTGCTGCTTATTTTTAAAAAAGAGAAAACAAAGCCCTTTTCAATGGAAAGATAGGAATTAAGCCAAAATTTAGGAAACTGAAGGAAATGAATAGTAATTTCTATTGATTTTTATGTATAAATTTATAAAACACACTTGTTTTTCACATATTTAAAGATGTTATTTATAAGGATGATACCATTGACTGGGTTTGCAATCTGTGTCTGCCACTTGCAACTGCATAACTTGAGCTAGTTACTTAGCCTGTCCTTGAATCTCAGTTTCTTCACTCTGCTAAATGAGTATGGTAAGGTCTGTCATGTAAAGGGTTATTGTGAGTATGATGTATAAATGACTTAAGTGGAGTAGATATTTAACAGCTCCTTTTTGCATTACCATTGATAGGATGGGACAAATATTTTGGTAGTAGTTTCTGTACTCTTCTTTCTTATTTTTTGATAATGGTGATGGATTTATTCCCTCTTCATAAAAAGTAACCTGAGTTTAAGACATCTGGCTGAGAAATAGAGAATAAGCTGTGGAGAGTACAGTATTAATATCATGATAATGACTTCAATTCAAACTTACTTAAGATACTTTGACCTGGCTAGATACTATATATTGGCCTAATAATAATTATTAACTTTATTTTAATATGTAAAATAAAGTTAATACTTTATTAACTTAAGGAACACTGAGGCAAGGCAGGCCTTACAAGTTGCCAAGCCATATACTAAATGTGTTTATATGTGTTATATTAGAGGAAGAACAAAGAGCTGACTTCCAGTTCTTCCTGCACTGTTGAAATCATCATTGGGAAAGTAGATGACCAAACAAACCCAAACCCCAAAATATCAAGTATATTACTGTTTTGCTCCAGCAAGAATTTCATGTCTAATTGAAAGTTGAGTGCCCACTGTAAGCCTCAAATTAGAGTTAGGCATTGATAAAGGCAAGAGTTAATATCACATAATAGTAAACATATGGTGCATTATGTAATTAGATAGTCTGTTACATGGTAGACTCCATTATAGGATTTCAGAAGACAAAAAGACCATTAAGAATGACAGAAAAAGGGCTGGGGTTATGGCTCGGTGGTTGAGCACTTGCCTAGCGCTTGTGAGGTACTGGGTTTGATCCTCAATAAAGGTATTGTGTTCATCTCCAACTGAAAAAAAGAAAAAGAATGATATAAAAATTGGGGCATCTTGAAAGTTTAATTCATGCTAGACCCTGAAAAATGGTTAGACAAGCTCTTACCAATAGAAATGTAATATGAGCCATATGTGTTATTTAAATTTTCTAGTAACCACTTTTAAAAAGTAAAAAGAAGTAAGTGAAATTAATTTTTGACAATGTATTTTAGCCTCATGTATTTAATATGTATTATCAGCAGTTAATAAATGTAAAATATTAGTGATAGTTTTCACATTTTTTTCCATACTTGTCGCGACCCCTTGCCCGCAAGGAAGACGCAACTCAGGAATCTTCTTTCAGCAGTTTATTCAGGCCTTGATTCATGTATCTTCTTCTAGTGACCCCGCCCAAGCACAGCCTAATAAAGCCTCCCGCATACCAATCCCAAGCTGCCACGTGGACCTTTCTCATAGGGTGGGAAGGGATTGCGTGCCAATTCTCCATATTAGGAGTTGTTTATCACAGGCCACAGTGGGAGCCGGCGCCATCTTCTAATGGCGGCCACGGTCTAATTAGAACGGCTCACCACACATACTTGTCTTTGAAATCCAGTGTATATTGCATTAGTTCTTATTAGTCACATTTCCAGTTTTCTGTGGCCAAATGTGGCTAGTGGCTACACATCAAACACTTTAGGTTCAGAAATTGGGAAAGTAGAAGGAGAGGGATGTTCCAAGGGAAGATAGAAGAATTGATGGTGGAAATACACAAGTCAATGAGGTAGGAGGGTGAGGAAACCAACTTGAACTCAGCCTTCATCTAGTGGGAGAGTGGTGAGAGGCAGTTTTGTCTCCTGAGGACCCTTCCCCTGAGGGTATCTACAGGGTCAATGGATAAGGCTTGAGAATTGCTTCTCTGACTACAGGGGTAGGAAGAATGAATTAGGAGGGCATTTGAGGCAGGGCCATGTTTTGAGGGGACTGTGGCAGTAATGGAGCAAACTGTTGGAGGATTACCTAAAATAAGACAAGTTCCAGTAAATGGAGAGTAAGAGTGTGATTATAGAGACTACGGAGAAGAAATTTGTGATTCTTTTAACTGTAATAATGAAAATGAGGGTTGAAAAAGCTGACCCAGGAGTGATTAATATGAAGATATTTGGGATAAGAAGCTGTCATAGTCCGGTCAAATCAAGGGATCAGGGTTTGGACCACAGATTCAGAACCAGAGAGAAAAGTCTCTCACAAATGTTCTATATGCTGACAAAGCAAAAATATAACCATGGTTTATTTCCTCTTATGCGTCTATGCTTTAATTTGGGTCAAGTTCACTTACAACTTTTTAAATTGATTAGCATATTCCCTGTTTTGTTCCTTTCATTTTTAGATCAAACATTTGTTGACACCATGTACTATAATTCATCTTAGCATTTTCTGGATAGTTATATTGTGTTGTTTTTTTCTTTCCTTTTCCTCTTCTTTCCTCATTCCTCTCGTACAAATAAATACCTCTTTAATCATCTTGTGAAGCAGCATTTTCTACATTTTATGTTATTCCCTTAGAATAAATTTCATTGAAGTAAAAATGCTGGCTTGAACATGTTTAGGATTTGTTTCACAGTAATTTCCTAAATGTTGTTCCAATGGCCCTGCCAGCAGCAAGGATTGAGACTACCTTTTCACTGTAGTCTGACTAAAAATAAACATCTCTTTACAATTTGATAATTAGTGGTGGGTATTTGGAATAATGGGAGTGTCCTAGACAGAGTCAGAAAAGTTGGGAGAGAATCCTGTCTTGTGGTGGGGCAAGATGAATTTGATGTTCTACATTTGAGTTTGAGAAAATGTGAGATCCCAGTAGCATGTTTTAAACAGAGGTTGTGGTATATAAGAGTTGAAGCTCAAGGAGAGATAGAAAGCTATGATGCATTGTTTATTATCAAGATCTTGTTGACTCTTCCCACAAACTGATCAAGGTAAGATTTCTACTCCTAACATACAGAAGAAGAAACTGAGTTGTGATGAGGTTAACTACTTGTCTGCCACCTCTTGGCCTGTAAGTGGCAGAGCTGGGATTCATGTGTTTGTAAAGCCAATATTGTGCTTCAGCTAGTTATCTGATTCAAAATAATGTTTGCACATCAGAAAATGTAAATGCTAATATATAAACAAACCCTTACAGTTTTTGCATGACTCCCTAAAATGTTGCTATGACATTTATAGCTCTCTTCCTGGTCTTTGTATTTTTCCAGGAAGATTTTAATATTTAACTTGAGCATAGAAGATAATAAGACTCCTTCTTTGTTTTTGTGTTCATTGGCTTCTCTGTGCCCACGGCAGGTCTAGCAGGTAGTCAGATAATTGAAAATTCATTAATGTCACATGGATGTTCTACAACCAGAAAAAACCTGGGAGGTATAATTTCAGGTTCTTCATGTAATACTAGTATGGCATTTCTTAGCTGACCTTGTTTGAACCAAAGTGATTTTGTCATAATGCTCCCTTTGCTAATTTTTCACCAGTTACTAATATTTTATATTTATAACCTCTAGTATGTAAAATGAACTTTGGACACTGTTTTGGTCAGCTTTTCCACTGCTGTGACCAAAAACCTGACAGAAACAATTAGAAGACGAAAAGTTTATTTGAGGCTCATGGTTTCAGAGATCCCAGTCCATAGATGGCTGACTGTACTGCTCTGAGCCCAAAATGAGGCAGAACCTCATGGCAGAAGGGCATGGTGGAGGGAAGCTTAGGACATGGTCATCAGGAATCAGAAAGAACTTTGTTCATCAGGGACAACATATACACCCTTCAGGCATGTCTTCGTGAACCATCTCCTGCCATTCTTCACCTGACTACAGTTATCACACAGTTAATCTATCTCAACTCTCAATCCAACTTTCCCACATCCAAACAGTTCTTACACTGTCTCACACATGAGCTTTTGGGGGGTACCTCATATATAAGTTATAAAAAACACACGCATGTCATATAAACACAAAATCCCTGCTTTTAGGGTTTGAGGTTGTCTAGATTTCTGACACACAAAAAAGTGAACCTATGATAAATGCCTGATATCGGATGTTTTTCTTGCAATAACTGGAAAGAATTGCCATCCACCTTTTACTCTGTTCTTTTTGGGAGTAGTTTCACAAATGTATTTAGCTAGAAGGGGGAAGGTCTGTAGAATGAGGTGAGTTAAGTAGAGCAGATGACATGTTGTCTGCTCTTCCACTCAGTGACCACATGCTCCAGGGTAGGCGTGAGGTGGGACTCTGCTGTGCCCTCTGAAGTCTTCTTTCCTCCAGGCCTCGTATTCTGGGATTACATCCCTACTCAGTGTGACTCTGGTGTTTAAGGGTCATTTTGATTTTCTCCACACTGCCTTTCATGTGACATAACCCCATGTACGATGTACATGATTGCTTATATTTATTTACCACTTTATACCTGTGCAGAATGTCTTTTCATGCTCTCATTTAGTCAAAGTGCTACCTACAAGCAATCAGTTCATATTAGTCATAAAAGGAATGTATCATTAAATATCTGCTTGTGAATGTACTTTCAGTACTGTCTGGTTTTGGGTAAATTTGCCTAGTTACAGTCTCCTGAATTTGTAGGATCAGATAGCTTTTTTGGATAAAAAGAGATCCAGAATCTACTATCAAAACTCAGCAATTGAGAATTTGATGAAGTTAAAATAGAAATTTATAGAAATGATCTTTAAAAGATTTTACCTTATAGATTCTTTTTTTCTGAGTTATTTCTGAATTCTCAGTTCATGGTTTTAGCTTTGAGTCTTAGAAAAGAGATGTTTTATAACCCTTTTGTGTCTTTTATATTGTTTTACAAGCTAAAACCACATCTGGAAGATATTGAACTCTATTTTTAAAATAGTTGTAATTAACAATAAACATGTACTTTTATTTTTCTATTAGAGTTGTGGTTTACTTTTTTTTAAAATCTGTTTTCATGAAGTTAAGGAGCCTATTGGTATTATCTTATGTTTGATTTTTAAGTGAGGGTATATATTTATTGAACCTCAGCCTCATTTTCAAGGACACACAAGATACTAGTGACATTGCTTGTGCCCCGTTGTAGGAGCTGTGAGAATCTATTGCTATTGCTCCTGCTGTGTGGAGTATGATTGACTGATGGTCTAACTGCTGCTCTCTAGATCTACCAATTTTGAGCCAGAGCTGAGCTTGTGTTGGGCCACTCTCAGCCATGGCCTTGAATATCAATGCTGCTTATTTCTGTGAAATCTAGATGCCTCTTAAGGGCAACTGTGGCTGGAGGATTCTCCCCTGATCTGGAGAAGATTATCTCAGAACTGTGTGGAAGTTTTGAGACACTACCTACTCAATCTTCTTCTCCTCCTCCTCCTCCTTTTCCTTTATAGTTGGTGGAACTGTATTGTAGTCTGACGCTTCTCCGCCTTCTCAAGCTTTTCTCCCTTTATCTTCCCCCCATACTCCCCCAATAAATTTCTTGCATGCCTACTTCTGTCTTGGTGTTTACTTCTCAGATAACCTAGAAACTAAGATACCTTCTTTTTTTCCAGAAGGTGGTGTCCATCCTGCTATCTAAAATGCTTACAGAACACAGTACAAGTACATTATATCTTCCACCAGAACTTTCTTTGTCTTCTTGTCTTCAAATGATCTTTTCTCAGAATTCTCATAGTACTTTTTACCTCTCATTTGACATTTATGGCTTTGGCTTTGTATTATTCTCTCTGACCTTCCCCAGTAAAAGACAAGTACACAAAGAACATGGACAGCTTCTTGTTCATCTTGAAAACATACTTCCTTATTAGAATAATAATTGACACTTATTATATTCAGAGTATTGTTATAAATACTTTTACATCTATTAACTCTTAATTCTCCAAAATGAGATGGAGAATATCATTATCCACATTTTACAGATGGGATAGATAAAGAGAGAGAGTCTTGTAAGGTTGTATTACATCACTAGTAAGTGCAGAGTCAAGATTTGAACCCAAAGTAGTGGCTCTAGAGTCTCCTCATTGGTCCAATACCAGCTATTTGCCAGATACTGTGTGTAGCATTAGGGATGTCTGTTATAAGTGACTATTAGAAAAAAACCAGAAATATGATTTCAAAATAGCTGGATTTAAGTCTGCTAGGGAGTAACTGGCCACCAATGTGGATGTTTTGAAAAATCTCTTTTTTAAAAAATTTTTATTATTAGTTGTTCAAAACATTACATAGTTCTTGACATATCATATTTCATACATTTGATTCAAGTGGTTATGAACTCCCATTTTTACCCCGAATACAGATTGCAGAATCACATTGGTTACACATCCACTTTTTTACATATTGCCATACTAGTGTCTGTTGTGTTCTGTTGCCTTTCCTATCCTCTACTATCCCCCCTCCCCTCCCCTCCCATCTTCTCTCTCTACCCCATCTACTGTAATTCATTTCTCCCCCTTGTTTTTTTTCCCTTTCCCCTCACTTCCTCTTATATGTAATTTTGTATAACAATGAGGGTCTCCTTCCATTTCCATGCAATTTCCCTTCTCTCTCCCTTTCCCTCCCACCTCTCATCCCTGTTTAATGTTAATCTTCTCATGCTCTTCCTCCCTGCTCTGTTCTTAGTTGCTCTCCTTATATCACAGAAAACATTTGGCATTTGTTTTTTAGGGATTGGCTAGCTTCACTTAGCATAATCTGCTCTAATGCCATCCATTTCCCTGCAAATTCCATGATTTTGTCATTTTTTAGTGCAGAGTAATACTCCATTGTGTATAAATGCCATGTTTTTTTTTTATCCATTCATCTATTGAAGGGCATCTAGGTTGGTTCCACAGTCTAGCTATTGTGAATTGTGCTGCTATGAACATTGATGTAGCAGTATCCCTATAGTACGCTCTTTTAAGGTCTTTAGGGAATAGTCCGAGAAGGGGAATAGCTGGGTCAAATGGTGGTTCCATTCCCAGCTTTCCAAGGAATCTCCATACTGCTTTCCAAATTGGCCGCACCATTTTGCAGTCCCACCAGCAATGTACAAGTGTACTCTTTTCTCCACATCCTCGCCAGCACTTGTTGTTGTTTGACTTCAAAATGGCTGCCAATCTTACTGGAGTGAGATGGTATCTTAGGGTGGTTTTGATTTGCATTTCTCTGACTGCTAGAGATGGTGAGCATTTTTTCATGTACTTGTTGATTGATTGTATGTCTTCCTCTGAGAAGTGTCTGTTCAGGTCCTTGGCCCATTTGTTGATTGGGTTATTTGTTTTCTTATTGTTTAAATTTTTGAGTTCTTTGTATACTCTGGATATTAGGGCTCTATCTGAAGTGTGAGGAGTAAAAATTTGTTCCCAGGATGAAGGCTCCCTATTTACCTCTCTTATTGTTTCTCTTGCTGAGAAAAAACTTTTTAGTTTAAGTAAGTTCCATTTGTTGATTCTTGTTATTAACTTTTGTGCTATGGGTGTCCTATTGNAAGGATTCAAAATAATTTCTGATTATCTTCTGTATATCTGTAGTGTCTGAAAGTCTTCCTTCCCCTAAGATTTTTTATTTCCAGTCAGAAGTTCCCTGCATTAAAGTAATGATTCAAGACTCTGAATTAAGTGTGGTGGACTCTTCTGAAATTGTTCTTTAACCTCTCCCTTGTATGTGTGCACTCATTATCAGATCAACTCCTTAGATTTCAAGGGAAGTTGACATAAGAAGGGACTATTTCTGTGGACAAAAAGGAGAAAAAGTTTGTGTTAGTAGGTGGGGGTGGGGGGTGGGGAGGTGGGGGGGTGAGGAAAGAGGGCCAGCTGTATTAGGAACTCTTTGTAAGGACTGACATGGGTGATGCTTAGGGAAGTATTCCAAATATTCTTTCATGGAAACAAAGTTAGGCAGGGCTTATTGTAAAAGTTAAATTTCAAAAATGAAAGCTAAATCACTCCTCACTCCCCACAAAAGGACCTTTTCTATCTAGTAAGAATTTTTTCCCCCATGAAATCCTTAATATTATTTTCAAAACTGCATGGAAGAAAAGAGAAATAAAGACATGTTGCCTTTAAATAGCTATTTTAAAAGGGATTAACATGAGCTTTCTTTGTGTTGTCATATTTAAGGTATGTACAGTATAGACCTCTATATCCTTTGGATTCTTTATCTGATATGGAGCTTGGCTGTAGTAGAGTTTATACTGAACTTCTGAGTGGAGGCAAACTATCCTCTATTCTTGGTATGTATGTGTGTGTCTGTGTTTATGTATCATTACAAATATTTATTTTGTAAAGAATGTTTCCATCCCTTTCTTCTGCTCCTAAAATAAATACATACACAAATAAACATATCACCTTTAACTGAAATAAGTAAATAATGAACTGGGAAAATATTTGAAACTTGTAAGAGGGAAAATAGTTATATCTTCATAATATTAAAAACTACTACGTGTTAAAAATTATAATATTCAAAATATATGTATTCATGTAGGAAATGGAGAAACAAGACCTGAAAGAATGTTTTAAATGTTATTCCTTATTAATAATCTGAGATATGTAAACTTAAAGAATAAAATATATTTAGCCATTATACTAGCAAAGTTGCTATTTTTTTCCCCCTAATGATAATATACTATGTGGGCTCTCTAATATACATCTGATAGGAGTATAATTTGGTATAATCTTTCTGGAATTCAATTTATTAATATGTAGCAATGGTCTTTAAAGTGTACCATTTGACCCAATTTTTTCTTCAAGGAAATTATGATTAATATATTATAATACTATATCATATCTTTAGAAATGCATTGCAACATTTTATGTTTAAAATTTTTTATTAAGTCGAGTTCACATAACATATAATTAACCATTTTAAAGTGAACAATTCACTGGCATTTAGCACATTTACAATGTTGTACAACCACCATCTCTAGTTTCAAAACATTTTTATCACCCAGTAGAAAATCTGGTAACCATTTGCATTTATCTGACAACTACTTGTGTGTACGTGTATGTGTGTAGCCACACTGGGCTTTCTTTTTCTTTTCTTTTTTCTTTTCGTTATTCCTCTGCTCCACCAGACAGGTAGTAATATGTTGATTGTATTTGTACTAGTCAGAACTCTTGGTTGCAAGTGCCAGTAACCCTACTCAAACTAACTTAAAGAAACGCTTGGATTTAGTGACATACGTAATTAAATAATCTAAGGGCACATTTGTCATTAGCTATCCATAGGGTTGTATGCAGTGTCTAGAGTACTCACCCACTGTCATGTCCACTCTTCTCATCTTCCTTTATTTAGTGGAATTATTCTTGGTTCTGGATTGGTTTGTTTCCGTGTCTGTTTCATTCTCAGCCTAACTCTTCCTGGTATAGGAGAGAGTATCTCTGGCTCTGTCAACCTGATATATCTCAGCCACTAAGTAAATCTAAAGAAGTGTGACTCCTTTGCTAGGGCCCACCCCAGTACCAAGGACCTTTCTGATTGGTCCTACTTGGATCATGTGCTTATTCATGTACCAATTACTGGATGAGAGAGATGGAGAATTCTGATTTACCAACCTGATAATTTGTCCTGTTCCTAGTGGTAAATTCTCTGGCTTCTATATTTCTGAGAAAGTAGTTCTGGAAAGGCATTCTGATACATTTCCACACAGAACGCCCCATGTATACCACAAAGTTCATTGACTTTTATGCCAATAATTCTAGATCATTGAGAAATCCTTAGATGTTGGGTATTGATAGTAAAGTGAAGCTTGATAAGTGTGTATGTGTGTTTGTGTGTATGTGTTTGTTTGTGCGCACACGTGCACGCTTGTCTAGATATTAGAGTTAGTTCTTTCTGGAAGAAGAGTAGTTTGAACTGAGACCTGAGTTACATAAGGGAATAGTTTGTGATTATTTTCGGGAATAGTATTCCAAGCAGAGGGAACAGAAAGTGCAAAGGATCATGATCAAAAATAGGCTTGGAATCTCTCCAAAGTCAATAATGTTAAAGGAGAGAGAAGAGAGGGAGAGAGCACACAGGGAAAAGGATCAGGAGTGGGAGAAAGGAGTTAAGGGTAAGGCAAGGTTGGGCTTGTCTCACTCTAGGATAAGATGGGGCACTTTAGGGAGCCTGGGAGTAGGGGAGTGACCTGAGCTGTCCATTAGGTCTGATTTTTAAGTCTAAAGGAATCACTGGTTCCTGCATGGAGAATAGACTTGTTTGGTTAGTCTACCAGAGATTGGTTTCTTTTGCTTACTTCACAAAAGGTCAGATCTTTTGCCTCAAAACAGCAGTGACTAGAAACAGAAAAGAAAAAATAAGAAAAAGAAGTGGTACTGGAAAAGTTAATGGCCATAGCTGTGGCTGGTACAGGTGTGGAGAAAGATAGTGGACACACACATAGAGCCTGTACTCCTACTTACTCTGTACTCCTACTTACTTAGTGGTAAGAAGATAGGATAGGAACACTCTCTGATCCATAGGACAGGAAAGCTATAGAGTGCAGTGGGCCATGTGCTAGGGTCCCACAGTGGACTGAACTGGGACAAGCAATATAGAGACAGGCTTGCTCTTACCCCTGAACTATAGTAGCAGACAAGGGGAAGACACATTAGAAAGTACTCCTGATGCTGACAAAAAAAAAAAAAATGGAGATTTGCCAGTGGATGAAAAAGAATAATCACAGGAAAATGGGTCAGTGCAATAATAATTTATCTATGTAAATGATGGCAACATTCACTAAACACTGCAGATTGGCTCCATCAGATACCCATCTAAATTAGGACCACTATGCTGAATTTTATGTTTCTTAATGAAAAGACCTAGGGAATCTTTTATGGATTTATATGAATGTTTTATATGAATGATGATTATATATGGTCTGACACTATAATATTTTTTTACTTAACAAGACTTGGACATTTTTGCACATTAGTAAGGGAAGACCATAATACTTAAATGGCTGTATCTTGTTTCACTGGACTCATATAACAAATTACCACCCATTTTCCAGACTGTTAGTTTCAGGCTCTCACATGCTCTCAC
The DNA here is from genome assembly GCF_001458135.2 of Marmota marmota marmota. Classification (NCBI taxonomy): domain Eukaryota; kingdom Metazoa; phylum Chordata; class Mammalia; order Rodentia; family Sciuridae; genus Marmota; species Marmota marmota. The sequence continues at coordinate 44,826,109 of NW_026000026.1, read as the reverse complement.
AATCAGCAGATTGTGTATCTGGGAGTAGCTCCCAGTGACTGGAAAAAGGACCTTTGGTTTTTGTGTAAGGGATACAGCAGAAATTTCGGTGTGAGGCTGCTAGTAGGATAGGGGACAGCATGATGATTTTCTGGAGGTAAAGATATTCCTTTGGGGAAAGGCCATGTTAGTCTCAGTTGAGTTAATTTCACAGAAAAGCTACCCTTTTAACCTGTAAAGGAGGAAATGTTATTCTACTTGTAAGCTGACTGGTGTCCTTTTAAAATGAACTAATTTAATAACATTCCATTTCTGTATCTTGAACTCCCTGTGTTCTTTTTGTTAGTATTAGACTTCATCAGCTGAGTGGTGTGGGAGCCTAACTGTAGTTTCCAGTCCTGGCAGAGAGCTGTCTTTCTGACCTTCCTTCCCACAGACAGTGAGGACCATGTGTGTCTCCCACAGTTGCTGGAGAGTTGAGTTACTGTATGCAAAGCTATTTTGTAAGCTGTTATTACAGTTACTACTAATAATTATTTGACACAAGACATTATTTTATGGCCCTCTTCATCCTCTTCACTACTTTTTGGCTTCTTTAGTTGTTGAGAATGGAGAGGTAGAGATAGGTATTTGACTCCTGCTTTAGACATTTTATTCCTATTCCTGACTTTTTCTCTGGAGAGTGGTTTAGACTATGATATAGACTATATCCCCAGTTCAGAATAAGAAAAGGAAAAGGAAGCATGCATTAACTTAAAAAACTGATGAAACTTGATTTCTATAAAAGGATTCTTATAAAAGGAATACATTTGATTTGAAAATCATATTTCATTGGTGTATATGGTGTTTTATCATATTGATACTTGATATCTATTAATGTTTTAGAATCTTTCATTTATGCACAAAATATGTTTAAATGAAAATAGTTCTACTTTTAAAACTTTACACTAGATATTTGAAATATATCTTTATATAGAATTATTTTTACACACAGACTATCAGTTCTGGATAACAGTGTGTTAACATCTTTCTGATTCCTAAGAATTTTACTTTCTACATCTGGTTTACCTTATAGGTGTAAAGAAAGGAAAACAACACAGTTTAGGAAATGAAGTGAGATGTGTATAATTTCTATGACCTTTTCAATTGATATTTGTTTTCTGTTGCTGCTGTCAGATTTATTTCACTATTTATAAGAATGTTTTTGGTTGTAGTTTAATAGAAAACTAAAATATAAACAAACAGTATGGGATATTTTTTCTCTTATAAGAAAAAGAGTTCCCAAGACAAACCCCATAGTTAATTAGCAGTTCAGTGATGGTGACAATCCAGGCTCTTTCTGCTTTTCTGCTTTGTTGTACTTTGTGTGGCAGGTTTGTCCTCATGGTAGCAAAATACCCATAGCCATTCAGATAGAATGATATCCAGAAGCAGGAAAAAAAAGGGACACTTCTTATGTCCCTTTAAGAACTATTGAGTCTTTTCCCAGATAAGTACTTCTGACTTCCTCTTATTCTGACTAACCAGCATTGGGTCACAGGCTTGAGCTCATGCAAGTCACTAGCAAAGGGCATGTTGCCACCATAATCAGCTTAGCATAGCATAACATCCAGTCTTCTGTGATGGGGACAGACCAGCCTTTCTAGAGAGGCAGAGCTCTGTGGGAGGAGGAAAATCCCTGAACAAATGGGGGTCTCTGTTAGGAAAAATGAGGGCCCACTTGTTGGGGTGGGTGAAATATGGGAGTTGAGGGGGAGCCAACAATGTCTGCTCCTTGCTGCTCTCACTTTTGGGTTTAAAATGCTGTGGAGGACACCTATGGAGATGGATCATTGATTATGGTAAATTTTTGAATATATATTTATTTTTAGGGAGAAATAAAAATATTAATATATACAACAGAACTATAATATTATTTAAGAAACAAAGCTACTAATGAAGCTAAAAGTTGAGTTTGTTTTATCTCCTGAAAAATAAGGATATGTAGTTTAGGCCCCAAATTACCTCTGAAAGTATACCTGGTTTCTAGTTTGCATTTCCTTCTGATGGGCAAAGATAGTAGTGCTTGGGCACAGGGTACGTGCTCCATGGGAAGCTGTTGGCCCTGGAGAGGACTAAAAATTGACCACTTATATAACAGTGTGGTGCTTATTAGAGAGGTAGCAGCAAAAACCTGATTGGACTGGATACTTCCATTGGTTGGGTAAGTTTAAAGTGTTTGTTTTATTATCACACATTGTAAATCACATATGTACAAAACTTATTCTTTCAGAGGCATTAAATGTTTGATGCCAGTTTTTTTTTAAAACCTTTTGCAGCCAGAGAATGGCCTGGGCTCAGATACATACTTTCAAGTGAATCCAGGCTGGTTCAATTAATTAAAATGATGAACAGTGGAAGCTAAATTGGAAAAGAGAGAAAGGGAAAACCTGAGTGACATCATAGTTAGTGACAAGATGGTGGAGTTATTGAAGTCAGGGACCAAGTAGGGTTTAAGAGTTTTTAGAGTTAGAGTTCCAGAAGGAGTGGGCAGAAAAGATAAGAAATGACAGATGGTAGGAGAATTAATTGTCTGGGATTTTAAAGGTAGAGAGATTGTTAAGTAATGATCCAGTCTAGCATCTGGCTATGGGATAGTGGCAGAGGTAGGGGCCCAGGCAACTTCATTAGAGATGAGGAAGTGAGACATTATCTATATAAATATCAAAATCACCAAGAATGCAGACTGTGCTAATCGTGGAGACAGCAAGGCAGGCCCTGGAATCTTCAGAGTGTCCTGGGGGTATGTGAAAGACAGTGTGTAGTTATAGTTGATGTCCAGACCAATGGTGGGAGCAGCAAAGGAGCATTTTTTGTGTGTGAGGGGAAGGATCAGAATGGTCTGGAAGTTGCAGTGGGGAGCACAGAGGATACACAAAATGTGTAGGGCAAGTGATAGGTGAGTGTAGGAGGAAGGCAAAGCCTTATCTGGTAGCCTGCAAGGAAAACAGTCCTCTTTGAGGACTGCTAGGTTTCAGGCAGAACCAAAGGAGAAGAGACCTTTAAATGTGTCTTAGAGGAGAGATTTGGTGAGCTTTATTGAGTGGAGTTGGTAGGAGGATTAGGTTAGGAAGCTAAGGTGAGATTAGGTTGTATCCAGAGCTATGTGAGGGTGATAGAGATGAAGGTCATGAGGGAATCTTGGATTCCCAGAAGATGGATGGAAACCTGAGTGCAAGGCTATTGAGACATCTCCTGATGTGCACCTCGGGAGTCATCTATGATGATTTCTTATTATAATCTTCTTATATTCTTACTATAATCTCTTTAGGCAATTTATGTAGCCAGGTAAGGGAGAGGGAAAGAGTATTTTTCCAGGAGCAAGAGAAGGATGTCCCATCACTTTTGTGGGGTAGGGTGGACTAGGGGAGGGGCCAGAATTATCTTGAGTTTTTTATTACTTAACTTCTGGATGACTTCAGGAGTGATTCCATATCAACTGTATTTATGCCTAAAAATGGATGCAGATTGAAAGTATAGTATTACTCTAAAGAATTTTTCTGAAATATAAAGTCTTATGGTATGGTATTAGAAGAGTATACTTGTAGAATGGACTTTAATCTTTGGTTCTTAAAGCTTTTGGGGAAATTTTATAAATAAACCTAAACTGAAAAAAATGCAGAGAAGCAGATAAAAGGGGTAGGGTAGGATTAGATTGGGAATGGGGTATTTTTCTAATCTAACTTTTGCTGTTGGTATTTGGATTTGTGGGGCAGAACTTGGAGCAGAGGCCAGAGACTGAGGGTCAGATTTGGGGGAACTTTGTCCTGTGTTGGAGGCTAAATCTGTAGGAGGAATAAATTCCCCAACACAGGTGATTTATATTGGTTTTCTTATATTATACTTTTGAAATTCCTTATACTCCTTGTAATTAGAGTCTGTTTGTGATCCCTACCAATTTTTCTCATTCTTATTGAGAGACAGAAGGGAATTGTGGATCTAAGGACATATTTTATTTTTTAAAAAAGTACAGTTTTAGCAGTTACTCATGTAATAGTTGTTCCTTAAATTTTAGGCCTGTAGCAGTCATAAAAATACACATGTGTTAGTAAATATGATAGTGGTAATATGTTGCTGTTTTGTAGAAAATAATTTATTTGAAAGTAAAAGATAATGATATAATTTCATTTAAAAATATATATTGGTAAGTATAAAAAATTTACTGCTGAGCTAGATGTTTCTGATTTCAGAATTTAAAAAATATATAGTAGATATGTTTATATAACAATGTTTAAATATTAGATATAAGAAAATGAATACTCTTATTAGTTTAAGGGATGAACATTTGTGTTGTTGGGCTGTCATTATCTTGAAAACATTACTATTTATTAGGATTAATAGCTGTAGAGTGGATCTTCATTGCTTGCTACCCTGTCTTATTACTTTATTTTGTATCTAGGGTAATAGTTCTGACCTCTTCTTTTGATTTGGAGAAAATTTTCCCCATTATTTTAAGAGGTTTTACCCTGGGTGTTTTTTGTTTTTAATCACGTTTTTTAATAGTTTGCTGTGACCTTCAGGACTTTCTTCTCATTTTTAGAAAGGGATTAGTTATCAAGTCTTTCTATATATCTAGATTCTGTCGATGGATAAATTTATTCAGTGTGGATGTATTCAATGCCTGTGCCTTGGGATAGGGGGACCTGATGCACTCTGGGGGAGATGGAAGTCCACAAACAAGAGGGCTACAGGAGACCAGTGAGTGAGGAGCTAGGCAAGGTGTCACTTGACCTTCCAGCTGACTTGGGGGGATGAATAGGGCTTAGATAAGGGGGCAGAGAGGACTCTGTGCCTCCTTTATGGCTCCTGGTATTCCATCCTCTTTCTTCTGGGCTAATCACAACACACCTTTGACTAGATCTCATGTTTCAGGCCTTTGGGACTAGAAGATTTCATTTGATGTGATTATTGCTCTGTACATTAGTATTCCTATCCATAGGAAGATTGTACATTTGCATATTGTCAATATAGGACCCATTTTAGAATCTGAATATATCTGGATATAGGAACATTTTTCAGATGTACATTCTCTTTAACAGTAATAAAGATGATAAGAGCATTGATTGGGCTTTGAAGCACATTCATACCCTGTACACCTCCTGTCTTGTGATTACCTACTAAGACTAGAAAGACTTCATTGTGTACCTTTTGCTTCTTTACCTAAATACCCTTGGTGTTTCCCTTTATAGGGCTTTACTGCATGCACAGGTGATATTCAGATGTGCTGGTTGGTGTTAGGAGGAGTCTCTGTCCTCACTCTGTCACTGTTGACAGGAAGTTTGTGTCAATGGACAGATTTTGTTACTTGGATCAATTTTTCTGCTTTTCTGTCTCGAATGGAGGTAACATTATAGTTGTACTTGGGGGGCACCCCGTTAAAGGCTTCCTGGCCCTCATGGGCTTTAAAGCTGAGTTGTGTTGAGTTTCTTCTTTTTCACCAATATTTCCACAATAATGTTTCATAACAAAGCATCCCAAACTTTAGTAGCTTCCATGAGCCTTATAAGCATCTGTTTTCCTCCCTCATTGTGTTGGGCTGTGCTGGTCTGGGAAGTTCTTCTGACTGCAGGTTGGCTCCAGATTGTTGGGTTGGATCCCTGAGTTTCTTTGTTCCCCTTGGGCCAGCAGCTACCTACCCATGAAGCCATAAAATTCAATGACTCAGAAATTCATATATTTAATGAGACCATTCTGTATTAAATAGCACTTAATCCTAATACACCAGTAAACACTGCCAACAAACACTCTCATGAAACCAATGGGATGATCCCTTTATTTCCTTCCACATACAATCCTTTTAAATGGCAGTTAAAAGGGTCGTAACACAGCCTCACAAAAACCTGCTTCTGCAGACCCCTAGAAAGCACAGAAGGAAGGGGAAACATCTTTATCCCATTCAGCAGCCCCAGTGGAATGCTGTCAAGAGGAGGAAGGAACTCATGCTCCGCTTTCCCTGGTGGGGAATGACCACCGTCCCATAACCTTCCATCCACTTCCCAAACCTAAGAGCCATCCCAGCCCTGCCTACACATCCGTGTATACATGAAGATGAGTATTGCTAACTATTTTATACTCAAATTCCCTGGATAATGGCACTGGAGGCATGATCATCAAAATCATAGGTTAGTGAAAGGGAAAAGGGATAAGTGAAGAATTCAAGATAACTTGACACTTAAAAAAAGTCATCTAGAAACAATAAAAATAAGGAAAATAATGAAGTGCATTGAACTAGTCAAACACAAGACAGAAAATGTTGTCAAGAATGAATGTCATTAGTAATGCACCATTACTTAGGTAGGTGATTCTGCTCTCACATTTAAACAACCTCCTATTTCCCTCTCATGGTTTCTAAAAATGCCTTTTCTACAACCACAGCCTTGGATGGTGCCCACCCACCCTGATTTAGGGCTCATTTTCTGATTTGCTTTGGTCAAAAGGTACTTAGAAACATGGTATAGTGATGGCTGGGAAGTGATTCTAAAAAACAACTAGCATTTATTTAATGCTGACTGGCAGACATTCTTAGAAACACTTTGTATATGTTCATTTTATCATCATAGCAGTCCTGTAATGTGGGAACCATTGTTAGCCTCATTTTTCAGATGAAATTGAGAAACATGTTTAAATAACTTGTCCAAGGTCCTTCTGCATTTGAACTCAGACAGTATGTTCCAAAGATTTTGCCCTCCACCTTTGTTGTTGCCTTCTAGTTAGATATGGAGAAATAATTGTCCACAAGAGGTTTTAGCTGGACAAAGAAATGCAAGAGGGTGGGTTTGGTCTAGAATATAGAAAATTGTCTTTGAGTATAATGAAAATAATAGGTACAGTTTACTGGCTATTGGTTGGTGGTGAAGGAGAATGAATAATTAAAGATTTCTTTAAAAATGTGGGAATGACCCCTGCCTTTGCAAGACTGTCTGCCACTTGCTTCCCTGTGGTTAATTTGGATGTACTTTCGTGAGTTTTGTGATAGTCGTAAGGTGTCATGCCAGCATCCCTGCTGGACTCTTAGAATCAAAGGCAGTTTCCAGTCTGCCTCTGGAGCCAGCTCTTGTCCTCCCATCTCCCTTCTTTTCACCAGCACTTGAGGCTATGGAGAATGTACACAAACTGCTGCTTCCCCAATTTGGCTTCTTATCTTGGGCTTTTCTCTTCCTGCTCCCTTTCCTCTGGCTCCCATGGGGATAATTTCTTTCTTTCTTTTCCCATGGGAATAATTTCTTATTTGTGATCTGATTTCTAGTTTTGACTTATACCCATTTGTCTGAGACTTTGTACGGCTCAAATTTGGACTCTGAAGCCCTAGACAGGAGTTTTGCCCATGTCCTAACTGGCTGTGATACCTTGCGCAGGTCATATGAGGTACTTTTCATTATACTGATTTCTCTTGACCACCCTTGCCCAGTCTATTTCACAGTGTTATGGTATGAGTGAAATAAATTCATGAAAGTGTCTTTTAAAGCATACAACAGACATAGATGTATGATGTTAGTAATATTCCCAGCTCCTCTGTATAGTGTTATTCATTCTCTCCCTTGGTGCTCTGCATGGGCATGGTCTTTAGCCATGGGGCTTTTAGTGTTGCTTGCTTATTCATCCATGCACCTTTGATAGCCTTGGGTCTTTTTCTCTTTGAATTTCTTAGCACTTGACACAGTGCTAGCTACCATGGGTAGGAACTCAATAAATGTTTGAATGAATGGGTCAAGAATGTCTGTCTAAAGGAAGTTTGTGGTTATAGTCATTTAACTTCTGAGCAGAGCTATCCTTAATCTCTCTGCATCTTGAAGTTAGCCTTGCTAAAAATCAGGCTTTTGATTTTTTTTATAGTGTTCATTTTGTAGGGTGTTAAATTCCAGTGCCTGTGGTTGCCTCCCCCAAGACTTATGCTTAATCTATAAATATTCTTTTGATGAGTCTTTGGAGAAACAGGTGAATCAAGAATTGATTCAAGATTTTGAATTACAGATGTGAAACATTTGATGTTTATTCTTTGTTTATTCCTTTAATAATAATTAGATGTCTTCTGTGCGCCAGCTTTGTTCTTGGGGCTGGAGATAGGGTAGTGAACAAAACAGACAGGATCACTGCCTTCATGCAGTTAACATTCTCGTGGGGTGTGCAAAACAGTGCAGAAGTGAATGAACAAGGAGATAATTTTAACTACTCTTTAGTTCTATAGGGGAAGTTGTGTGAGGAGTACTCCCTGAGAAATCAAGAACCCTCAACATGTGTAGATGAATTGAGTGTTACTAATGTTATGCTTCTAACTTCACTGTGTTTTGGGTTACCTTGAATGCATATACTTGTCCTGCTAGTAGTGTGTGTGTGTTTTTTTTTTCTTTCTCCTCTCCTCTTCTTTCCTTCTCTGCCTTTCCCACCCCTTACCCCTCTCTCCCCCTTCCTTCCTTTGTGCTAGGGATCAACATGTAGAGCCTCATGCATGCTGCCATGAACTTTATCACTGAGCTATGTCCCTAACCCATAGTGAATGCTTTAAGCTCAGAACCATTTGTGCCTTGTCCACAAAAAGTTATTGGAAGGTGTGTGTTACCTGGACTTTTGGCTTCATGAGAGTATCATCAATATGAAGGCTTCTCAAAGTTCTTAAGAACTCTCTTTGTTCAGGTTGCTGATATTTCTAGTGTCTCCAGGGCACCAAAGGAAGACAAGGTAGGGAAGTTGTTGATCACCCAATAATCATTCTGTACCATTCTGTTGCATCAGCGTACCCACATTCCCCATCTTTATGAAATTGTTTGCTTGCTTAGGGCCTTCTGTGTCTGAAACCTGTTCATTGCAGAGCCTACCAAGCAAGAAGGCAGGGTAGAAGATGAAAAGTAAAGAGCGACATATGGGGTACATCTAGATTTCTTTGAGGAGGTGACATGTGATCCAGTTTCTAAAGGATGAGACTGAGTCAGCTGTATGAAGATCTGGGGATTGGGGTAGTAGCCTTTAGGAGCCCCAAATGAAGAACTTTGGGGTCACAGAAACAAGTCATAGTGTCTAAAGTGTAAGATGTGAAGGGAAGAGTATTGCACAATGAAGTTGATTCAATAGGAAAAGTTATTCAGGGCCTTGTGGGCTATGGTAAAGAATTTGGATTTTATTTTAAGTACTGTACTGAAGGCTAATTAGATGGTTTCAAGTATAGGAGTGATCTGACTTGGTTGCTATTAGTAAATTTTCAAGTTACCTAATATAGGGAATGGGAGAATGGTGAAAGCAGGGAGCCTAGGCAGTAGGTGGTAGTTATAGCCCCTGTGCTTATTCCTGGCAGTGTAGACCAGGCAAAGCCTTGGAGGGCAGATGCAAGTTCAGGGCTAGGACACATGTTGAATATGAACTGATAGGGGAGATTGGTGTGTTGGAGATGGGTGATGAAAGAGTGGACCCAGAGAGTGCTAGGCTTTGGTTTGAACAGCTGATTGCTGCTGATGCTTGGTGATACTAAGTTATTGAGATGGGAAAGCCTGACAGACTTGGAACTGTATCTGATGGAGATGTCTTCCCTTTGACAGTGTTTAATTTGAAAGGCCTTTTAGACTCTCACGTGATACATTGACTGTGAGGATAGGGCTCACAGCGGGAGATGTCAGGGTAGAAAATTGAAATTGAGAACCCTCAGCAGGGAGATGAAATTTATCTTTTGATAACCCTCAGGATTTGAGGGTTAGACCATTTCTTTCATATAGGTTTACAGTTTATAGTCATTATTTTATCTGTGTATTATAGGTCATATCTTTTATTCAGCTGATTAAAGAAAAATTTGAACTAAATATTGTGCTGGATACAGGGAATGTGAGTATATACCTAATAAAGAAGATAGGTGATTCAATCATAATCAATCCAAGAATTTTATTAACATTCCACTGGAAATGAAGTATGACATGTTTCAGAACAGGGGAAGAGCCAGGTGGAGATCATACAGCAAAGGTACAGAACTAGTCTGGGTGTGGGATAGTGATGTTTCAGTGATAGTGAATGGGAACTGACTGGAGTTATTGTGCTTCCAGCAGAGGAAACAATTAGTGGCAGATGGGCTAGCAGTTTGCACTGCAATTAAAATGCACAAAACCTTTCCTTGGAACTGGAAGATTCTGCATAGGGACTCTAGGATTCCTTGGCGAGCTTGTGTGGCTTATGAGAATGATAATGTTCATGTGGGTTGGTAATGCTAGTTTCATTGTTACCTGCTTCTGCACAGGTAAATTTGTTAGTTACTAGCAATTTTTACTGCTGTGCGCTCAGTGTTATTTTGGTGCAGTAAATATAACATCAGATTGGCAGCTTATATTACTTGCTAATGTGTGTGAGTTCAAAGAAGCAGGGAAATTTTTTTGCATGGAAGCCCCTACCATGATAACCAAAGAAAAATAATTCTTTAGATCCATCTGCATTATTGTTAATTTTATAGAAATTGTACACAGTAATGGGTATGTCTCCATATATTCACAATTTTGGAACAGCAAAAGCAATGACACCACTTTTACGGATGGAATATCAACACATTTTTTTTTTCTTGAGTAATCCTTGTAGAATTTTAAGGTGGGTCTTTTAATTTTCCTCAGGTTACTAGAATATTCTTTCAAAGCACTGACTCCTTGGTCAGGATCCTATAAATGACATAAGCAACCTTGTTAGCTGAGGAAAATGGCAAATGTGTGTGACAATGGATAACTACTCTGATTCCCAGAGTTGTGAAGTTTCTTTGGGGCTGATTGTTACTTTCAGCAGAAGTAGCCATGTTGCTGCTCAGACCTAAAGGTAGTTGTCTCTGGGCCAGTCCCCTGTATTACCCACTTATCTACTTGCAGTTCCTGATCTTAGCAAAACTGTCTGGTACAACAGTTTTGTCTGGTACAACAGGGACAACTTTAAGAACACATGGCAGGTCCCACAGTACCTGAGTAGGAGTAGAGGCTGGTCACCTTGAAACAGGAAGGAAGATAGAAAATGTGGGCCCAGATGAGCATGGCTGGGTGGATATGGTAGGGAGCATGTGCTGGTTCACTTGAGTTGATTACTTTTTTTATGCCCAGAGACACCAGCAACATTGTTTCCATAGGTACAAACCCATCCCTCTTCAAGGCCTATGTGAAAAACTGCCTTTTCCATAAACCTCCACATCCTTCTCCCCTAATAGGAAGTCATCTGTCCCTCCCCCAGACCCACTTACCTCCTCTACCTCTGACCTTCTAGTTGGCCTGTGAGTTCTGTGCCTACATCAGCTCTTATCTCCTTGACTCAGCCTCAGAGTCTCCTTTGTGGTGGTTGGTGCCCCAGTACCATTCAGAACCTCTTAGATGGAGAATAAACAAATGGGAATACTGTTTTGTTTTGCTTTGTTAAGGGGATAAGACTAGCTTTCCTTCATTTCTGAAAAGATTATTTCTAAATTCTGATAATTGTGTAAATGAAAACTTTTTCTTTTCAGATAATGTGGATGCAGGTGATCTTAAGCAGTTTTTTGAGACCAACTATTCACAGATATATTTCATCTTCTATGAAAATTTTATAACACTGGAAAATAGTTTAAAATTAAAAGGTAAGCATTTCTTTAATTTTCTAACGAAATTTTAGAAGTTGTATCTGTTACGAGCCATACGTTCTACATTTTTTAGCTTTATTTGTTTTCTTGTTAGGCCTTCAACAAAGCTGTGAGATCATGATGGACTTGTTGATATCTTTGTTTCCATTGAGTCTTCCCTTTTGCAGATGTTAATTGAACAACTAATAGGTAAAGAGAAAATAGTAAAGTGACCTGTAGAAGGTATAAATTCCAAAGGAATAATTTTATTTAAAAAGAAGAAGGAAAATTAATATGTGTACAGTATTAAAAATTCAGATTTCATTAGAGGGTTTGGAATGAAAATAGAAATATCTGCTTTGACCAGATTTTTTGTCCTCCTTTGCAGAAGCAACCTGCATGGAAAGTTTTATGCATATCTTTCCATATGTTATTAATGTCTTATGTTTATGGTTTTGCCTATATATAAAAAATTATTTGAAAGGCAAACTAAAAATGTTACATGTATATCCTTGCTGTGTATTTAAGTGGCAGGATAGTGTAGTTGGGGATCCAGACTAGCCCCAGGGGTTGACCTTTCTCTGGGGTGGCTTCTTCCTGTTAGCATTAAATAGGTTAACAGGTATCCTAGGATTTTAGAACAGAATTTGACATATTTACATGGTCAGTAAATGTTAGCTGGCATTACTACCTTCATCTTTTGTTTTCATGTTATCTGTTGGGGAGATTATTTTAATTAGGATAAACAAACCAAAGATCTTTTTCTACTCTCACACCACTCAGCCCAACATTCTGACATCTTATTTTCCAGTGGAAATTATCTGGGTGCCCTGTAACTCAATTCAGTCCTGATGCTGATGCTCTCTACTTGGAGATAGCATCAGATCTCACAGGTTAAAGTCTCAGTTAAGAGTCTCACACTGCCCCCACTTCAGATTGCCAGTCACAAGCTCCAGGTTGTGACTTTTTCCTGTGACAACTGGCTATAATTAGGGGTTCCTATGACTTGCTCCTTGGGTTTGATTAATTGGCCAGAACAATTCACAGAATTCAGAGAAACACTTCCTATTTACTCATTTATTATAAAATGTTTACCCATTTATTACAAAGGATACAAATGAATAGTAAGATGAAGAGATACTCAGTGATGTCTGAAAGGGTACAAGGTGACCTTTTTATGTAAGGAGAAAAAAATAAGATGATGACTGTAGACACAAAGACATATTAAGGTTGAGAAGAAAAATGGAGGGGCTTCCTGTCAGATGCCCCGATTCCTCCAGTCAAACAGAGGTACATGTCAAGTGTGGAGGGGAAGGGATTTGGGACTAGGCAACAAGGTGGGCTCTGACCCACAACAGGTGTCTTATAGTCTTAGTGAATGCTGTGGACTCAAACTAATCATCAAGTCATATGTGAGCATGTGCCCAGGATACCAGTGCGTTTTATTTTTAATGGATTTCTCAGTCCCCACCCCTGTCTCTGTGATGTATAAATTAATGTAACTCTTGAGTTTGAGTTTTTCCAAATTGGTAAATATTTCAAATATAAAATGGTTTGATATTTATCTTGTTTCCTACTCTTACCCCAGTTCATTTTCTCTCTCAGGTGTGTGGAGGAGAAAAGTGTGATATTGTGTACAATTTAAATAGTAAAGATGGGCTGGGGTTGTGGCTCAGTGGTAAAGCGCTTGCCTAGCACATGTGAGGCACTGGGTTTGATCCTCAGCACCACATAAAAATAAAAAAAATAAATAAAGATATTGTGTCATCTTAAAAAGAATCTTTTAAAAATAAATAAATAGTTAAAAAATAGCAAAGAAAATTAAAACCCCAGATTAAAAAATATATTCTACCAAAACCCCCCTCTTTTTAAAGGGTTTCCCCTTCTTTGTCTTTCTCTACTGTCCTCTTTCTTCTTTCTTCTGTCCTTTTAGAAAAATTTGGCTGTTTATGACTATCACTTAATTTGTGCTGCATAAGAAACCACACTAAAACTGAATGCCTTAAAACAGTGTTTATGATTCTCTAGGTATACAGGAAGTTCTTCTTAATTAGACTGGCTCTTGCCTGTGAGGTCAGCTAATATTGGATGGCCTCCTTCACATAGTCTTGTGATTGGTGAGCTGCTGATTAGCATGCCTTAGTTCTCCATACAGCTTCTTATTACCCAACTAGCAGACTAGGTTGGACTCCTTCATTTGGTGGTAGAGTTCCAGGCTCAGCAACTTTCTCACATTTGCTAATGTCACTTTGGCCAGAGCAAGTCATATGGCATCCCAGATTCAAAGGATAGAGAAAGAAATATCTCTTGAAGGGAGGGGAAAGATTGTGTTCATTTTTTCACTTTATCACAGGACTCAATGAAGAACCACTAAAAACAGGGTGACATTTTTGAAGTTTTTTTGCTTTTAGTATAATCTGTTATATTGAAAGTGTGCCCCCAAAAAGAATAAAAAAGAAAACGTTTATTAGGCATAATGAAACCACTTTGTGATAACTTCAACTTTCTAGTTATTCATGCCAAAACTTGGAGTTATTAGCTCTACTTTCAAAATATATCCAGAACCTTTGGCCTTGTCTCATTGCCTATACCAGTAACAGTGCAACTCCTGTTATCCTATCACAGACTATAGCAGTAACTTCAGAAAGGATCTCCTTGTACCTTTCCCTACCCCCAAATCTCTTTTAAAGAGTAGCTGGAGCCATGCTTTAAAAATGTGAGTCAAATCATAACTCTGTGGCTCTAACCCTCAAATGGCTTCTCATTCCCAAAGTTTTTACAGTGACCTCAGGCACTACCTAATCTTCCTTTACCCTGCTTACTCTCTAGCCTCAACTGCTAGAATCTTCCCTTCTTTACTCCAGCCTCAAGGGCCTTCTGGATGTTTCCTTATCCTGCCAGACATTCTCAGCCACAGGAACTTTGTACTGTCCGGTCCCTCTGCCTTGAGCATTCATTCCTCCCTCAAATTTCCATATGGCTTGCTTCCTTACTCCCAGTTTTCATATAGCTTGTTTCCTTACCTCTTTGAATCTTTACTAACTTGTTACTCTACCAGAAAGGCATTCCTTGCCTTCCCTAATCAAAATTGCACACCACCCCTTTTTGATTGCTCCAACTTCTTTCCCTCTTGGTTTTTCTCACTTATTAATTAATTAATTATTTTTGAAAGTCCACCTTCCCTGGCAGTTTTATTTTATTTTTAATTGATTTTTTAAAAAAATAAATGACAGCAGAATGCATTACTATTCTTATTACACATATAGAGCACATTTTTTCATGTCTCTTGTTGTACATAAAGTATTTTCACACCAATTCATGTCTTCATACATGTACTTTGGATAATGATGTCCATCACATTCCACCATCATTGCTAACACCCTGTCCCCTTCCTTCCCCATCCACTCCTTTATAGAGTGCCTTCTGCCAGAATGTAATCTTCCTCAGGGCAGGGATTGTTGTCTCTTTTGTTCATTTCATGTAGCTTCAGGGGCTAGAATAATCCCTGAAATATAGACATTCTTTGGTATTTGTTCAATGAGTGAATGAAACACTTCACAGAACTGTGGAGATTCCATTATATCAGGGGCCTGTAACTCATAGTTTGCTGCCTGTTTTTATAAATAAAGTTTCACTGGACACAGCTATACCCATGCCTAACATTTCTAAGGCCTTGGGTTCCATCCCTAGCACTAACAAACAAACAAACAAAAAGCAGTGTGCACATTTTAAATAGTAATAGTGCTGAACTGCTTTCCACTATAAAGATTATATAAACTTATATCTAAGTCTTATATAAATTAATCTATGTATTACCTGTGGCTGCTTTTGCATTATAATATCTGTATTGAGTGATTATAAGGAAGACTTAGAAAACCTTAAGTGTTTACCAGAGAACCGAAACCTGAAGTATTTATTTTTAAGAAAAAGTTTGCTGATTCCTAAGGTAGATGATGTAAGCTGAGCACAAAGCACACAAATTCTGGTATAGAGAAGACAATAAATGGTGACTGTTCCTGGAGGTGTTGTGGTGATTATTATTGTTATTATCAAAAGAATAGTATATCATTGCCCAAAGAGATACTGCTTTTTACAGATGTTACTTGCTGTATGCCTGTTTCTGTGACCAAGCTAGAACTCTTTGTTTTTGCTGTCATTCAGCCACAATTTGAGCTAATAAGTAACTAGTTGAGAAGTGAATGAATTATCTGCTCCTGGTTGAGGAACACAGAAGCTGTGTCTAGCAAGGGGCAGTTCTGGTCTGCTCAGTTGTCATTGCATTTCTTATATGCTGTCTTTAGGTATTTTTGTATAAATTAATGTTTGTTGATGCTTACATGTTTCAAGGTGATTATTAACATAATGTGTAGTAACCTAGAGTTTAAATGTTATCTTGATAACTATCTTCTTTTACTGTTTCAGGGAATAATAAGTCACAAAGGGAGGAGCTGGACTCCATCCTCTTTCTTTTTGAAGTAAGTTTTGGTTAATTCTTTCAGCTTTTAAGATTTTTATAAAAGAGAGATATTTTAGATTTTTAATTTCATTTGAAAACAAATAGAAATAAATGGCTGTAGGTGGATGTGTTCTTCCTTCTTTCTTTTCTTCCTACTTTCCTTCCACTTTTACAAACCATGCAGCAAAGAATGTTCTTGTGATTTTTTTAATAACATGGGAAATTTTTTCCTGTATAGCTAACTATAAGTGAAGTTATTAGATGGATGAATTAAGTATGTCTATTTTAAGGGGTAGGGATGTAGCTTAGTGGTAGAGTGGTTGCCTAGAATTTCCAAGGCCTTGGGTTCCATCCTTAGCACTAACATAAACAAACAAAAAACTGTGCACATTTTAAGTAGTAATAGTGCTGAACTGCTTTCCATTATAAAGATTATGTAAACTTAATATCTAAGTCCTATATAAATTTCCTCTGCTGGAGATGATTTGTCTTTTGATAAATGCAGACCTCATTGTTTTTATATGTATATTTTCTGAATACTAATAAGGTTGTGATTTTTATTTGTATCTGAATATCTGTGTGTTGATAATATTCTCTTCAAAGCTGGCAGAATGTTTAGCTGCAGGTTTCTTTTTTTTTTAATATACTTTTATTTTATTTATTTATTTTTATGTGATGCTGAGGATCAAACTAGTGCCTCACATGTGCTAGGCAAGTGCTCTACCACTGAGCCACAACCCCAGCCCTTGCTGAAGGTTTTACTGTATTAAGCTTAAAATCTTTCTTACCTAGATGTATTAGTTAAGTGCCTGATTATGGGTATACAAAGAGCTACCCTCAGAACTGAATTATAAATTCTGAAAGTTAATTGTTGATTGTCTAGAAATTACTCATGTTTAGAAGTACTTAGGTTGGTGTGACAAGAGAAACGTTTTTGGCTATGGAGGACAGGCCAAATATGCACTTGCTGCAGAGTTGGCTGGAGGGGAAGACCAGGGCGGGAAAGCTTTCTGTGGGAGAATGGTGAGTGGCTATTTGTGTTTATGAAATAAAGCAAGATATGGGAACTTGCCAGCTCAGGACTTGGCTCATGACTGGTGCTTAATAACATGGTTCTCCTCTTTCTCCTTTGAGAGTGGTACTCCTTCCCCAGAGTAACAGACATTGATTCATGGTATATTTTATGGTGGTTATTGTGTTTCCTATGGTTACCCTCCTGTTAATGAACCCTCTTCAGAGGAGTTATTTTTAAGAGGAGCTTTAATTAAGTCTACTACTTAAATATGAATATGCTGATCATCATTTGTTCGAACTCTTCTGTTAAATTCAATTATTTTTTTTCTCTAATGGGTGATGCAAATGTGAGTTATAGAATATGCTAATAAAACCTGTACTGCTGATACCCTCCTTTTTGTCCATTTCGTGGACTAGAAGGTACTTGGGTGCTCCTCCTTGTTGCCATCCTTCCTTAACTCTGTAGGCAATCACTCCCTAGAAACTTATCAGTGGCTGACAATGGCATAGTATTTACATATAACCTACACACATTCTTCAATATACTATAAATCATTTCAAGATGACTTATAAGACTTAATATAATGTAAATGCTATGTAAATAGTTGTTATACTATATGATTGAGGGAATGGTGACAAGGGAAAAAAAAGCCTATACAGTTCTTGGCTATTGTATTCTCAAATGCTGACACTTGACTATACTTTCTAGGATTCTTATTTAAACTTCTTGTTCTATCTTTTCTGTCTCTTAAGATTGCTTTTGTTTTCTCTTCCCCAAATCTCTTGTGTTGCATTCTGGGAAATCTCTTCAATTCTTTCTTCCAGTTCACTAACTCTTTATTCAGGTCTAATCTATTGCTTAACTCAGCTATTGAGCTGTAAATTTCAATGATATTTGTTTCACATTTTCGTAGGTTTTTGAATCGGTATTGTTACGTAGCTGATTACTTTTGATAGCCTCTTGACCCTTGTTCCTTTTTAGACATTTAAAAAATTTTCTTAAATGTTTACTGTATAATATTTCATATTTTATATCTGACAATGCTAATATGTGAAGCCCCTAATGGATTAAACCTGTTGGCTATCTCAGTTGTCTCTCACTCAGAGTGACTTTTTTTCTTGCGTATTTTGTGACATTTGATTTTGAGATCAATATTAATTGGACACAGATCCAGTATTTATCAATTCTGGTTTCCAGATGGTTTTTCATTTCTTTGGCCAGGAATCTAGGACTGGTCTTGATTGGGATCACTTTAGCTTCCTTTGAGGGTCCTGGTTTATTAATGACATTTCAGGTTCAGGCTTACTCTGGGTTGGGGCCTGGGGTCTGGAGGGAACAGACATCTGGAGATTCTAGTGCTGGTTTTGACATTAGCTCCCTGCTACCCTCCATTCTTTTCCTTGCTTGTTGATCTCAAGTCAGATTGTGGTTCACGTTTTATCTCCCTCACTCTTCCTTCTTTGTTCTCTTCCTCTACTAATCTTTTTAGTCCCTTATTAGTTTCTCTAATGTCTCAAGAATTATATTTATTGATCCCAGGGCTAGCTGTCCTGCAGCAGAAAAGTCCTTCTGGCATCCTAGTTCTTAAGTCTCTCACAGAAGTTTCAGTTCCTTCCCTTCAAGTCCAAAAATTCTAGAGCAGGGAGGATTATTAGTGATACATTAACTTTTACAGAGGATTAGTTGCCTGTGTAATAGAACAAATATATATTATTCAAAGCTTCATAAAGTTTTCATTTTGTTTAGTAAACAAATGAATATATTATGCTCAATTGTCTGTCTCTCACTTTAGAAGGGAGGTTGTTCTTTGTATGTTTCATTATGGGTATCTTTCTTTCTACATTAGTGCCATATTAAGAAATGGTTTGTGAGGGCTCCAGAGTGACTACTTATCAATATGTAAATAATTGGGAAAGGCTTCTTTTAGAAGAAGTAGAATTTATTTTATTAAGATGTATCATTACAAAAGGGATATTATGTAGGAATATTTTATAAACAGGAAAGAACTGTAAGAAAGTAGAGAAGTATGGAAATTAAGAAGGTACAGAAGAAGAGTATGTATGTGAAGAGAGCTGCAGCCTGCTTTTGTCAGGAGCAAACTGAGAGGGAACCTTTGGAAACAGAAATAGTAGTTTTGGATGTAGCAAGCTTCTGGAGGTATTTCAGTGTTTTGGTAAAGTAAGTGATATGTAATCAAGGCTACTAGTTTAGCCCAGGTCACAGTTTAGGCAGTCAGTAGACCTTTCCATCTGCCTTTACATCCAGTAGGCGCACATGTATCCTTTGGAGGTTGACCTTCTAACTAGCTGTCTTTGCTTTAAATATGTGTACCACCTAGGGTTTCTATTATTGTTGATTCATGGAGGTGTTTATCACAAATTTTACTATGGTTTTGAGTCTTCTTTTAAAAACATTTCATCCATGATTGTTATATGTTTCAATTGGAGAGGTGGGGTTGATCGTGTGGAACCCCAAAACATGAATTTATACTGCTATCTTGAGCAGACTGTAAATGTTTTTCATAGACCATCCTGTTTAATCTTTTCCTTCTGAAGTAGGTTCCATTTTAACCTGTTATTATGGATAAAAAATTGGGATGGGGTGGGTGGATTTGTGGTCTGTCTTAACATTGCATATTTGGCAAATGGTAGAGCAGGGAGTTAGCCTGTGGTCTGATTCTAGAACCCATATTTTTAACTTGCGGCCACACTGTCTACCCCTTAAGTCTGGATATTGTCTTGCCTCTCAAGCTGCATTCTACCATCTATGTCAACATGTATTCATTGTTGTATAGTCCATTCAGTCATTCATCAGGCACAATCTGCTGGGTTCTACTGTGGTAGGCACAAGTCTAGGTGCTGCAGATACAACAGTGAGCAAGATAGAGAGCCTCTTGTCCTCATGAACCATATGTAAACATTTCATGATAAGCTGAAGAGTCCACCAATAAGAATGAATTTACATCAGAACTCTAGGAAAGACCTGCTGAGTTACAAAATTCTGAATGCCCATTTCATAAGTGTGATGTTGGTGGTGGCCCTTGAAGTAGTTACCTGTGTAGGGAAAGAAGGGTTGGGGTGAAAGTGTAAGATACCTGGTGATAGGCTTCAAAGTAAAAGAATTCATTTGACTTTGAGAATCTTCTGGATTCAGCTCTTGAGAGGTTATTTTAATGGTATCCAGTGTTTGTTTTAATCTGGTGTAAGACACACAGATATGATAATAATTGCCATGAAGGGAGAAGTTTTAATCATGCACACAGTTCTCTAAAAATAGGGTATGGAATGCCACATAGGGCCACCCCAAGGAGCACCAAGGGGAATTCAGCAGGCAAAGAAAAAGTGGAACTGAGGGCACGTGCTTTTGTTGTAGCTTTGCAAGAGGGAATGGTCAAGGCAAGGTAGGCAAGCTAAGTAGGTTTAGAATTGAATAACTTAAATAATTTCAGCAGACTCTGGGTCATAGGGGTGGCACTTGGTTGTCCAGTATCTGGCTTCTGAGTGAGTATAGAAGGGACATAGTGTCTCAGAGTGTGAGAGCACATAAATGGAGGTAGGCTTATGGGCTTGGGGATTGGTTGGTTGGCATATCAAGAGCATACTCTTGGACACTGTCTCTAGGACTTAGTTAACACTGGTAGAGGATATTTTTCCCAGGTCAGTAATGCCTCAGATGTCAGAATATTAATACAGAAAATATAGTTAATACAGGGACATCTGTCATGTTGTATGCCATTCCCTTTGAGTAGAGAAATAGAATAGTTCAGAGGTATACATATATGGTTAATAAAGCTACTAGAATCTGATATCATAGAATTTCCTTACTTTCCCATATATAGAAGTTGTTTAATTTTAAAAACTACCTATGTTCAGGCTACTCACTCAGTTGTTTTCCTGATCCCAGAGTTAGACATTATGGATAAACAGCACAGTTGTTTTCATTATTCCTTATTCTAAATTTTGTATGAATTATTCCCCAGTTTAAACCCTGTTTTTATCTTGTCATTAACCTATCTGGAAATCTGAATGGGTTCTTTATAATCTGTAAAGTGGGGCCCAGCTGGTCAAACACTGAATGTCCTTTCCTTAGGTCCTAGTATCACTTTCATTCACATTTTGCTGCTGTTGTGACTCCATGGAAGTTCTATGTCAGGCTCAGGCTGCTTTGCCCCTTTGCCCTTTTTTGCATAGTTTAACTTCTGTCTCTTGATTTATGCAACTCTTCTTTTTGAGATTGCCCTTTGCTCTTCCCTCAGTCTGGCCTATTCTTTCAGACTCTGTTCAGACTTACCAATTTCTTCTGGCAATTCTCTAAAAGTGCTCATCCTTCCTGTGAACTTGTATAACTACACCATAATGTGTTACCACTGATCATAGCTGGATGTTCTTATTTATCCCTAAATGTGGCCATGTCTTAGCTCCTTTTTTAATGTCTTAATGAGACTATACAGTTCCTGAGGCTGGCAGCCATTACATATAATCCTTTATATTCCCCACTGTGATTTGCACTTGATAATATTTATTGTTGGATTAAAGTCTCTTAAATTCTCAGCTTCTCTCCTATGGAGTTATTTGATACTTTTGTGTAAATTTTTTTTTGTTTTGTTTTCTCACCTAGAACTCTCTAGATTAAAAAAAAGATAGGAAACAAGTATCAAAAGAACTGACTAGTTTTATTTGGTTTTAAATTTTAAATTGATTTGACTCTGATTAGCCTTTAAACATCTAATCTTCTCATTTGCTTTGCCACAGTGATGGGAGTATTCTTCATCTGCATGGTCCAGTTAGGTAATCACCTCATGAGGACTTGAGTGCTCAAAATGAAAGTAGTGCAACTGAAGGACTTAATTTTTGCCTTTAATAATTTTATTTGATTTATATTTAAAATAGCCACATGTGACTATAGACTACAGTGCTGACACTACAATTTTCCATTAGAGCTCTATTACTTTGAAAGACTGTTCCTTTGTAAAATCCTCAGCATCCTATATATCTGTGTCCTTGCAGAGCAGGGAACTTTAGGGGCTAGGGTATTATTAAATAGTTTCTCTGGGCTTCCTGTTATTACCAGAGTACCCTTGGCTGAGGGAAATGAGCATTTACCTTCATAAACTGGAGGCACATATGTTCAGGGTGGTTTTCTGCAACCACAAAACTGAAAAGGTATGCACAATTTTATCTACTATTTTCATTCTTGCTTTAAGATTAAAATAATATTTAATTATGGTCAATCAAGTTACTTAGTAATTTCATCTTCCTACCATACCTTCCACTTCTCTCCATCTATTCTCTTCATGCCAAGCTTAAAAAAAATTCAGGAAGTTAGCCAATCCCAAATAACCAAATGCCAAATGTTTTCTTTTTTTTTAACTTTTTTAAAAACAAACTTTATTATTAATTTTTAAGATTCAGTCTTTCAAACATTTATAAACCTTTTAGATATTCTTTTTTTAAAATTTATTTCTTACATACATGACAATAGTGGAGTACATTACATTCATAATTATCCATTCACAGCATAATTTTTTGTAACTCTGTATATAATGTATGTTCACGCCAAATTATACCATTATACATGAGCTCTCCTGGTTTTTTTTGCATACAATTCTTAATACACCTTTATACCACAATTGATCACCTCTCTATTTGTATATAAGGTATGTTGACACCAAATTCACATCTTTATATATGTATTTTGTATAATGATGACTATCTCCTTCCACCATCCTAGCTATTCCCTTTCTCCCTCCATTGCCCTCCCACCCCTATTCCCTATCTAAAGGTAATTTTCCTCCTACGCCCTCCCTCCCTACCCCACTTTGAGTCACCCCTCTTATATCAGAGAAAACATTTGGCATTTGTTTTTTGGGGATTGCAAATGCCAAATGTTTTCTTTGATATAAGGAGGCTGATTCATAGTGGGATAGGGAGAGGGAGCATGGAAGGAATAGACAAACTCTAGATAGGGTAGAGGGGAAGGGAGGGGGCATGGGGTTAGAAATGATGGTGGAATGTGATTATCATTATTATCCAAAGCACATGTATAAAGACATGAATTGGTGTGAATATACTTTGTGTGCAACCAGAGATATGAAAAATTGTGCTTTATATGTGTAATAAGAATTTTAATGCATCCTGTTGTCATATATAAATAAAAAAATAAATAAAAATTCAGTGTCTTTTCAGGATGCTGCATGGGGTTTCTTCTTTTCTCCTCCTTTGGTAGAGAGAGAGTCTGGTTTGGTAAGCATTGAGGTAAGAGGCAAATTGCAGCAGATGAACTAAACAACAAGTGTGAGTGCCAGTGACATCTGGGCTTCTTATGGGCATACAGAAGAAGGAAAAGTATAATACTGTACACCAGGGTTTGTTTTCTCCTTTGATATTAAAGATACCAACTGGATTGTTTGAGATTTATTCCAGGCTTCCCAGGTGCTGACGCCCTTTGCCCCCCTGTAGTGTGATGATAATGATGGATTGGATAGCAAGACTCACGTGTATGCAGTCTTGCTGGGTGTAGTTATGTTGGGGGAGTCATAATTTGACCAGTGGTGAATCCTGGGCTATAGTGGAATCTATCTTACTATAATGGAATTCGACACTGGGTCCCTTGTTCTTTGTTGCTCTGAGTGAGCTTATATAGATTGTGAGTTTAGCCTCTAATTCTTTTCCTTAAAGTAGGGGAACAGGACTTTTAATGACTTTCTTGATAATAGTAACACAACTGGATCCAGTGCAGTGCCTGGATTTATGCAAAAGTGGGTGAAACAAATGACTGGGTTTTACTTTCTGTGCCGTTGCTTTGTCTGTGCCATCCAGTAATTTAATGTTGATTTTATTTCCCATACAAAAGTTATTTCTAACTTTTCATATTTAGTAGCACTGTTCTACTTCTGATATTAATAGTAAATTTCTTGATGAAAAACTAGAATTAGGAACATAATAAGTTATAAACAATTCTGAGATACTTATTTCTTCTTATTCACATTCTCCTTTTTGCTTCTTTGTTATTGTTGTTGTTGGAACTGTATATCTTTTCCAATTCTTTGAAAATGAAAACAAATTAGAAACTTCTGTGGAGTTTCAATGAAAATGCTTGGACTGAGCCCCAGCTAACACATTCAGGCCCAGGTGTCCTTCAGAATTAGGTAAGAGTCCCTTTTCTTTCTTTATATAAAGAAAAAGCTAGTGCCCTTTCATACAAACAACTAATACATAGCAGGGCAGTGGAATCATATTTTATCAATTAACTAGTTTCTACAGCTTCTGCTTTCCTTTGCTTGACTTTTCATTACTTACTCCGGGCTCGCCAATGTGCATATGTCCTCCACAGTGCTCCTTCTGCTCCATACCAAAGGTAAAGGACTTGCTTCTACTCTCAGGTTATTACTGCTTTTATTTCTTTTTTCCATAAGGACCACTTTACTATTATTGAATGGAGGAGTGACAAGAACAAATAAAATGAACGAGAAAAGCAGATTTTTCTGAAAACCCTTACACTTTCAAGTTCTTATTAAAGATTTCAAATATTTGGATGCTTCAGTTGAGTTTTTTTGTTTGTTTGTTTGTTTACAAAGAACAAGTCAAATTTTGAATGCACTTCCTAGGTCACTGTCATAATCCTAAATCATAATTTTAAATGATTGATTGCAATAGAGAAAAAGCTAATATCAATTCAAATTTCCTGGAGAATATTAAAAACAATCAAACAAACACAGACAACTCCTTTTGTATTTCCACAGCCATTATGAGGTCCAATTGGCAAGGAAAATGCCACTGATGATCATGACTGGAATATTGAGTTACCTTTATAATATGGGAGTAATGCATTGTAGCTATTTGAAATGATAATGGAGGGGTATAATTATTCTGACCTTTCTCATAATGTTGGTCACACTTGTGGTTTATGATGACATTGAATTATTTTGGGAATAATCCTAAATAATAACATTATTATTATGGCTTAGTGTGATCTACCCTAAGATACTCCTCAAGTCTCATCTGCGGAGATTACAATAGAGGGCCAGCCTTATGGCCAGTTGTGACCTTTCCCACTGGTCTCAAGTATTGCTGTGGTGGTGAATTAGTTCTGTTTTTGCTCTTCAGTGCTGCACCCTGTACTAGGTACTGGGGAAATACTAAAGCACAGGGCCTGGATCTTTTATTTCTGTGTCTGTTTTTGATCATGGAGTGTGTGTGATATCTACAAACTGGAAAATGAAAACAGAATAAAATGTCGAGTGTTTGCGGGAGATTCTTTGAATACATTTTTCATGGTAAAAAATTGATTATCGTATTGTAGTATGTTAGTAATTTTTATTATAGTATAAGTGTCTGAGTTTTAAAAGGAGCATTTTCAATGCATAATTTATCTTTCAAACTTAATATTCAATACTGCAGTCTTCCTTATCCATCCAGACTTAGAGGTGAGAAACTTGGTATTGACCCAACGAGATATACTGAATTACTCAGTTCACCTTGGGGGAAGGGAAACTGGAAACAAGATGTTTGTGGAAGTCTGAAATTACATTCTTGTGATTACCTGTTGCAGCACAGGTGCCCTAAGCTTCCTGGCATGCTGGCCCCTGTCATGTAACATGCCACTTGACTTGTTGGTAAATGACACCCATGAAAAGAAGGTCCTGTAGAATATAGCACTAGCAAGTGCTTCCAAGAATTCATTTAGGGCAGATGGTGGAAACCACATCAAGGCTAAATATATGGAAAATTTACAGTAAAGCTTGAGCATACTGTATTGTTAAAAAACAAAACAGAAGATGTAAAGAGCTTTTATTTTTCTCCTTTTAAATTGATTAAAATTAAATGTGTCAACACAATTTGAATGAGTTAATTTTTTTAATATACATATAGAAGGGAGTGGTATAAATACTTGCCATCTGGTAAAATTTCTGTCACTTGTTTTCTGCTTGGATATGCAGCATGGTAGCTGTTACAGTGACACCTAGTGTTTGTTGAGCTTGTGACACTGAACAGGTTAGAAAGGAAGAGCTTAGATTGAAGCCTTGAGACCTTGGGCATTCACTGAGTGAGCGTGACAGGCTAGTTGGGAGTTGACCTACAGGTGTACAACACTTTCTAGTTGAACTAATGTCAGGCATGTAAATCCTCTAAGTTTCTGGGATGGTGAAAACCAGGTAGTGGTCTTTCACTGGGCTTTTGTTATTTCTCTCTGGTTACTTATGTAGAAATTCTCTGGAAATGAATTTTTTTTTTTCTTTTTGTAAACTTAAATTTTCAAACTTAAATTTGCACAGAAACTACAGCCAATTCATTGTGCAGGTTACCAAAATTAGAAAGATTTGAAAGATGCAGTAGTGTTCAGCCAGAATACGGAAGCTTGTGTGAAATGAAGAATAGCATGGCAGATGTAGCTGTGACTATAATCTCCTAGGTGAGAGTCTGTGTGGAAAGAAGTATCCTCTTGGATCTGTTGTAGTGGGTGCTTTCTTTAGGGCAAAACCCACCGATTATTGTGTAGTATTTATGCTTCTAATTTGAGGATTTGTGAAGATTGCTGGATATTCTCTCATTAAATGTGAAGAGTAGTGCAATTCAGTTTTCTTCAAAAAGAGATTAGATAGTTGCAAGATCTTAAGCAAAGTAAAAACATAACCTCTTAGAATTTATCAGGTGCCTATATTGCTAAGTTTTTGAATATTGCAGTTTTCATATCTAATAAAATCTTTTGAATATTGCATCTTAGTACTTAATAAAATGTTTTCTTATATCTGTTTATTTTATTCAATATTGATGGCATTTTCTCCACTCTGTGGTTCTACACATCTCATGTGGTTCTACACATCTTCTGCCTTTTACCTCCACCTTTGTTCAGACCCCATTTCCCTGATTGGAGTATTCTATTAACTGGCCTCCAGGCTGTGATCTTCTGTCTCTTCTGTTTCCCTCACCCATCTTGAATGGTCTCTGTGTGATATAATTCTAGTTTCTGTTGCCTTTAGGACAAAAATTGAACTCCCACTACAGGTTCAAGGCCCTTTCTGAGTTAGCCTCTGCCTCCCTCTCAATTCCTTATCGCTTATTTTATTTCTGTCTCCCTTAGCAACTTCTCAAAGATTCACCAGACAAAAAGCAGGGCTTTTTTTTTTTCTTTCTTTCTTTTTTTTTTTTTTTTTTTTTTT
>NW_026000026.1:44771246-44798913 GCF_001458135.2 Marmota marmota marmota | reverse complement strand
TTTTTTTTTTTTTTTTTTTTTTTTTTTTTTTTTTTTTTTTTTGCCTAAAATGCCCTTGTCTGGAGGGCTCACCCTTGGGTGTCCCTCAAGATTCAATTCAAAACTGTTTATCCTTCGAAAGTGGGCCTTTCTGTCCTAGCTTTCTGTGTGTATACTGACTTTGCTGATTTTCTCACATTTTTCCCTTAGGGCCTGTAATGTTTAGAGCAGGAACAGTGTCTTATCTGCACCACTGCCCTCTTCTCTCTCTGATCCCTTGTATGGTACCTGGCACTGATGGGCACTTAATAAGAATGTTTATTAATTAATTAAATAAATTGAGAAAATTATAGAAATCTATGAATCAACTCATGCATTTATTTTTTTATTCCTAGAATTTTTATTCTAACATAAAACACAAGGATTCAACAAGTAATAGTCATAGAAAAATTTAGTGCAAGCAATCAAAAGTTTAGTGCAAACAATCTACACATGACAGGACTGCCCCCACAATTTTACATTCCAAGGTACTAACAAAATTACCAGAGATATAAACCACAGTTGAAAAGGATTCAAGCTCATATAAAATAAGCAAAACTAAGAAATTGGCCTTCAAGAGATTTTTCTTTGTTCCAATATGGAGGAATCTTGCTGGTGAAGAAGGGAGGGGAGGAGAGCAGGGTGGCTTGGATCCACGTGGGGGAGGATGGAGGACTTTCTATCTGGTCCTGCAGGAAGAGGATATTATCTGGGTGAGACCATCACGTTGGAGAGGTCACTTTGTCTGCAACAAGTAGGCTACAGGAGAGCAAGATTTAGGGGTTGGAAAACCAGGTTTTTTTAAAAAAAATTTTAATTTGTTTTAATTATTTATACATGATAGTAGAATGCATTTATGCACTTTGATATACATAGATGGTATATAATTTCTCATTTTTCTGAGTGAACATGTTACAGAATCATATTGGTCATGCATTCACATATATACATACAGTAATAATGTCTGTTTCATTTTACTATCTTTCCTATCCTCACATCCCCTCCCCTCCCATCACTTCCCTCTACCTAATCTAAGGCAACTCTATTCTTCCTTAGTGCCCCCTGCCTTACTGTGAATTAGCATCCGCATATTAGGGAAAACATTCAGCCTTTGGTTTTGTGGGATTGGCTTATTTCACTTAGGATAATATTCTCCAACTCCAACCATTTACTCGAGAATTCCACATTTTACTCTTATTTAAAGCTGAGTAATATTCCATTGAGTATATATACCACATTTTCTTTATCCATTTATCTATTGAGGGACACCTAGGTTGGTTTCATAGTCTAGCTATTGTGAATTGAGCTGCTACAAACATTGATGTGGCTGTATCACTGTAGTATGCTAATTTTAATTCCTTTGGGTATAAACCAAGGAGTGTAATAGCTGAGTCAAATGGTGGTTCCATTCCCAATTTTCTGAGGAGTCTTCATACTGCTTTTCATAGTGGTTGCACCAATTTGCATTATGCATTTCATTCATTGCTTTATTGCGGATGCATGTGCCTATGTGCCTCAGACATCATTTTCTGTATTTTATTGTAATTTTTCTATGTTTGAAAGCCAGTTCTAATGGAGTTGGTCTTTAGTAGGGGAATTTGACCGGCTTATATTTAATTACCTTTTTGTGTGAGGTAATCAATAGTTTTGGCTTTTAACTTTGTTTTTTTGTGTGTGAGAGTTTGCTGAGTTTGTGCTTTGTGGAATATGCCTTATAATTTGAAAGGTATGCTTTCTATATTCTTTCATTCTGGCAATTATCCTTAAAATGAACAAAAGTTATGTGAATCATTTTTTTCTGAACTATGTCAAGAATAAAGCAGCATTTGATGATATATTCTAATGCTTTTATTTTAACTCCACATGTCTTTTGTATTTCTTACTTCTTAGCTATTCTAATCAGTATATACCTAGATTATTACAATAATTTTATAATGTTATTTCTCTTTTGTTGTTTTGGAAATTTACTCTATTTTTATAAACACATTAACACTAATTAAGTACATATAGCTCAGTGTCTGTACAACTGCATAATTGCTTTTGGATTATTTTGATTAATCTCTATATTTGCTAAAATGTAAATCATGTGGTATGTTGAGAGGGAGGGAGTATGTGGCTGATGTACTTCTAGTTCTAGAATTTTTTCTTTTTGCTTGAAAGACATGTAACTGGTTATATAATTTTCAAATAGTTGTCTTCTCCCTTGTGCCCCAAAGTCTGAATTTTATTTATTTCTCAAAATAGCTATAATATTCTTTAGATACCTTTAACATAAATTGTGTTGTTCTTGGTGGGCTTTGGGACTGCCGTTTTCCTGGTGCATCTGTGTGTATTCTGCTGCCCATTCCACTTGGCTTGTCTACAATGATCACTTGACCATATTGTCCTTTGGAGCTTGTTGCTGAGGAAAAGACTGAGATCAGCCTGGTTTTTGTTCTTTGATGTGAATATTCTACATTTTCTATTAGGCTTATATAGTATGTTTAATCATATATTGATTTTACGAATTTAAAGCTTTGTATTTTTAAAGAATTTTTCTCAGTTCTTTTATCTTATTTGATTCTAAGGAGGCCTTGTGATATGCCGTATCCCAGTGTGGGGGGAACATTGGGAACAACAGTCCATCTAGATTCATGCTTTCTTTGGTTTTTCATCTTCACATAATATTTCCTAATTTCATAGTATTACTTATTTATACATGTGTTTCCTTTATTTTTCTAGATCTTTAAAAAGAATCTGCATCCTCTTGAATCCTTTGAGAACATAAATCAGGAAATCTAAAAAATTAGCAAATTTCTTTCAGAGGAGAGATTCCCATTGCTTTTTGGGAAGGTTTCCTTTATTTACTGAAGGCTTGTTCTTGGCATTTTCCACTTTTATGGGAAGAGGATCTTGTAAGTCACTCTCACCCCCCAGCTTTTTTTGCAGCTTCATCTGTGCTTTAATCAAGCAGTAATTTCTGTAAGTATTTCACTTGTAGATAGGATTCTTTGCTTCTTTGAGTCTTCATTGACTAATAAAGTTTTCTAGTATTTTAATATTGGTTGATTTTTAGGATATGGGAGGGAGAAATTAGAAGCCTTTTTAAAAGTTATATTTTCTTTGGAGGACTTTGCCTTGTATCTTAAGTTTAGTTTTTGAAATGTTTTTATTTATTTTATTATTATCCAAAAAATATTGCCTCTTGAATGATCAAATCATGGGTTGAGATTTACTATAAATGTCTGGAGACACATTTCTATTCTCAGTCATCTTTACTATGTACCTACTCAACAGATTCTTTGTTTCTGCTGTTTAGAACTAACTTCCTTAAACATAAACAATTCCTTTCAAAATTCCTTTTGTCATCTTGATTTTTCTACTTATTTATCTATTTGTGTATACAGAGCCTGGCACACAATATTTAGATCTAGTATCTAATGGAGTGGGTCTTGTGCCTATTCAACTGAGAAGCATGCTGGTAAAGGGTCCGGTTGAGGTGGGCTCTTCCCAGGAGGTGATATTTGAGTTTGGTCTCAAAGACCATTAAGGATGTGAAAAGATGGAGCGTCTCTTAATTCATGACAGTTAGTGGTTGGATAGGGATTGCTGGTATGAGAAGAAAAACATGACATTTTTTATCTAAAAATGTAGTCATTTTATTTTTAAGATTATTTAATCTTTCATTTTAGTTCCATTTCATTTGAACATAAAAGTTCCAAATAAGTTTTGAGACTCAAGAGTTCAATGAAAATATTCTATCTACATCAATGAATTGAGTCATTTTTACTAAGTAGTGAGAAGCCAGAAACCAAGATGCAGAAGAATGGATTGCCCTTTCTGAAGTTCTCCATGGAAGTGTGTATTCTGTTATGCTTCTGTGCACATGGGTCCTTTTGAAACTAGACTGTACTAGTAGCATCCACATTCATGCTGTTCTTTCTTTGAACTTTACTGCCAGTTCTAATCCTAAGTTTTTAGAATACTTATTACCCAAAAGGGCAAGTAAGTAAGACTCTGTTCTTCTAAAACAAATTTTCTGTTTTCTCCCAGGGCAACATTTTCTTTATTTGGCCCCCATGTGTCATGCAGCTCATTTGGTCAAAGGCTGTTCCCCAACTTCTCTACTTTCAGACAAAACAGGTTTAGTTGGTCATTGTTTTAGTATATTGCATAAATTAGCGTTTAATATTTTCCTCATTCTTCACTGTCCTGCCTTTCTAAGTTAAATTGAAATCAAGTGTGTGAATCCACTGGGATACGCTGCAATCATTTGGTAATAATTTGGAAAGAAAAATGTTTCCTACACAAATTAAATGAAGACCAACCGTTTTAAAGTACACTGTGGCATCTTGTATAAACTCCAGCTTACATTTCACATTATTCCTGGTCATGCAGTAGGTTCTGAAGAAAAAAGAGCTATGGATAATCAGTTAAAAGAATGACAGATTCCCTGATGTGCTGATCAGTAGTAATACCTAATTTCGATTTCAAGTGTGCTATAATGGATTACCATATAGATGCAGTTGAGCACTGAGCATTAAATAGAGCCATGTGTTTTTCAGAAAAGTAATATTTATTCACACTGTGTGGCTTTCTTGAATTTTTTTTATTCTCCAGTGGAACTACAAACAAGGTGTCAATAGCTTATGTGGCATTCACAGCAGTGTAGCTTAGAATATCAGCTACAGTAAAAGAAATACCAGATTATTTTTGCCTCAGTAAAGGTAGCCTTCATCTGGGACTTTCTGAGGAACAGGCTTACTTAGACATAGACAGTTGTTTTGGACTTTACTTTTATTGACTTCATAGACTTGTATTAAAAATGGCCCTTGCAATATTTGGGTACAAAAGGTAACATCAGAAGGAGTATTATTTCAGCCTCTGAGTTACTGTATAAGATTCTGTCCATTTGAGAGTATTTTTAATAGCTCAGATATGGGCATGATGTTTTATATCCAAACCTTATTGAGTTCATTTTTGAGTGTCTATAAAGTGCATCCATTTTGTAAATCTGAAAAATTTTATCCAGAAGTTGTAATGATGATGATAAGCCTGACCTCAGAATAAGTTAGAGACTACTTTTGTGGCAGACTCACAGTATCTATATCATCCTGCTGTATTGTTTCATTTCCTGATTTTAAAAAGGTTTTCTTCTAAGTTAAAAGAAAGAAAGTAAATTTCAAGCCAAAATTAATCTGAAGAGACAAAGATAGTCACTTCATTCTACAACAGGATATAATGATTATAAGTATTTATGCCCCACATGGCAGTTTACACACACACATAAAATAAACCCACTCAATATGAAGACTCAGATAGAACCCCATAAAATAATACTAGGTGATTTCAAAACACCTGTCTCATCAATAAATAGGTCATCCAGACAAAAACTTAGTAAAGACTCCTCAGACCTAAACAATACTATTAATCAAATAGAATTAATAGATATCTATAAACTATTTCACCCATCAACAACCAAGTTTACTTCTCAGCTTCACATGGCTCATTATTTAGACACCACTTTAATGTTCTTAAAGTTTGGCTTCTGTTGTATAATCAGATCCCTAAATATAATGAATCAATGTAGCATTAAAATCCAAACTATTAGTATTTGATTAAATTTTGTTTATATTAATTTTCATTAGTTATTATTGACAACAATAAAATATGATCCTATAAAATAAAAGAGGTGTTTTTCTTTGTTGTATGTGAACAAAGGAGAATTTAAGTCAAAAACATCATGATGTGTTTTGGAAAACTGAAAAGTATGATTCAGTGCCAGATTGGTTTTCTGACTAAATTGAAAGTTTGAAGAACACTGGGTGTGTCAGATATTCATCTAATTCAAGATAAGATCTATCCTGATTCTTTAATTTTCTTGGTAACTTCTATACAAAGTTTTTTAGTTTAGTGGCAAGATGAAGTCAGAAAATGATCCTGAGGTGTAGTGTAGGTGGAGTGCAAGGTCTCTTTGAAGGAGAATACAGGAGAAAGTAGGACACCAAGTCCCTGCTGTGTCATTTTCTCAGGCTGAGGAATTTCAGGGAAGGACACAACAAAAAGATGGGAAGGCTTTGGTGGCACCAGGCTTCCATCTGCATGAGATAGCAGCCAGCTGATGAGAAACAGGCCAGTAGAGGTACTGGCTTAAAGTCAGGTACACTTAGTGCTTCAGCCTTTTAGTACTATAAGAATATCACAATTAATAATTTGAAGATTATTATGGAAAACATAAAAATATGCTGCTCAGATTTTCTTTCAAGAAAGAATTTGCTATGCATTGACTGGATTAGTTGATGTCCTTTAGCTACTAGCCCCTTTAGCTTTCCAGCCTTGATCATAATCCTCTTACTGAGGTCCTTAGCCAGCAACTGAAAAGGCAGGAGTACAAGGGCC
The DNA here is from genome assembly GCF_001458135.2 of Marmota marmota marmota. Taxonomy (NCBI): domain Eukaryota; kingdom Metazoa; phylum Chordata; class Mammalia; order Rodentia; family Sciuridae; genus Marmota; species Marmota marmota. The sequence continues at coordinate 44,792,517 of NW_026000026.1, read as the reverse complement.
TTCCATTTCTGGTCACTAACTCCATCATAGCATATTTCCTAGAGAACTTACTTTGCAAAAGCTATTAATAATTTGTTTATTAATTTATTATATCATCTCTGGCACTTGTTGTCTGGTTTACAAAGATGATGACTTCTCCAGGCAAGAATTTTGAGCTCCTTGGATTTAATACTGAAGTCATTTTATCATTTGGCATCCATTTTCTTTAACTTTTTCTTAAAGTTGTGAGTATAGTCATAAGTATTTCTGATTTTTAAAATAAATAAACATATAAATAGCTGGTGCCTCAAAGGTGTCTTCTTTGATTTTTGCACATTTGTCTTTAGCTCCTGCTATACCTTCATCCTTACCTTCTTAGCAGGACTCCCTCAATGTGTTGATATCTCCAGGGATTCTTCTTGTTTTCTCATTTTAAGCTCTCTCCCAGTGACTTTCATTTATACACATTTTTTAGCCAGTAACTTAGCCCCATTGACATCACATTCTGCTCCTGTCCTCCAGACCCTCCAGTTGCCTAGAGGAGAGACTACATTAAGATCCATTGGTGCCCAGTTCTAGGATGCTTTAATTTGACATGCTTATTCTCCTCAAGTATTAGATTCCTTTTGGACTTGATGTCTTGAATTAAAGCATTGCCTTTTATCATACCGTGGGAGTAATTCTTAATCTTCAATTTACCCAAACCACTCTATCTGCCATGCTAACAATTTTACCTCCTAATATCACTATTAATTATATGCCTCTCTTTATCTTGCTGACCATGGTACAGACCATTTCATTCTCCTCTGAAATACTACCATTGCTTCTTCATTGATATCTCCGCTTCTCTTCTCATCCATCTCAAATTTACCTCCAGCTGGAACCCTTTAATGGACGCTGCACTGCTCCCATGAGAATATTAACCTGCAGCTTCACCTGCCTTCCTAATGCCGTCTCCTTACCTCCTCACTCATCCATCAGCCACACTGACCCTCCTACTGCTCTTGTTACTTTTTTATTGATTTTATTTTTTAAATACATGAAAGGGGAATGCATTACAATTCTTATTACGCATATAGAGCACAATTTTTCATATCTCTGTATATAAAGTGTGTTCACACCAATTTGTGTCTTCATACATGTACTTTGGATAATAATGTCCATCACATTCCACCATCATTGCTAACCCCCTGCCTCCTCCCTTCCCCTCCACTCCTCTGCCCTATCTAGAGTTCGTCTATTCCTCCCTTGTTCCCTCTCCCTACCCCACTATGAGTTAGTCACCTTAGAGAAAACATTTGGCATTTGTTTTTTGGGGGGATTGGCTAACTTCACTTAGCATTATCTTCTTCAACTCCATCCATTTACCTGCAAATACCATGATTTTATTCTCTTTTATTGCTGAGTAATATTCAGTGTATATATGCCACATTTTTTTTTATCCATTCAACTACTGAAGGGCATCTAGGTTGGTTCCACAGTTTAGCTATTGTGAATTGTGCTGCAGTAAACATCATTGTGGCTGTGTGCCTGTAGTATGCTGTTTTTAAGTCCTTTGGATATAGTCTGAGGAGAGGGATAGCTGGGTCAAATGGTAGTTCCATTTCCAGTTTTCCAAAGAATCTCCATACTGCTTTCCACATTGGCTGCACCAATTTGCAGTCCCACCAGCAGTGTATGAGTGTGCCTTTTCCCCCACATTCTCATATTTAAAGAAAGATGGGACACATGCCATAGCTACCATTCTGACTGGAGTGAGATGATATTGTTACTTTAAGACACTCAGGGTTTTTTGCCTTTTGTCACTTCCTCTCTTCCTCTATCCCTATTCTCCAGTAGGCTAAGATGATTCATCCTCTAAGTCTCCGCTGCTTTCTTCCAGGAAACAGTTCATGAAGCCCTTCTGAGATGAGGCACTTTGCCCTCACTTCTGTATTACCTCTTAGAAATTTCTGTCAAGGCTTTTTGCTTTGTTTTGTGAATGGTATTTTCTCTCTTGCCTAACAATTGTGAGACTAGGCATTTTTATTTGCGTTTGTTTTATGTTTGTACTTCCAGACAAATACCAAAGGATCTCTCCTATTTATAGAATCTAATAAAGTCAAACTGAAAAAAGCAGAGAATAGAATGGCAGTTTTTTAGAGACTCGGGGGTAGGGGATAGGTAGAGAAAGGAGACTTGTTGTTCAAAGGGTTTGAAGTTTCAATTAAACAGGAAGAATATGATTTGAGCATGGTGATCATACTTAATAGTAATGCATTTTATATTTCAAATTACTAATATAATATATATTAAGTGTTGTCAACACAAATAACAAGTATGTGAGGTGATGGATATTTAATTAGCTTGTTGCAATCATTCCACAAAATGTCCGTACATCAGCATATCACTTTGAGGGGAGGATATGTAGCTAAATGGTAAAGCATTTGCCTAGCATGTGCAAGAACCTGAATTCAGTCCCTAGTACTGCAAAAACAAACAAATAAATAAATGAAAAAGCACACCACCTTGTGACCCAATAAATACAATTGTTGTTGATTAATAGCAAATTTAAATTAAAAATAAATTAATTTTGAAATAGTAAAAAATAAAAACCAAAATGTTCTAAAGACAGTCTAAATGAAGGCTTTCCCATTCAAAAAAGAGAACGGAGAGAACTTCTTAGTGATTTTTCAGTATGTGATCAGCTGTTTACTGCTTTATATAATCAGAAATAATCTTTGATATGGTTTGTATTGCATTTTTACCTTTATAGATGGGAAGAATTTATAACAAGTTATGTAACTAAGGACATTTATATTTTATGTCTATCATCTTGGAAGAGCAGTTGTTTTAAATTTACAGCTTTATTTTTTAGTTTTCTTTACTAATTTTAGAGTTAAATGTCCTTAACTCAATGATATTTAAAGAAAGATGGGACACATGCCATGTTGATGTGAACATAGGTTTGATTACCTACAAATTTTAATATTTCATAAGAAAAAAGAATTCAAAATTTATTTCCTGAGCATTCACTGAGTATGCCTGTATACCAGTCAGAGATCCTCTAGGTGCTGGCAATGCATCAGGGAACAACAAAAGTGTTGTTCTCTTGGAGCTTATTACACTTTTGGTGGAGGGCATGTTGTCTTAAAATGGGTAAATCAGTATGATCCTTTCACCTAAGGAGGAGGACTATGAAGAGGACAGGACAGATAAAGGAGAAAGCCCTGGAGGTGTGGGAACAGGGCCAGGCTCCACTAGATAGAGTTCTCAGAAAAGCCTCATGAGGAGGTGACACTTGAAGTGAGACTTGAATGGCAAGGAGATATCACCTGTGTAGGGATATGAGTGGAAAAGTGGTACAGGATAAAAGAAAAGTCCCTGTTATTTATATTCACTTATGTTTGATAGAAATTTGTCTGTTGAGGCTTTTCTCAGAAGTTTGTATATATTCCTTCGGTGTTCATTGGGAACAAATGAAACAAATAGATGTGTCATATTTTAACTGACCCACTTGGACAAACAAGGAAACAAAACAAAAACTCAAGCTGGCTGAAAGGGAGAAAGCGGTTCATTACCTACCTAAAAACATACTTACCCAGGAGATCTGGATATTATATCACATTATTTTTTGATCTGTTAGAATAGTAGGCTAGTTAAACCTAGAAGGGAGATTTTCTTTCTTTTTTCTTTTTTATTTGTTCTTTTTAGTTATAATGACAGAATGTATTTTGACATATACATTCATGGAGTATAATTTTCCATTTTTGTGGTTGTATATGATGTGGAGTTACACTAATTGTGTATTCATATAAGAACATAGGAAAGTTACGTCCAGTTATTCTACTGTCTTTCCTGTTCCTATCACTCTTCCCTTCCCGTTCTTCCCCTTTGTCTGTCTATTGAACTTAATGTTCTTCCTACTCTTCCGCTTGTTGTATGTTAGCATCCACATATCAGAAAATTTGGCCTTTGTTTTTTTGGGGATTGGCTTATTTCATTTAGCATGATAGTCTCCGGTTTCATCCATATACTGGCAAATGCCATAATTTCATTCTTCTTTATGGCCAAGTAATATTCCATTGTTCCACATTTTCTTTATCCACTCGTCTGGTCTGTTGAAGGGCACCTAGATTGGTTCCATAGCTTAGCTATTGTGAATTGAGCTGCTATAAACATTGATGTGGTCAGTACATTGATTTTAAGTCCTTTGGTTATATGACAAGGAGTGGGATAACTGGGTCAAAAGGTGGTTCCATTCTAAGTTTTCTGAGGAATCTCCATTCTGCTTTCAGAGTGGTTGCACCAATTTGCAGTCCCACCAGCAGTGTACCAGTGTACCTTTTTTAGTTTTCTTTACTAATTTCAGAGTAAAATAGAAATGTATTATCAATACCAAGGAAGGTATTTTGACCAGTTTTGGATTTTCTATATTTTTTAGAAAAGTAGTTACAGCTAAAGAACAAGGACTTTTATTACCCTAGAGTAATTTGACAAAATTTGTTGTGGAATGAGGGAAAAAGTTATTCTCATTAGTTAGGGATTTTGGGGGAATGGGGAGCTACTTTTAATGGCCAAATAATTGTGTATATCATAGATTTTTTTTTTCTTTATCTACCAATGAGGACATGCGTAACTATGATGCTAAGACTTATTTTTATGCTGTTAATATCATGAAATTCTTGCCACCAGTTTCAGGTTTTTTTTCCTACTGAATTTTTTTTATCTTCTTTTTGTTCCTCTTTCTTCCCAGCTCTGTTTTTGACTAATGATAATTATGATGAAAATGAGAAGGAGAAGGTGAAAAAGAAGAAACCTGGGAATTCTGTCATTTGGGAAAATATTCTTTTAATATTTAAGCTATGACTGTCATTTAATAAAGACAGAGTGATTAAGTTTTTTTCTTTGACCTTGTTGGGGAGTTAAACTTGGGATAATAGTCTCTTAAAACATTCAGAGAAAGAAACTTGCCTAGGGCAAGTAAAAGAAACTCCCATAGAAATATGTAATAAAGTGCAATATTTATGTTAAATACTTTTCCTTTTCTTTTCTGAAACTTAAAAATAGCAGGTAATATAGGCTTAACACAAGAATACAAAGTTTCATGGTTTATTTTCTTTATACTTTATTTTTTTATTTTATAGAAAATACTGCAGTTTCTACCTGAGCGAATTTTCTTTCGATGGCATTACCAGAGTATAGGTAAGAAAGAAATTTAAAAGCTTTTCAGTAATATGTATTTCGTTTAGTGGAATTTTCAGTGATGATTTATATAATGAATACCATTAAGACAGCTTATAGCAAGGATTATTGATAAGGGTTTAACAGTTAAAACCCAAGACAAGTCTGACATGGACTTTGAAGGAAAATGTCTCTTATTCTAAAAATGCCCTTTAAAGTGTGTCCCATGGATTGGCATCAGACTTCCTCTGGGAGCTTGATAGGTATGCAGAATCTCAGACCCCAACTAGACCTACTGAACATGATCATTTATATTTTTAACAAGGATCCTAATGGGATTCTGTGTACATGAAGATTGAGAAACACTGATCTAGAGTATTCTAAAATAATTTTATATCTTCTTGCAAAATTCTCTTGTTCTGTAACCTATACCATTGACTCAAAATTGTCTGTTAGAATGCTTTAGGATGTGATAGTGAGAGGAAACTTGAAATAAAGCAAGTTACCATGGCTGCCCTTTCTGTGTAGCTTTTAATATCTAACAACATCTCATCTTAATTTAATATGCACAGCCCATCTGGGGTTAATTGTTAATTCTGCCTTCTGTTTTAAAGACTGTCTGCTTCAGTTCTTCTGCCTTTCAAGAGACTAGCATTTCCTACAATTTTTCTTCCTTACCAGATGTCATATTGGAGGAGATCATGAACCTCATAATGGAATCTAACTCTGTTGATCATTCATTCATTCATTCAGATGTTTATTGAGAGAGACAGTTGGTATGAAGTTTTGACACAGAAACAAAGAATATCTCCTCATTCTTGTATCTTATGGGCCTATTATCCTGTGAGTGGTTAAATGAGAAAAATAATTGCAGTGTAATTGTCACTATGAAAGAAGTATAATGGGAGCAAAAAAGAAAAGCAGTATAATTATTTAGAGGAATTGAGGGAAGCTTCACAACAGGTAACTTCTTTTGGAACCTTGAAAGATAAGCAGGTTAAGTATTGAAAAGCATAAAAGAGGCCTTCTGGATGGGCTATAATGTGTGCATAGTCACGGAAGCAGAAACAATATCTCACAATCAGCAGATATTCTAAAATTCAGAATCCTAAATGTTGAAAAAAAATGTTGACCTGACTTTTATAGAAATTGAACATATTTGAAGTTATATATTATAAATCTAAAGGAAAAAGGTGTATATATAGTAATACATCTATGGAACTGAATGAATAAATCATTAAAGAAAGTTTCTTGATTTTTAACTCTTTTAAAGAAACAAAAGAAAGTTTTCCTTTAAATCTTAGATAGTTGTTCATAGTATTTCTGCTTAGTTCAAACTTTGAGCTTGTGAATTTAAATTAATAGAAAGATAAAAAATTTAAATGCAAAGTATAATCTAAAGAGACATCATGGGGATTTGTAATGCTTCAAAGTATAGTAGAAGTAAATGACAAAGAGAAATAACTGCATGAAGTATTTTTAATCTGTGCTAGATATAATCCTTCTTTAATTTTGTTTATATCATTTGTATGAAAACCATACTCATTTTCTTCAGAAAGCACTTTAGAATGTCTGAAGATTAGTGGACTCCCCTCAGCATGAATAAACTTATTAGAACTATGTGAAAACTAATTTGCATTTGTGTTGGGAAACTTTATACATCTAGTAGGCAGTGTGTGATATTACTTTAATTCTGCCTAATATCACAAAAACTGGTTAAAATTACTGGCACAAGTAGGTTTTTACCTAGTTTGGTGGCATCTTATCAAGAAGACCTCAGAGTCTTTGATTGGGATTTCAAAGTATTAGTCTCCTGAGCCATGTAATAGCAGTATATGTTATTTACCTGGTAGGTAGCATAAGATGTCTCTATAAAGTGGTTGGACTGAGTCATATTTCAGAATGCTGCAGTACGAGCATTTGCATATAAATAGCATATAAAACCATCCTTATTTATTATTGGTGCTTATATATTTAATGCTTGAGTCAAATAGAATCTTTTCAGATAAATACAATTTTGCATTATTAATCAAGTTGGGTAAAAATTGGTGTTTATATAGGTCTGCATTTCTTTTATATTGATCTTCAGGCTAGCTGTGCTTTGAAAACTTTCATATTTTAGAATAGCAACATGTGCATTGATGTACAATGTAACAAACCATTTAGAACATCAACATAGTGTAATGTCTGTAAATAACACCCCAGGAATCTGGGCAGCAGTTTCTAACCAAGTGAGTTATTAGTTGTGGAACTTAAGATATGAGTAGTAACCATCAGTGGAGAAGGAGTCTTAGGTGTTATCAACATAGTTCAGATCATGTTCTTCCCACTAGGACTTACACAAAAAAGCTTTTGTTTTCACAACCTTTTAGATTTTGAAATTGTTGAGATCAATAATTTCAAAAATTTTTTGAAATTGTTGATAATTTGTCAATTTTGAAATTGTTGATAATTGTCATTGCACACATTTGTATTCCATGCTGTACTGTACCTCTTGTTTTCTTTCTATTTTATTTGGAGTTATGAATACTGTTACTATTTGTCACTCAAGTTCTTGACTGAGTTCATTGTAGAAACTAAGAAGCTATAAGGAAACACCTGAAAGGTGAGTGACTCACCCAAGAAGGAGATTTTATTGGGGGGCTGCCCAAAGGGGAAGAAAAGGAGAGGCAAAGAGGAGAGGAGGAGGGCAGAGAGAAAGAGAAAGGAGAGAAAGAATAGGAAGAGTGCAGAGGGCGTGTGCTTACAAGCTTCGGCTGAAGAAGGGTTGCATAGGGACGCAGCAAGTGCTGATTGCCAGGAATTGAGGGAGACTTCACAACAGGTAACTTCTTTCGGAACCTTGAAAGATGAGCAGGTTAAGTATTGAAAAGCATAGAAGAGGCCTTCTGGATGGGCTATAATGTGTGCATAGTCACGGAAGCAGAAACAATATCTCACAATCAGCAGATATTCCAAGGGTGACTCAGGAACAGTGAGCGGACACTGTTTCTTGTGGGGATTGGTCAAGGAAACCTTTGAATTTGGCTCTCTTCAGAGAGGAGGAGGAGGGGTAAGGGATTCTGTGATGTTCTCTCTGAGATGGAAACTTAACTTCAGCAGGGAGTCTCCCACACACCTAACATTCCATCCTTTTTGTTTTTATGTTGGGAGCAGGGCAATGAGATCCTCTGGCTGCTTCCTGCTAGAGAGGGACAAAGAGTGTGAAGGAAGGGATGAGTGGTCAGGGTACAGGGACAAAAGAAGCATAGCTATAAAGGCCAGGGCACTGAAGATGTGAATTTCCTTGGGGCTGATCGATGAAAGTTCCTCGAAGCCATAGGTCATGGATAGTCTCGATCCAATCCTTGTCCCTGAAGGCAAGAAGAAGGAAGAGGAGCTTCTGGCCAGAGGTCTAGTGAGAGGGACTGGCTGAGAAAAGACCAGCAGTCAGGAGGAGGCACACGAATGCAAATGGGCCTAGAAACTCTGGGTGACAGGCTAGTGAATTTCCCCAGTCGTGTTTCCATTTTGTAGCTCCATATCCACGATGGTGAAGTGCCGTCAGCCGTTGGTGAGGCCTTCACGTAAGGGACAAGTGTCCGCTGAGGTAGCAAGTAGCTGGTAATCCCCGAGGAGAAGCTGGTTAAAGGTCTGATTAGATATTTTGCCTATTTGATTCTGCAGGAATTTATGATACATGGTAGAAAGGCACGAACAAGAAAATCCCAATTATTGGGGCAATCTTGGATGTCTGATGAAGCAGACGAAGTAGGGGTGAGGGAAGTGGATGCTAGGAGGGTGGCAAAGGGACGGGTGGAACTAGAGTGAGGCATGTTGTTGTGAGGGTTTCTTGGGTTGAGGAAAGTCTTCCTTGGGAAGGGGGGAAGAAACCCTCAGGCGTGAAATGTGGAGCTTTAAAGGATAGAAAGACGGCCCTTCTTGTCCTGGAAAGAGAGGTAGTAACAAGCCATGTTAATTCAGCCTCACTGTACAGATTTAATTGAGGGAGCATAGTGGAAGGAACACAAAAAGCAAAGGGCATGTTGAGGCTTAGATTTTTGTTAGCGTACCATTGCACTAGAAAAAGAACCCTGGCAGAGCAAAGTTTGGGGAAGAAATTTGAACAATCTGGTCACAGGGTGCTGAACCAGAGGCAGTGTAGCAGCAAGGGAAATTCCCTGATGAGTTACAAAAAAGTACTTCCTCAGTGGGAATTAACTAACAGAATACGATCCAAACTTGTGCAGAGGAAACAGTCTGAAATGTTATTAACTTTGGATTGAGAAGCTGAAGGCCCTGAAGTATTAGGGCCATCTGTGAGAAAGGGTCAGCTTTAGGATGGGCAACTGCATCCAGTTGGTGTTGGAGTTCCTTCTCTTGCTCCTGGATGGTTATGTGAATTTGAGGGAACACTTGTATATTGATGCCTGGTGTTAAGGAGAGGGTTTTGAGGTTGTCTAAAAGGCATTGTAAGGGAGAGTCGACCAGCAGAGAGGACGCATTACATGTTGCAAATGTAGTATAAGGGAGAGGGGGAAGGAACTGATTTATTGGTAAAAGGGGCATCCCTGCTAGAGCCAAAAATCAGGCAGTTGAGCTGCAAAGATTGGTTGTCACCAAATCCTGGCAGTCGAGGCTCCCAACCTGGATGGGGCCAGAGTCACGGAAGACCTGGCCAAGGTTTTTCGGGACCCCTTCTGGAGGGGCCAGAGACTCCCAGGGCTGGAGAGAGGAAGGGGAGGGTAAGCGTATCTCTAGTGGCCGAGTCTTAAATGTGAGGAGACTTTATGATAGAGGTTGAGGGGTGCTTGGCAAAACCCCAAGAATAAAATTTACCATCAACACCAGAAGCCCATTTTGGGTCCCATGGGTACCAAATACTTAATTTAGGGTATGCTTGACTCTTATAGCAAGGCTTATCTAGGAAGCTTTTCTTGCATGAATTATAAGGGCACCGCCATAGGTGTCAGGCCAGCGCTTACAAGATTCCTCAGTTTGGTCTGCTATGAAGCATAGTATTGCTGAACATAAGTGGGACGAGATGGTTGAATCCATTAATGTTAAGGATGACCGCCGGATTGCAACCAGTAGAACAGCAATCGCTTTGACCCATAAACTGAGAGCGGGTGGTGCCATCCTGCTTCCATGTTGCTTGGCTGTAGAAGCACCATCTTTGGGTTGAGATAGACACTTGAGAGAGATTAATGATTAGTAAAAGAAGGAGAGGGTTGGCGAGAAACCTTGAGAAGTAAGACTTCGTCAGTTCCTGGTTGTGTTGGGACAGAGGTAAAGGATGGCGCAGGAAGACACCTGTCTGCATGTTCCCTTAGGAGTTTGTGTAAAAGTGTGAGATAGGGCAAGTAGGACACAAGGGGAGGAGGAGTAACTGGAAAGCTTTGGTTGGTTAAGAAAGGGCGCCCATGGAGTAGCTCCAAGGGCCTAAGGCCTGAGGGGATTCTAGGGGTTTCCCGAATTTGGGTGAGGGTCAATGGCAGGAGATTGGGCCAGGACAGCCTGAATTCAATAGCAAGTTTAGTGGGATGATCCTTGAGAATGCCGTTAGCCCTCTCAGTCTTACCCGAGGATTGGGGCTGGTGGGGGATGTGGAGCCTCCAAGTGATGTTGAGGCCTTTGGAGACTAGTTGAACAACCTGAGAAATGAAGGCCGGACCATTATCTGACTGGATGGAGGCGGGAAGTCTGAACCTGGGAATTATCTGCTCAATGAGGATGGAGATGACAGTGTCAGCAGTTTCCCTTGAGTTAGGGAAGGCTTCTATCCAACTGTAAGAGAGTGCTATCCCCCAAGTCATAAGCAGTTAGATCCTGTGTCAAGGCTTGTCTCTGAAGCCTTGAGGTAGGACTGTTCATATCATCTGGTGAGACCTAAAGGATGTAGGGTCTTCCCATGTGAAGGCAAAGAGGTAATAAGAGTCGGGATGGAGAAGCACTGTAAAGAAGGCATCTTTAAGATCCAGGACAGGGGTTGGGATTGTGGCTCAGCGGTAGAGCGCTCCCCTAGCACAGGCTGGACCCAGGTTCATTGTGTTGTGTCCATCTATACCTAAAAAATAAATATTAAAAAAAAAATAAAAGATCCAGGACAGTAAAGTGAGTGGTCGAAGGGGGAATATGAGAAAGAAGAGTAAGGGTTGGGAACCACCGGGTGGGTGGGAATAACTGCCTCATTAATGATTCGTAGGTCTTATACAAGGCAGTACTGTCCATTAGGTTTCTTTATGGCCGAGATTGGAGTGTTGTAAGGGTGTGGGTAGGTCTTAAGTCCTTGTGCCTTATATCCTTAATAATGGGCTGTAGGCCCTGAATATTGCTAGTTGTAAGAGGGTATTGAGGTTGACAAAGGAAATGCTGAGGGTCCTTAAGATGAATTCTGACAGGGACACAGTGAGCCAGAGAGGGGGTGGAAGTATCCCAAACTTGAGGGTTTACCTCCAGAGGGAGAGAAGGAGGAGAGCCTATCGATGTGTGGGTTGCTTCTGCAAGGGCGAGGATAAAATAAAAGCTGGGATGGAATGTGATGGAGGTATGGAATTTGGCTAAGATGTCCCTTCCCAATAGGGGAATGGGGCATTGGGGCATTACCAAAAACTGGAGGGAGAAAGGCTGGTGGTAAAACCTACAAGAGAGCATGGGGGTTTTAAGGGTAAGGATTGTTTGTCCTCCTACCCCGACAATGGGGGAACAGGATGGAACAGTATGTCCCCAAAACTCTCTCAAGACTGAATAAGTGGCCCCTGTGTCTAAAAGGAAGTTAATTAGGCGTTCATTAACCATAATAGTGAACCTGGGCACCTGAAAGGTGATGGTGGTTGTCGGGGAGAGAGTCCCAAGGCCCCTTCAGTCATCCGTTGCCAGCCCCAAAAGATCCATATCTGGGCTTGGAGTGGATTTGGCTCCCCTTTGGGAGCCGAGGAAGTCCATGGCCCAGTGACCCCTTAATTAGCATTTAGGGTGTGGACGCATAGGTGGCCTGGGATTTGGGCACTCATGCCCAGTGTCCCTGTGTCCCACACTTAAAACAGGGCCCAGGGGCCATCTTAGGTGGTGGGTATTTAGCCAAAAACGAAGGGGTCCATGGGGGTAGGTCCCCATAGAGCCTGTGCCAGCATCTGGCTTTTTTGATTTCTGGCCTTCTCATCCTGGTTGTGGTACACCTTAAAGGCTGTGGCTAGGACTTCAGTCTGAGGGGTCAAGGGTTCCTGTTCCAGTTTTTAAATTTTCGCCCAAATGTCGGGATAGCTCTGGGAGAAGTAGGTCATTAGGAGCTGTCTCCCATCGGGGATCTCAGGGTCTAAATTAGTTATTGCTGGAGAGCCTTAGTCAGTCTATCTAGTAAGGTGGAAAGTTTTTGTTCTGAATAATTTCTTGGAGGTTTTCAAAGTTTACTGCCTTCTGAGCTGCCCAGCTGAGTCCAACAACTAGGCTGGTAGAAAATTGGTCCCTCAGGGTTAATCCTACAGCAGTATTGTAGTCCTTATTAGGGTCCAGATCAGGAACTGCCTGGGCGCCTAGAGGGTGGGGCAGGGTGGTTTGATGGACCTCATCAGCATAATTATGGGCTTGTTTCCAGACCTGCCTGCATTCCTCTGGGAGAAGGGTATTGGCCAGGATCATGTAAATGTCATGAAAAGTGAGACTACAGGCTTGGAGTAAGTACTAAAACTCCTTTATATATGAGGCAGAGTTGGTGGTGTAGAAACCCAAACATTTTCAACTGTGAAAGGTCCGCTATGGAGAAGGGCACGTGGACCCTAAGGATCCCTTCTGCCCCAGCAACCTCTCTCAAAGGAGCCATAATTGAAGTAGAGTGTGGCTGGACAGACTGTACATGGGAGCAGGTGGGGAGGACTGAAAGAGGAAGTGGGGGCAGGGCCCGAAGAAGGAGGAGCCAGAGGGGCAGGGGCAGGGACTGGCACAGACAAGGGAAGAGGAGAGTAGGGGAGGGGTTTGGGCAAGATATGACTGCTGTGGCTAGTTGGTTGGATTGAAATCCTTGGATGAGGAGGCAGAAAGAGAGGAGGGTTTATAAGCCAAGAAGACATGCTTTGGGTTGCAAGAGTGCAGCAAGACAGAGGAAGAAAGCCTGAATATATGTAATCTGCCCATTTTTTCGATCGCTCACAGTAGTTATAGATATCCCATACAATGGCGGGGTCTAAGGACCTGTTGAGAGCCACAACCAAGTCAAGATGGTGCCTGGCATTTTGCCAGGAGGAGTGGTTGAGAAGTAACGCCAGCGAGCCATTAAGATGATGATAATTAAGTTAAGCTGTGTATAATTATTAAGATAATGACTGTTTGCTGTAACTGGATGATGCTAAATTGAAACAAGCTGTGTATTCAGTTGTATATATAAATCTCTGCTGTCCGGCAATAAGGCGGCTCCTGCTACCTCGGGTGCCCACTACTTTTGAGTTCTCGCGGAGTTCCCGTTGGTTCTCGCAGAGTTTCTGTTGAGTTCCGGTGGAGTTCCCATTGGGTTCGGGCAATAAAGTAGTTCCTGTTTGAACCTACAAGTGGCTCGTGACCTCCCAGTTATTTGTGCCCAGCCAGACTGCAGCAAGGACCCACAAGGGGGCCAATGGTTTTGGTTATCTAAGGGATAATTGGGCCAATTCTGAGTAGAGAATTTTATCAGTTTCTTGGGTTTGATCTCCAGGGTTAGGCTGAGGGTGTCCAAATTGCCGAGGTAGTCGGCTGGCAGGGAGGAGGTGTCCCCCTTGGGACTATGAGGAAGGGTATGATATGTTGACTGGAGAGACGTCCCACTCGAGCCAAATATCAGAACGAGATTTTAGGCCGAGTATACAGTTGTTACCGAAAATCCTCTGGTGAGGTGCCCTCCTGGAGGGCCCTGGGAGCCAGGGTTTTCAACCAAAAGGGGGAAAGAGGAGACCCACACTCAAGGAGGGGAAGGGGCTTGCCAATTCTCAAGCCAGCTGAGGCCTGTTGGAAGGGGAAGACTTCAGGAGGACCACAGCGACCATGAAGGTCTGGATGGGATGTATTCCTCCCCGCGAGACACCACAGGGGCTGGAAGATCAACGGCCCTGTTACTGTGCCTCGGAAGGTTTGGGAGTCCGGAGAGGGGGACTCACCAATTTGTAGGCTGATGGTGGATGCGAAGGAGGCAATCCAGAAGATGGGCGCAGGTTGGTCTCTGCTCAGATGGTGATCTCCGGCAAGATGGGAGTCCTGCTTAAAAGCAGGGGAGTCCCATATGAGTAAAGGCACCAATGAAAGGCAAGTGACTCACCTGAGACAGAGATTCAACCAAGAGATTTTATTGGGGGGCTGCCGGAAAGGGAAGAAAAGGAGAGGCAGAGAGCAGAGAGAGGAGCGGAGGAGGGCAGAGAGAAAGAGAGAGGAGAGGAAGAAGAAGAAGAAAAGGGCAGAGAAAGGAGAGAAAGAAGAGGAAGAGAGGTAGAGGGCCGAGGGTGTGTGCTTACAAGCTTCCGCTTAAGAAGGGTTGCGTAGGGGCCGTGGTGGGTGCTGATTGGCAGGGTGACTCAGGAACAGTGAGCGGACACTGTGTCCTGTGGGGATTGGTCAAGGAAACCTTTGAATTTGGCACTCTTCGGAGAGGAGGGTGAGGGGCAAGGGATTCTGTGATGTTCTGTCGAGATGGAAACTTAACTTCAGCCAGGAATCTCCTGCACACCCAACAACACCAGCCTCCAAAGAAAGGACTGTGCTTTGACCGTCTTCCCAGTACTGGCATCTTGACTTCTTCAAAACTTCTGGAATTAGTGGTCCTCTCACCAACCAGTGTCTAACAGTCTAGATAGTTAATATTCCTTACCTTATAGGAAGACCACTACTATATAACTTCTTAATTAAATGTTATTGCAGCTTGTAGGGAAAGGCACTCTGAAACGTTGGGATAGAACCTTGAAGTTTGGGCCACATGCAGTATATTTCCTGGAATTGACAATTAACTAAGCAGAAAAATCAGAAATAAGAGCAACTCCTATATTCTGCTAGTCTCAAAACTTCTCAGGCTTCCTTGATAGCCATATTTTACCCTGAGAAGAAAGTAATAGACAGCAACTACCACAATGCTCTGCCTTTTATGCCACAAAGTCTGTCTTATATGTCACTTTGTTTTGTTTGATTTCTCTTAAAACAGTTTTTTATCCTGTCTTTTTAAATATACATAAGAGTAGAGTGTATTTTGACATATTATACATACATGGATTTTTTTCTTAGAAGGAAAATAGTCTAGTTTCTTCTTGTTTTGGTTTTTAATGGCTGACTCTTTTCTGTAAATCACTGAATGAGGAAATTTTTTTACAGTGTGAAATAAACACCGGTTCATTATTCCGCATATAGA
This sequence comes from Marmota marmota marmota, assembly GCF_001458135.2. Taxonomy (NCBI): domain Eukaryota; kingdom Metazoa; phylum Chordata; class Mammalia; order Rodentia; family Sciuridae; genus Marmota; species Marmota marmota. The sequence continues at coordinate 44,777,039 of NW_026000026.1, read as the reverse complement.
GAGGTACTGCTATAAGAGATCTTTGAAGAACAAAATTGGGAATGTGGATGAAATAACACTCATGTACTCCGTGATATTAGCTAACCTACAACTGAGCTATTTGCAAATTTCCATTACTGATTACAAATGGAAAAATTGTTTATCAAGCTTTTCTGAAGCCACTTTTAGATGAGTAAATTGTGGTAGATACTGGGTGGGTGCTTGACACCTTATCTTTGGGCAATAATGAGATAAAAATGGGAATGAGATAATAGTGGATGGTAGCAGCAGGAAAATAAGGATATTTGATGCAAGAGCTGTAGTACTTATCCATGTGTCCATGTGTCCCCAACACAGAACTAAAGTTATATGTCTGTTCACTTTTAAAGGATTTGCTTCTCATGAGCCTCTAGATAGCAGCTTTCCTATTTGATTCAGTGTATGGTGCTGTGCCTAATAAATGTGTATGGAGTGAGTGAAAGGACACATTTTGTATTAGAGGTGTTTTATTGTAAAATTGTTGAAAATAAATCACTCTCAGGTCTAAAAGAGTAGGGCTTAGTTGTTAGAAAATTTACATATGTGCAGTACTTCATGAATTTTTAAATATGACTTGTTATTAAATTTCATCTATTTAACTAGATTTTTCTTATATATAGTATAAAAACCAAGTGCATAACTAAACTGAAATTTGTTTTCGACATTTCAAGAGTGTCCCTGGCTTTATGCCTGGGGGTACCCAGTGGCCCCATATTTCTGAATGTGAGCACAACTTCTCACCAGCCTCTTTTCTTAAAGTTTTTACAGCCTTCTGGGTTCTATACTCTTCTTAGAAGCCTAAGTCTTATAGCTTTTCCTGGTTCCTTTGCCGTTAGGCCATGCCATTCCCTACTCTTCCTGAGGGAGCAGGGCTCCCTATCAACGTGACTCTAGGACTCCCTCAAAAGTGCATTGCAGCCAGACCCAAATTCTGAGTGCCTCTGTGTTCATGAAAAATGGGTAGAATGAATACTCAGGGGAGCGTCGGGGCCAACTCCCTTTGACAAACAATAGCACTGCAGCCTCAGTCTCTCTGTTTCACCTCCTTGGCCATCTGAAATATGGCTTTCCTGAGGGTCCAATGTCTCCTTCAGGATTGTGGGGTGAGTTCATAGTCTTTCTTTTCTCCAGTGGCAATTTCAGATCTCATTTGCCTTTTCTTTTGCTTTCTTTCTCTTCCTCTTCTTCTTTTTCATGGCCTTGTTCTCTCCTAGTCTTTTCCACCAATCTAAATTACTCATCAGCCCATTGTTCCTCACCCCTATCCTTAGGCATCTTCCTGACACTTTTCATTATGTAGATCTCTGACCACAACCTCCGTCCTCTAGATCTTTCACCCAGTCACTTCTATGCTACCTTTTCTTTTTTTATTTTGAATAACATCTTGATTGGGAATACAGTAAACGGAATTTTAAATGCACATTTTGAGAAGTTTTGATACACACACAAAAATAATATGTATGTATCTGTGAAAATAATACTACTATCAGGTAATGAAGAGAGATCTTGCCGTCAAAAGTTTCCTCATCCCCATTGGAAAAAAAGTTTCCTCATCACCCTTCCCTACCTCATCACTCAGTCCCGAGTTAACCACTGATCTGCTTTTTGTTGCTATAGACTAACTTGCATTTTCTAGAGTCTTATATACATAGAATCATACTGAATATACTCGTTTTCATCTTTCACTTGAGATTCACCTATGTTGTTGCATATATTAATAGTTTATTCTTATTTCTTAATAGTACAGTATTACATTATATAATTTGTTTATCTGTCCACTTGTTGATAGACATTTGTGTTGTTTCTAGTATTTGGCAGTTAGAAATATTAAGCTACTGTAAATATTTGTATACAAGTCTTTGTATAAATATACACTTTCCTACCTCTTGGGAATGGAATGGCTGAATCATATAAAGGCATATGTTTAACTGCCATACTGTTTTCCACAGTGTTTGTGCCATTTTATATTACCATCCTCACTGTGACAGTTCCAGTTAAAAATACTTGGTATAGTCAATTTAAAAAAGATTAGTAGTAATATCTCCTTGACTAAAGAACTTGATCATCTTTTCATGGGTTTGCCATCTGTATGTTTTTGGTGGACCTGTATGTTCAAATATACTGTCCATTTAAACATTTTTTCCTTAATATTAAATTTTGAGAGTTCTTTACATATTCTTTGTTTTTTATTAGATATGTCTTGGAAATATTTTCTCCCTATCTTGTTATTTTAGTCCCTTAAATAGTGCCTTTTAAGGAGTAAAGCTTTTAAAAATTTTGAAGAAATTCAATTTTTTTCTTCTATAGATTATGCTTTTGGTATTGTGTCTAGACAATTTTTACTCAACCTGAAGTCACAAAGATCCCCTGTGGTTTTCTTCTTGTAGTTCTGTTATTATGTTTCATATTGATCCATTTTGAGCTAATTTTGGTTAATTTAAAATTCCTGCTTCCTTATGCCTACTTAGTATGTGCATCATGTACTCCTAGGAAGTTCTATGTTCTTGATCCACTAGCTACTTCCAACTGTCTTTGTGCACCAGCATCCCAAAGGGAGTTTTTCCATGTTCTTAAGCCTTGTCTGGTGGTATGCTTCTTTGTTGTTTAGCTTGAGGCATGATATATAAAGGGAATTTTTAAACAATTAAAACTAAAATAATAAAGGATTTTTGTACCTTTACGAACTTTTCACCTTACAATATCTTTAAAAAATTGTCAGTTGGTCAAAAAGACATTGGTAGGTCTCACAATTGAAAATAAGAAGCAAGTAGAGTTTGAAATTTTTTTTATTTATTTTAATTAGTTACACATGACAGTACAATGATCTTGACATATCATACATTTAAATCAGATGGGGTATAATTTCTCAGTTTTCTGAGTGTATAGATTGCAGAATCACATTGTTCATGTAGTCACGTATATACATATAGCAATAATAAAGTCTATTTTAATTTTGATGAGTTTTTTTTATTAAATTCAGGAAAGTAAAGTCATAATAGTACATTCTTTATTATAAATGATATATTTAAACTAATGCTGTGAATTTAAATACACTTGAATTTAAATATCTTAATATTTTGGAAATATTAACCATTAGAATTCATAAAAGCCATGTATATGGGGGATACATGTTTTTCCTCTTACCTCAGACTTCCAGTTAAAGGATATTTTTGTTTAAGATACAAATAAGAATTAGCCACACTAGACCCAAATAAGAGGGGGATAAAAGGGGAAAGGACCCATGAAAATATAAGGGAGATCAGTGGGGTGAAAGAAGGTAATAATAGGAAGGGAGGAAAGATGGGAAAAGGGAGGAATAGTAGAATGAAATCAACCAAATTATGCTATGTATATATATGAATATACCACAGTGAATTTCACCTTTATGTCTATCTATAAAACCAATTTGAAAAAGAGCTATAAATAAATAGAAGGAAAACCAGTACTAGAGGAAATGAAAGAGGGCAAGGGAGGGTAGGACTTATATATAATTATAATTCACTAATTAAAATATAATAATATAAAGTTAGCCAATAGAAGTTCAAAATTCATACAATCAATCCCATTAATTAAATTTTATTTATTCATTTATGTATTCTTTCAGTTATTCACATGAGTCAATAAAGTGGCAACTAGTAGGGCTAGGGAGACACATAAAATAGATGAGGGCCCCAGTATTAGATGTTATAGTGACAGTATAGCAATTATTAAAGGTTCCTTTAGATTGCCTGTGGTTTTGTCCTGACTACTGAATTCCATTTAGTGATCAGACATATCTATGTATCCAATATCCACAGAAATTTGGCTTGTATTAATCCTTAAGACATTGACTCTATTTCATGGTGGTTCATCTTTTTGATATACATTAAATAAAATAAATATGAATGGATATCTGATTTTAAAATATTGCACAAAACTATTCAATAGGGAGATCTAAGTAATTTTTTTTAATATATGCAAATTGATCAAATGAAATGTTCTCCTGCCTGAGACTTCCGTTATATTTCTATTTTGAAAATACCCTTCTTTTTTGATTCTATTTTAGAGGCATTTAGATGGGGTTTCCATACCATGTCCATCCTGGGGGCATGAGTGCATTTATAGAATACTCAGTTGTATGTTTCCATTGAGAGACTTTTCTCGGAATGCTGGACTGCAGCGTGAAAGTTTTAGCTGTTGACTGGTGTAGTTCTGAGTAAATCTTAATTCCACCTCCTTGCCAGTGACCTAAGTGCTCTGCTAGAGGATTTATTGAGGGACTGAACCTCATAAATGTGGTCTTCATTGCCAGGAGAGAGACATGGCATCCTGCATATTTGTAAAGTATTCTTGTAAAAGTGTTTTGTGAGCAGTAGTTTGACATTATTTTTACCTCTAAAATTAAAAAAAAAATCAGTTTATGTATGACAAAGATATTTGTACATATTATACTATGGGTATTTGGGTTACCTCAATATCAATCATTTTGACTATTTTTAAAGAATTTTGAAGAGGAACGTACTTAAAGTACTTTTACCTCAACAACTTTTTCCTTTTGTGACATTGCTTTGCTTCTCAAGGGTGTCCTTCTTCCTTTTACTTTTAGGAAAATATACCCTTTTATCACAAAGTACTTTTATTTCTAAAACTTATTTAAAAAAATAGATCTTAAACATTTATTTATATACTCTATTTCTAATTCATTGTTTTAAACTTTCAGGCTCAACTTTAAAGAAGCTTCTACACACCGGAAATTCTATTAAGGTATTTATTTTAGATGAAAATATAATGGCATTTTTTATTACTCTTAAGTTTATTAATGCCGCAAAGTAACAAAGGCCATTTTGAAAATGAAAGATCTTTATAAACCACTTTCTTAGTTTTTATTTTTAATTGAGAAAGTATATGACAAATATTGTTTAGGTTTTTGTTCTTAACCTTGTCACTTATATTGTGAAGGACATTTTAAGTAGAACTATTGTGGGAGGAAAAAACAGCAGAGAGCCTCACTCTTGAATATTTTTTCATCTATTTGCAGTTGGTGATCTTGTAATTTAAGTTAAAGTTGGATTATTTTAAAATAAAAATGTATTATTTATAATGACATAGACTATTTGATGCTGGGATAAGATGACCCCAAAACATGAGTGGCAGAAGGCAGTGAGACTGGTGAATTTTTCACTTGTAGATATGTTCATGTCTTTAATAAGGTACTACATTTTTGTTTGTATACCAGTTTAAACAACCACAGACACTTAAAACTTGATATATTAACTTTCCTCTTATATGTTGAAAAACAGAAACAATCTATTCTTAACCTCACTGTGATTTCCATATTCCCACCCCCACATTTTTAAGGAAATATAGTTAACTATAATTAAATATAGTTAACTATAGTTAACAAGAAAAATTGGAGACTTATAGAATTTCACAGAAACTTTCCTCATGTTAAATATTATTTGATTAGGTGTGTGTAGAGCTGCATCATTTTTGCTTGATGGCTGAATAATATGTATTCAGCATTACCCCTCATTTTACCTGCTAGAGGAAAGGAGGAATAGTATGGAAAGACATGGAGGTTTGAGCAGAGCAGTGGTGGAGTCCAGGGGTATGTTTGGAAGTATGCTGTAAATCCCCTCAGTTAATGTGGTAGTACTGTTGCCAGCTAGGGTATCTGTCTTGGTGTATTTTGACTTCTCTTGGAAATTGGTGAATCTTTCTCTCTCCTCTCTCTCCTCTCTCTCCTCTCTCTCCTCTCTCTCCTCTCTCTCCTCTCTCCTCTCTCCTCCCTCTCTC
>NW_026000026.1:44756783-44771226 GCF_001458135.2 Marmota marmota marmota | reverse complement strand
CTCTCTCTCTCTCTCTCTCTCTCTCTCTCCTCTCTCTCCTCTCTCCTCTCTCCTCCCTCTCTCTCTCTCTCTCTCTCTCTCTCTCTCTCTCTCTCGTGTGTGTGTGTGTGTGTGTGTGTGTGTGTGTGTCTCCTCCACTTTTTGGTTTTCCTGTGGAGTTTCGTGTTTGGCTTGCAACACTCTTGATTTGGAGGGACCAGTCTTACCTTGAGTTAATTGAAAGGAGATCAGGCAGCCACTTCAATTGCCTGTATTTGGAGCTCATTACATCTTTCAGTTGCATCTGACACATTTCATTCTCATTTGCTTATTTATCTTCTTTTATTGACATCATCTTTTTCAACCACTTAGGAATGCAGAAAAGGAGGGATGCCTTTTTTAATTCTAGGGATATGATGAAGTTGGAAGTGTAGAAGAAGAAAAAGTACATGTCTACTTACCTATCTTGATTTTTTTTTTTTTTCTACCAGGGAATGCTGACCATTCAGAGCACAGTGAAGAGTTTAGAATAGAGTATGGACTTGAGGCAGTGTAGCTGGAGGTCTGCCCTGTCTGGTTGAGCCAGGTCTTCAGTTTCATTTAGCTCCTAGTATTCATGATTTTTAAGAACATTATAAACAGGTGCATATTATAGTGACATTACAAAATTCTGTTAAAAGCACAGTATAAATTTGGAGAAAGATTATCTTTTTCACTGGTTTTCTGGATAATCAAGATTTGATGGTATGAACACTGTGACCTTACATTATGAAATACTGTTAATAGGAAATAAATAGTGCTAACTGGGAGCCAGGACCCCCTTTTGTGCGTTACATATGTTAACTCACTTAATCCTTATAACAGTCCTTTGTGGCAAAAACTATTGTCCTCCCTATTTTGCAGATGGGGAGAATAAGACATGAGAAGTTAAATGGTTTCCTACAGGTCACAGCTAGAAACTGGAAGAGGCTAAATTTGAACCCAGGCCCTCTGGCCCCAGAACCTAAACTCTTAATCTTGGTGCTGTATTGTAGCATCCTTGCTTACTTTCTATTTAGTGACGAACTTGGTGCAGAACTTTAACAGTGCCTTTTAACTTCTAGTTTTTCTTTAAGAATGGTGCTATATTGGATGCATTTCTACAGATACATGTGTTTCATTTTCATTGCTTTTAATTTTGTCTTTAGATAAGATGTGAAGGAATCAGGTTGTTTCTTTTGTGGCTTCAAGCACTTCAGACAAACTGCGCAGAAGAACAGGTGCTGATTTTTGCATGCCTCGTGCCTGGTTTTCCAGCGGTCTTATCATCCAGGGGGCCCTGCACACTGGAGACACTCATCAATCCTAGCCCTAGTGTAGCTGATGGTAAGCACTGTCAGTAAACTCTACACTCTGAAATTACTCTGGCACTTAAATTGAGGAAATTCTTGATTTTTCATTTTCTTTAGTGTAAGTTCTGATGAGGTCTCAAGAGGAATTATTCCCTGTAATTCACACTAGTTTCTTACAAACATTAGAATCAAAAGATTTGGAGCCTATTTATATGACATTATGCTAGGAGAAACTTACTGAAGTGGTGGAAACAGGAATGGAAAGGAGGCACAGATGTTGGCAGTAGCAGGAAGTAGGTACACATGGTATATCTGCAGTGTTTTTGTATCTGCTAATGCAATTTAAATCTACCTTCCAAAATGACTGTCTATTGTTGTCATCACTATCGTTTCATTAGTGGACATTCATCTTGATTTTCCAGCTGTTTAGTTTCATGTAGCATTTATAGAAGGACGACAGTGTCCTCATCAGACCATTTATATCCTTTGAATTTTTAAGGAACTCACCTATTAGGGCCATTGATTTATTATTCCATATCACTTTATTGCCTGATGACTAGCATGATTTGGGGCTGATTGAAAACAGAATTTGAAAGGGAAAGAATAGTCCAGTGGGAGAGGTGGCTGGCTCTGGAACATCTGTCCTGTGTTCTAAGCCCTTGATCCACATTGGCTTAGAGTTCAGTATAAGCAGTTCCAATGGCTAGATAGATCCATTTCTACAAATACATGTGTTTCATTTTCATTGCTTTTAATTTTGTCTTTAGGTAAGATGTGAAGGAATCAGGTTGTTTAAAAAAATGCATTTTTTAAAACCCTATTTAAAATTTAACTTTGGTGAAAGAGGTCTCATTATTTTCTACCCTGCAGCAAAAATATTTCCAGAAGAAATCACTCCACTCCTGCCAGCCATATCAGGGGAGAAGATTGCTGAGGACCAAACCTGCTTTTTTCTTCAAATACTGTTGAAATATATGGTTATTCAGGTCAGAGAAAAATTGTTGCTATTTCAGTGTTGCACTTATTCTTTTTTTTCCTCTCTTTTTTTTTTTTTTTTTTTTTAAGGGTGATTTTTATATGCTACTTCACTAAACACTGAGTACGTACCGTTGTTAGGTCACTTCCGCAAGACCAGGAATTTGTACTGTTTTATGTGACCTCTTCAAACAATTTTTCTTTCTTTATGTCTTTTCTGCCCCTCATATCTAAGCTGGCATGACAGAATGGAGGAGGAGGCAGGCCCAGAGGCTGACCCATGGGCCAGGAGTAGGCAGAGCAGACTGGAAGATATGAAGAAAAACACATGCAGTGAGTTCATACTGCTGTTAGCACAGCCTGATTCACCTCACATGCTCCTTTTTTTAGATTTACCCATATAATATAGAACTGAAATCATTAGCTCATTATTTTAAAACCTGATTTGTGTCACATGATCTGTATTTCCAAACAGATTATTTTTTCTCAGTGAACACTTTTCATGTTCCTGAGTTCCTCCTGGGCTTCAGAGCCAGGTTTGTTGAAGTCATCATCTTTGCCACATCCTCTTTCTTGCCTAACATTCCTTTGACACCTACTATTGCCTGTCTTCTGCCCAGGCCCCAGATCAGGATGGAGTCTAGTGGTTCATAATTTGCTCTGCTCATTCTTGAGGTGATTTGTCAGTGACTACCTCTTCTTCATGAGCTTCTCTCCTAGTGATACTTGCGATGTTTTCTTCTGGCCTTTTTTCCCTCCCTACTTCTTTCCAGTTTTCTTTAGGTAGTTGGTTTTTTTTGTTTGTTTGTTTTTGCTATCCTTTAAAATTCAGTTCTTGGCTGCCCTTTCTGATTGTACAGTCTTGCTGGGAAATTCTGATCCCTACCTCTACTCCCATTTCATTTAGCCAGCACCATAAACCCAAGACTTCAAAATCTTGAGAGCCTGATCAGGTCATTCTATCATCTTATAGAAGCTGTGCATTGAACTCATGCCTCTTCTACGAGGAACTCACATGCTGCCTTTTCAAAAGTGTTTGAGCATCCTGTATGCCCTGGAAATCAGCACAGGGTATCTAAAACTTGATGTTTTGAGGGTCTTGGTTCTCATTCTAGATGTGTCACTCATTAGTGACACATCTCAAATAAGTCAACGTCAAATAAGTCACATAGTCCCCAGAACTAGAAGAGTATGGCATAGATATAGGGTAGAGGTTTGTCTGCACACATTGAAACCACTATGTGTGTAGGGTTTTATGTGCGTGACTGTACCTTTCTCTTCCCTTCCCTTCCCTTCCCTTCTGTCTGTTGGGGTGACTCTTCAGAGCAGAGTTTCTGACAGTTTATGGACACTGACCCCCTCTGCCCCAGAGGCAACCAAAGTAATCATCCCTTTACTTCAGATACCACACAGATATTGTCATTTTCTAGGTGAGATTGTCATGAAGGAAGCTGGTAAGCACTGTTTTGGTCTAACAAGTAATAAGAACCAGTGATAGGTCCTCTATGGTTTATAATTTGCTCTGCTCATTCTTGTAAAGACCCCCCTCTCTGTCATCTTTCCCTCAGTAGTATGGTGGTGACTGCACCTCTGTGATAGTCTGTTCTCCAGGCTTCTGGGGCAGTGCTGCCAGTTACTGTACTGTTTTCTAGTGCTCACACTGTGCATTCACTGTGCTAGGTTTTTAAGGTTCATAATATTACCTCAACACTGTGAAAGCTTTATACTTAACCCATAGCTAGACTGGCAGGCTTGATTTATCTTAGCCTGTTAATTGCCTTTAAAATAAGAATATTCTTTCCAAGATTCCATAGATTTTTGCCTTTCATTATTGATTTTATGTTTAGGTAGTATTGGATAAAGTAATTGTAAATGGCCTTTTATGAGGTTAGGAAAAAAGTACCTGATTATTTCTGACTAAATCTTTTAAAGATACAAGGAATGTTTAATCATTACAAAGAACACATGGAAAAAATATGGACATTATGTAGCAGAGCAAGTTTGAAAACACTTAATACCTATTTTTTAAAGATCCTAATCTTTTGAACTTTGTTAATATTTAATTTTATTCCATGATTGTCAATATTATTTGTCCTCTTTTTAATTTATGAAAAGAATTTTAATTAAAACAGCATTTCATTTTGTATATGTTAATTTGAAATGTAAATATACTTATTTTCTTTTTCACATATTATCCAAAGGCTGCAAGCTTGGAGTGGAAGAATAAAGAGAATCAGGATACTGGTTTTAAATTTCTTTTTACATTGTTTCGAAAGTATTATCTTCCTCATTTATTTCCATCATTTACTAAGTTAACAAATATCTACAAACCTGTACTTGGTAAGTACTGTTTGACTTGTATATAGGCAACATTCATAGGAAAGCTGTACAGTCTCTTTCATAGTGACTTTTTAATATTTTAAAGTAATCAATGTATTCTTATATTAAATGATAACTTTATTGTGCAAAGTTTAAAGTTTACTAATAAGTGATTTTAATTACGTATACTAAGATATACATCATCTCCTAGCAATAATGGGAACCGTGACTCCTATACTCAAAAATAATGTAAAACACATCATGAACTGTCTCACCCTTTGAAGATAACCTGCATTTTTCCTTGTATTCCTTGCTTTATCCCCAAAGCTTCTTACTCTCAAGATGGCTGGCATTCTTTCTTGATTGTTTCTTACTTTACCCCAAGGGATGTCTCTCCCTTGAAACAGCCTGTATTCTCCCTCAAATATATGTGTGCTTTCCTAAATAAAATCTTTATCTTTGAAAAAAAATCATGTTTTTTTTATGTAAATTATATTTGCCATCTCTTAATGTAAAAATTCCATTCCCAAAGTCTCCCCTTCTGGGTGGTAAGTTGTGGTACCCTAGAACTTGCTCAGTGACCAGACAGGCCAGACCAGAGCACACAGCTGCCCATAGTATGCCCTTTTATACTGGGTCTTTTATCCAGCAGATACTACTGACAGTTGCTTATGGAGGACAGATGTTTGGGTTATTGGACAATCTAGGAATAGCAAGTCCCTTGTTTGAGGGGGTAGGAAACATAAGGCAATTTCTAATTTAGCACCTAAAGTTTTCCTTCCATAAAAAATGAGGATTCACAGGACAGAAGCATCCCTTAGAGTAGTGAAAGTGGGGGAAGGGGGGACAAATCTTCTTATTATTATCTGAGGCTAAATTAGTTCATGAATATTCAAGATAGCTTTGGAGGAGAAAAGGTCATTAGGAGCATTACTCCAACTGTGGGACATGACTAACTAATTCATTTGTCTTTGCTGTGCATTTTTATCTGTGTACATACACATATATAGTTGCACACTTACATGTGCACACACTCAGGCACAGGGAGAGTAGCTGGAGCTTGGACATTTGGAAAGATATAAAAATGACTTTTAATCATACTAGGGTTCTATTTTGTTAGCTATGTTATGTGTGGATTTTTTAAAAATTTTCTTGATTCTTCAATTTAGTTTATATTCATAGTACATTGTTACTATTACTAGGTTGAAATTTTTTATTGAAAATATCTTTTCTGCTTCGTTCAGGTACTCCAGGAGTACAAAAATTAGTTAAGAGAGAGAGTTGAATTTATGGCAAGTAATATATTAAATCTGGTACCATATGATTTTCATATTGATGAAGGAATTTAAAGAATGAGAAATGGACCTCTTTATTAATTCTTTGGAAGATGTGGTATCTTATATCTCAAAGATGAAATGTTCTGAATTCTTAGACATCAAATATATTATAGGGATTCTGTTTTCCTGGATTCACCTAAAGGGAAAAGGGTAGAAAAACTTAAGTTCAGTAGGTTTAGTCAGTGCTGTGTTGACTATTAAAATACTTAAAAAGATTGTTTTTCTAAAGTGCCTATATACTTTTAACATGTTACAGTCAGAAAATGAGATTAAATTAGGTATGTGACCAGATTATATTATAGTCCCATATAATTTCTCAAATTTATTAAAAAAGCTATTAGCTTAATTTTTCCATAGCTCTATATAGACAATAACAGTCACCTCTTCTTGGTCAGATTGCAAGACAGTTAGCAATGAGCCTACGAAAAGGTGCTATTTCTGCATCTTCATTCTTAGTTGCTATACAGATAACTAACCTAATCAATACTCTGTTCTTTTTTTTTTTCTTCCAGACATCCCCCATTTAAGACCAAAGCCAGTGTATATTACTACAACTCGAGATAATGAAAGCATTTACAGTACAAAAATTCCATACATGGCAGCTCGTGTGGTTTTTATTAAGTGGGTTGTAACATTCTTTTTGGAAAAAAAGTATCTAACTGCAACACAGAACACTAAAAATGGAGTTGATGTATTGCCGAAAATCATTCAGGTATGCCAATCAAAATGCATAACTAAAGTAATTGATTAATAGAATTATAATTCTTGGAGGTTTTTGGATTATTGTCCCACCCTGTCTATAATGTTAGGATTTCCAAGGGAGTCAGAAACACTTACTATATGCTATTGAAATTGCCATAACAGGAAATTTCACTGGCGAGGAAAGCATTCTAAGAAGACGGCTGTTGTGTACACTCTCCTGGTTCTCCCTCATTCCTACTCCTTTACTCAAGTTTCTGTAACCTCTGATGAGTATGAGTACAGTGGACCATTCTGCTTTCATCAATCACCAGCACCTAGAAGTCTCTCAGGACATATGCAGATGGCTCATGCTATTAAGTTCCCATTGCATATCAGGGGAGGGAATGAATGAGCAGCTTAGGATTCTAGGATGGTTATTGTGCTATAATAGGATGCCTGCAAGGGAAGACTACCTCTCCTTGAGGCTTTCTGAAAAGATCTAATGTCAGGCCTGCTTTTTCTCTTGGTCTTGATCAGAAACAGATGGGGGCTTTTCCAGGCTGAGTGGTGCTGCAGTCTGTCTGGGCACAAAATAACCAAGCCACCACACCGCTTTGTAGATTCAAACAGCAACTCTTTATTCCCGAGAACTCTCACCGACACTCTACGCGCACGTTCTGGGGAAAATACACTCCCTCCACCGGGCTCTGTGTACCAATTCTCTCAGAACCCCACGAGAACTCAAGGGGAACTCAAGGAGCGGGTGCCTGAGGCAGCAGGATACGCCCTATTCCCAGCAGGATCCACCCTAAACCTGGAGCCACCCTAATCCAGCAGGGTCACCTTTCAACCAAAAATGCTATGGTTCCTACTTGGCTATGGCTCTCAGCAAGTTGGTTAGGGACTATGTGCTGAGGGGGGTCATGGTTTTGTGTGTGTTGTTGTTTAGTGTCCCCAAAAACAAGGACAGTAAATGTGGTGCACTAATTTTAGGTTTGCTGCTGCTGTGGAGTTCCCAGAAGTATAACCTGGGCTTCATCTGGGACCATACAAGCTTGACAGGCAAATAAGTGGCTCATATGCTAGTAGGTCATTAGGGCCTTGATGAAAGGACATGAAGTCTAATAGAGCATGTGGCTCCATTGAAGAGGACTCACTGAAAAGCTAGAGAGAAGTTCATTGTCAGAAGACTCTAAGGGAGAAGCAGTTACAATAAGAACAGCAAAAGGCTTGCTGAAAGAAAGTTTAAAAACTGAAAAAGTCACAATTTAAAATTTTAGTGAATAAAATGAAAATGGAAATGATCACTACCAAGAACAAAATTGGCTTTCTGAAGAAATGTCTTATAACATTGAGTAAAACTTTAGACAGAAATCAGAAATGAATAAATAAAACCCGAGGGAAGGTCCAGACCTACCTTAAAAAATTGTAGCATAAGGAGAAAAGAATGAGGAGTAATAATTGAACAAATAAGTATACTTGAGGTGAAAAAAACAAAGACATGTCTCCAACATGTCTCTAAGGACTTTTGAGTCCCAGGAAAAATTAACAAAACAGACTTTCATGGATTAAGAAAAATTATACACATTTCCAGATGGAAACCATAGGTTACTTAAAATGAAACTGAGATTAGCATCTAATATCTAATCAAATGTGCACCCCTGGAAGCTGGAAATACACCCATGTTCCTTCTGCTCTGTCACCGAAAGGATGATCAGTCAGGATCAAAGAAGATATTTAATAAATATGGTGTTAGTGTAAGTGCTTAGAACCTTGCCTCTTATGACATACCTAAGCAAATGTCAGATTGATTAAAGGTATACAATAAAAGCCAAATAACAATCCTCTTAAACCAGGGATTTAAGAGAAAGTCTATGGAAATTTTTAAAATTGGGGACTAATAGACTATCTTAAATAGAAATAAGACTTAGATGCTATAGAAGAAATCAAGTTTGAATTTATTTAAAAAATAGAGAAAGCTTTATATGTCTGAAGATAAAATAAAGTCAAATCCAAGCAATAGACTGTTAAGTGACAACACCCTCTTAAATGAGTCAATATCTCTATGAAGACAAATAGAATTGAGAGTGGACAAAGGAGATGAAAGTGCGGCTTGCAGAAAAAGGGAATTCAGTGGCCCTGAATTTCACCAGCAGTCATGGAAATGCCATTAGTTCTGAACCAAGATGAGATATCTTTATTTACTTATAAGGAAACAAAAATCTGTATGAAGTTATATATTAAAAACTCAGTTGCACTTTTTAGTATGTTTTACATGATGTGATTGTCACTGATTAAAAAATCTCAAAAATCTATTCTCTCCATCTTAAAAAGATTGTAAAGCCATCACCTGTATTTAGTCAAAATAACTTGCTTATTCTTGAAAACTACATGTGTATGGAAGGAGATAGAAGGAACAGCAAATTAAACACTGCTTCAAGATTTTTTTTTTCTTGGTTGTCTCCTTGCAATTGCAAGTCATCTAACTTTTATTATTTAGCTTTTTTAAGTGTCTTAAGAGTTGGACTTCCTGAATCAATTGGATGGTTCCTAATGACAAAAGAAGATACCACCAACCCAACTGTCTTAAACATAAAAGAAACATTTTAATTCTACTAAAAAGAAGTGCATGGTAAAACTGATAGAATATAGTTAACTCACACTTTCTCACTGATTCTCTGTGGTTATTCTCTTCTCCATTCTGCTTTTCCCCTCCAGTTGTTTTGTCCATAGCTTCCCCCATGATTGTAAGACAGTTGCCAGCAGCTGGGACACTACTCTCCTGTTATATTTAGAGGGAGTCTAGGAATATATAGTCTTTCTCTTTTGTCTGGATGGAACATTTTAATTTACCTGCCCTGTAACAATAATGCTGATTGGATTAAATCCAGCTCAGTAAATGGACCAAGAATTGCCATGATTGGCTTCTATGAAACTAATGCTTTTTGATACTTTGGGTTCGGCTTCCTTTGAGTCTCTGGGCTGCAAGGAAGGAGACACACACAGCCTGGAGGCTCTGTTCGGGAGGTGGGATAGGTGCCAGCAAATAGACCCCATGTCCCCCTTGCCACCATACCGTGTTGATAGTTGAATCACAGGAAGAGACTGTCAGATCAGGCAGGGAGGCTTTATTGAGATATCACTCCCGGGCGGATCTCGATCAGACCCACAGAGGGGACAGGGGAAGGGTCTGAGGAGAAACCGCATGGAAGCTCAACAGGACTGGACTTTTATGGGGCTTACAGTAGGAAGGGAAGGGCTTAGGACAGGAAAAGGTGTTTCTAGGGCCCCTTGCCCCCTTGGAGTTGGTCAGGGGAGTTGGCTGAACTCCAGGATTGGCCAGGGGGTCCTGTTGATTGACAGGCGTTAGTCAGGAGGTCTGGCTGATTGACAGGGAAGGATTGACAGGCGTTAGTCAGGAGATCTGGCTGATTGACAGGCGTTTCCGCCGGCATCTGATTGATGTTCTTTTCCGGCATGGGCTGCTTTGTTCTAAGTTGCCACTAAGTCACCACTAAGTCGGCACCAAGTCGCTGCCACCCACCTAACAGAGACCATCACTCTTCCTTACACTAAGTTGTTACATTAGTTTTCTGTTGCCAGTGTAGCAAACTACCACAAGTTTAATGGTTTGGAATAGTACAGTTTTATTATTTTATAGTTCTGGAAATCTGAAATTCAAAAT
Source organism: Marmota marmota marmota (assembly GCF_001458135.2). NCBI lineage: Eukaryota > Metazoa > Chordata > Mammalia > Rodentia > Sciuridae > Marmota > Marmota marmota. The sequence goes on along the minus strand of NW_026000026.1, from coordinate 44,760,919 downwards.
TGGTGCCAGGCATTTTAAGGCCTTTGTTTCTTTTGGAGCTCTTTGGAAGATTCCTGTTTTCTTGCCCTGTCCTTTTTTCTAGAAGCTGCTGCATTTCTTGGCACACAAGGAAAAGTGCATCATATCACTTTTCCTCCCTCCATTTTTATCATCACAATACCTCCTTTGTCTCTGGTCCTCTTGCCTCCCTCTTATAAGGACCTTTGATTCCATCAGGGCAATTTGGATATCCAAAATAATTTCCTAATCCCTACCTTCTTAATTTAGTCACTAGATCCTTTTTACCATATAAGGTCCTACAGTCACAGATTCTAAGGATTGAGAAATGGACATCTTTGGGAGGGGGGGCAAATGTTATTAAGCCCACGTCAGTTGTCTCCTGTATTCCCTTCTCTGCCCTGCAGTTTTGTTTCCCACCTCATCCCACATGTCTGTTGATTTCCACTTTTCATTTACATTGTATAGGAGAAAAAACAGCAGTTTAAACAATGTAATACTAAACCCTAGAAATAAGGTTGCCGAAGTAAAGCACATTGTACTTATCTCCTGAAGTTTTTGTTTGGAATTTAAAACTTGATACTAGTTTTACCCATCTTTTGAGCATTTTTCTCTGGTGATTGAAAACCTCATTTCAAACAGTATACTGCTCTTTTAAAAGACCTTCAAAATTTCATGACTGCTTTTTCTATTTCTATGAGGAATGTCATTGGGATTTGGAACAGAATTTCATTACATTTTTATAGTTGTTTTGGTAGTATGGTCATTTTGATAATATTAATTCTGCTTATCCAAGAGCAAGGTAGATCTTTTTATCTTTTAAGGTTTTCTTTGATTTCTTTCTTTAGGGTGCTGTAATTTTCATTATATAGATCTTTCACCTCTTTTGTGGAATCCCAAGTATTTTACTTTTTTTGATGCTATTGTAAATGGGGTGGTTTTCCTCGTTTCCATTTCTGAGGATTTGTCACTGATTAACAGAAATGCATTTGATTTATGGGTGTTGATTATATATCCTGCTACTTTGCTGAATTCATTTACTAGTTCTAGAAGTTTTCTGGTAGAACTTTTAAGGTTTTCTAGGTATAGAATCATATCATCAGCAAATAGTGCCAATTTGAATTCTTCTTTTCCTCGGTGTATTCCTTTAATTTCTTTCGTCTGTCTAATTGCTCTGGCCAGTGTTTCAAGAACTATGTTAAATAGAAATGGTGAAAAAATACATCCCTGTCTTGTTCCAGTTTTTAGAGGGAATGCCTTCAATTTTTCTACATTTAGAATGATGTTGGCCAGGGCTTAGCATAGATAGCCTTTATAATGTTGAGATATGTTCCTGTTTTCCCTAATTTTTCTAGTGTTTTGAACATGAAGGGGTGCTGTATTTTGTCAAATGTTTTTTTCTGCATCTATTGAGCAATCCTTAGCAGGAAGAGTGAAGCAGGTGGCATCACTATACTAGAATTTAAACTATACTACAGGGCAATAGTAACAAAAACAGCATGGTGTTGGCACCAAAACAGACTTGTAGACTAATGGTATAGAATAGAGGACACAGAGACTAACCCACATAATTACAATTATCTTATATTAGACAAAGGCGCCAAAAACTCACATGTAGAAAATATAGCTTCTTCAACAAATGGTGCTAGGAAAACTGGAAATCCATAGGCAACAAAATGAAATTAAACCCCTATCTCTCACCATGCACAAAACTCAACTCAAAATGGATCAAGGACCTAGGAATTAAACCAGAGACCCTGTGTCTAAGAGAAGAAAAAGCAGGCCCTAATCTCCATCATGTGAGTGAGGCCCAAGGTTCCTTAGTAAGACTCCTTTGCTGCAAGAATTAAAATCAAGAATCAATAAATGGGATGGACTCAACCTAAAAAGTTTCTTCTCAGCAAAAGAAAAAAAAATCTGTGAGGTGAATAGAGAGCAACATATTGGGAGCAAATTTTTACCTCTTTCACATCAGATAGAACACTAATCTTTAAGGTATATAAAGAACTCAAAAAGCTAAGCACCAAAAAAACCAAATAACCCAATCAATTAATGGGCCAAAGACCTGACTGAACAGAAACTTCTCAGAAGATGATATACAATCAGTTAACAAATATATGAAAAAAATGTTCATCATCTCTAGCAATTAAAGAAATGTAAATGAAAACTAAGCTCTAAGATTTCATCTCACTCCAGTAAAGAATGGCAGCTATTATGAATACAAACAACAGTAAGTGTTGGCAAGGATGTGGGGAAAAAGGTATACTCATACACCGCTGCTGGGTCTGCAAATTGGTGCAGCCAATATGGAAAACGGTATGGAGATTTCTTGGAAAATTGGGAATGGAACCACCATTTGACTCAGCTATCCCTCTCCTTGGTCTATACCCAAAGGACTTAGAAACAGCATACTACGGGGACACAGCCCTATCAATGTTTATAGCAGCACAATTCACAATAGCTAAACTGTGGAACCAACCTAGATGCCCTTCAGTAGTTGAATGGATAAAAAAAAATGTGGCATATATACATTGAATATTACTCAGCAAAAAAAGCGAATAAAATCATGGCATTTGCAGGTAATGGTTGGAGTTTAGAGAAGATAATGCTAAATGAAGTTAGCCAATCCCCCCCTCAAAAAAATGCTGAATGTTTTCTCTGATATAAGAAGGCTGTTTCATAGTGAGGTAGTGAGGGGGAACATGGGAATAATAGATGAACTCTAGATAGGGAAGAGGGGTGGGAGGGGAAGGGAGTGGGCATGGGGTTAGAAATGATGGTGAAATGTGATGGATATCATTATCCAAAGTACTTGTATGAAGACACGAATTGGTGTGAATATACTTTGTATACAACCAGAGATATAAAAAATTGTGCTCTATACTACATATAGTGTAATAAGAATTATAATACATTGCACTGCCATATATAAATAAAAAAAATTACTTAAAATAAATAAATCCTTGCTTTGGAAAAAAAAAAAAGACCTTAAAAACAGTATTTTTAAGTACCGCTTCAAAATAGTTCATGTTTTTCCCACGTTGTTAAAGGTGATATATGAGGTGTTCTTTTTTTTTCCCCCAAAGTTATGAGAATACTTTTCTCTTGATCTACAACTAATACATTTGACAGCATTTTTTACCAGGGAGGGAAGGAATCAGTGTACCTTCTAGACTTCACTCAGTTACTTCTAGGTAAATATGGTTTAACAAATTTTCTTGTTTAGCGGCATCATTCCTGGGAGAGCAAAAATGCAGTCACTAGTATACTCCTTACTATGTTGTAGTAACAGTAAACCTATTTTTCAAATCTGAATGTTCTTGGTGCATCATTTCAGCTGAATTTTTTTAGTGAAGTATTATTAATTTCTTAGCAATTCATTTTTATTTGAGATAGAAGTACTGGTGATTTTTTTTATTGGTTGTTCAAAACATTACAGAGCTCTTGACATATCATATTTCATACATTAGATTCAAGTGGGTTATGAACTCCCATTTTTACCCCAAATACAGATTGCAGAATCACATCGGTTACACATCCACATTTTTACATAATGCCATATTAGTGACTGTTGTATTCTGCTACCTTTCCTATCCTCAACTATCCCCCCTCCCCTCCCCTCCCATCTTCTCTCTCTACCCCATCTACTATAATTCATTTCTCTCCTTGTTTATTTTCCCATTCCCCTCACAACCTCTTATATGTAATTTTGTATAACAATGAGGGTCTCCTTCCATTTGCATGCAATTTCCCTTTTCTCTCCCTTTCCCTCCCACCTCATGTCTCTGTTTAATGTTAATCTTATCCTCCTGCTATTCCTCCTTGCTCTGTTCTTAGTTGCTCTCATTGTATCAAAGAAGACTTTTGGCATTTGTTTCTTAGGGATTGGCTAGCTTCAATAAGCATAATCTGCTCTAGTGCCATCCATTTCCCTGCAAATTCCATGATTTTGTCATTTTTTAGTGCTGCGTAATACTCCATGGTGTATAAATGCCACATTTTTTTTTATCCATTCATCTATTGAAGGGCATCGGGGTTGGTTCCACAGTCTACAATTGTGAATTGTGCTGCTATGAACATCGATGTGGCAGTATCTCTGTAGTACGCTCTTTTAAGGTCTTCAGGTAATAGTCCTAGAA